>NC_137782.1:91840374-92318318 GCF_963455305.1 Plecotus auritus | reverse complement strand
GTTTCTGTGTTTCTTGGGAAAAGGGTGTGAATTGAGAAAGTGTATTTCAGCCTACATTCTGAATGTGACTTTCAATTGTTCCTTTTGCGCTGGAGGCCATACAAGTCACTGTACAAACTCTGATTTTGGTCTTGACCTGGACTTGGGTTCAAATTCTGCTTCTGACCCAGCTGTGTGCCCTGGGCAAGTAACTTGCTTTCTCTGAGACCGAGCTTCCTCATTTGTAAAATGGGATTGATGGTGCCCAACTCTTGAGGGGTGGTCAGGATGATAGGAAAGGATGCTGGGAAGTTACTTCTCCCATGGTACTGTGGTACCCATCTTGCCTCTTCACCTGTCTTCATGCAGTTGTGGTACCGACCTTCTCTTGACATTATGGCTGGATGGAACAGATTGCACGAGAGGGACATCAAATGAGCAGTGCCATCACTGTGTCTCAATGAATGAACTGGGACACAGTTGTTTCAGAGTCAGAAGGAGCTTGTTTAAAAAATTTTTTAAAATTGATTTTAGAGAGAGAGGAAGGGAGAGGGAGAGAGATAGAAACATCGATTGGCTGCCTCCTGCACACCCCCCACTGGAGATTGAGGTCCTAACCCAGGCATGTGTCCTGACTAGGAATCAAACTAGAGACCTCTTAGTGAATGGGTTGATGGCCAACCACTGAGCCACACTGGTCAGGCGGAAGGAGTTTCTTGCAGAGTGATTCATTGCTGTGTGCTCTTCAAATCAGAATGCTTAACAGACCCTGATTTCTAAGGGCTCTTCTTTTGTAAGATGCTTTCACCCTGACTCACCAAATCAGGCTACCCCAGTAGGCAGAGGTCAAATGAACCACAAAGTGGGAAGGAAGACCGGAAAAGTTTGGTTTATGAAAAATTCTGCAGTTGAGTGACCAACTTGTCCTGGTTTCTGGGACTGTCCTGGTTTTGGTTCTTAATATCCTCGGCTCATAGAGATCCTGAGGTCCTGGGTAAATTGGAATGATTGGTAATCCTACACTACAGTCAGCAATTTTAGTTATGGGGGAGGTAGTGAGGGACAGGAAGGTTGGTGGTTACATAGGGCTGGAAGTGGGAATGGGGGGTTTCTTTTTAGGGTGGAAATGGAAATGTTCTAAAATTAGGTGATGGTGATGGCTGATAACTCCATAAATATACTAAAATTCATTGACTTATACTCTTAAAACAGGTGAATGTTATGATATATCTCTATAAAGCTGTTTAAAATTGATTATAAAATTTAATTTTCATAATAAAGCATTTGATTGTGTTGATAGAAAAATAATAATACTTTGTTCACAAAATGAATGTGTGCATTAGAATTTGAATTGGAAAAGATTTATTAAGATAGGCAGTGTTCAGATTTGACAATGACAAGGGAAAGCATTCTCATGTTCAACTGGTCAAAAGTGTGAATTAATAAAGGATATGGATAAGAATGTTGGTGGTATGGGACCAAACTGTAAAATGAACATATTCCAGCTCAGCAGTTTCATTTCTGGAAATTTATCCCAATCAGATAATTGTCAGTGTGCAAAGATGTTCATCATAGATGGCTTATAATAGAAACCATCTAAGTTGTCATCAGTCATGGACTGTTTAGGTGAGTGATGGCAAATCTATACAATGAAATACTCTTACTATGACAGCAGATCAATGGCAATATACTACATCCACATGCACATCTAGGGTAACCAACGTCCCAATTTGCGGGGATAGTTCCTGTTTTAGTCTGGATCCAGGAAAAGCCCTCAGTCCCAGGTAAAGAGAGATAGTTGGTCGTCAATAAAACCATAGAAAGACAACTAACAGGATGTCACCAAAAAGTTAATAGGAGTTGTCTTGGAATGGTGGGATTTCAAGTCAGCTCAGTTTTCTTTGTTAAGATTTTTGGGTATTACTTGCATTTTTTATTAATTACATTTGAGGAAAAAGTAGCATTACAAAAGAATGTATGCTGACACATTAACAAAATGTAGGCATATTAAATGTCGTTTATTTTATGTGTTTAGATTGCCATTAGTGGGGGATGGGTCTATTGTGTATCTACTAGTAAGTACGTCCACACATACACACACGTCTACACCAGAACCATACAAAACTCCTGACAGTCATGTCTGCTTGTTTCCTCTTGTAACACGTGGGCCTAGCATGGCGCTTGGCATCCAAGATGCTTGTTGAAATGAGAGGAAAACAATTCATCAAAATTGGAATGGAAAGTCAAAGCAATACCTTTAAAATATTTGGTCAAATCAGTGAAGAGGTTACTATCTTACAATGACGCCCATTAATTTTGCTGTTCTAACTTCATGATGCCGACAGCTTGATTAGATAAACTGATTTCTTGCCTATAACATTTGTCATTTTTACTTTTCCTATTATTATTACACAATGAACACTCATTATATAAAAGTTAGAAATTGTCATCAATCAAAAATAAAAGTCTCTCTAGAGATAGCTCCTATTAATTCCCTTACCATACTCCCTATCTCTCTCTCTATCATCTATCACCTATCTATATCTACCTATTTGTCATCTATATCTATCTATCTGTCATTTATCTATATCTATCATCTATCTATCTACCTATTATATCTATCTATCTATCTATCTATCTATCTATCTATCTATCTATCTATCTATCTATCTATTTATCTATCTATCATCTATCTATACCTCTCAACTATCATCTGTCTATTATCTGTCATCTATCTATCTATATCATCTATCTCCAGTAGTTAGCATAGGAGCTGGCAAGTAATTGGATAGCACTTGCTTATAGAGTCTAATTTTATCCACTGTGAGGAAGGGAGTGCCACATTTTGGAGGAGGGCCACTTGATACATTGACTTAAATTGTATTTGAGGTCATTATCATCAGGGAAGCAGCAATTTTTAGTTTCCTTCCCTTTGGGGACTATTTCTACAGAAACTACAAAACTCTAAACTCCTAGATAGGGTAGGTAGGGGTCTCTCAGGGATTTTCTTTTAGAAGCTTTATTTATTTATATTGTTTTCCAATAAAATCGATAGTTGGGACAAAAGTCTCAGAGGTTTACTCCGCCAGGCAGATGTGGGTTCCAATCCTGGTTTTGCCTCGTGACTACTGAATGGCCTGGAACAGATCTCTGAGCCCTTCTTCCCTTATCTCAGAACTAAAGGAAGTAAGCTCTGGTTTTCAGGGCTAAGTGAGGTTTCATGATGTACAAATAGATGTAAAGTTTTTGGACAGTGCCCACCTCAGTCCCTAGCTGCTAAGTCATGGTTCCTATTACCATCTTGCCTTCCCTTTTGTCTAGGCAACAAAAATCTTATCTAAAAACATCAAAATCTATACCATCCATGCATGTTTTAATACACATAAGCCTTTCAATATGTGATATAACTTGTAAGGTTGAATCTGTTTTAAATTTGGAGATGTCTTTGTTTTTGCCATAACTTGACTTACCTTGGTAGAGACAAGGCAATAATAAAACAGTTTCAAAATATCTTGAGTCTGTGAAACTCCACTCATTTTCACAGAAAGGAAACTTATATTAATAAAATATTATTCCAATTCCGTCAAAATCTACATAAAAATCCTCTATGATGATACAAATGGTCTCAACTCGCTACTTTTTAAAATACATATGTACTGTATATATATTATTATTATTTTTTATTTTTCTTTTTTAAAATTTCTTTATTGATTAAGGTATTACATATGTGTCCTTATTCCCCCATTACCCCCCGCCTCTCATTTATGCCCCCACCCCCTGTTGTCTGTGTCCATTGATTAGGCTTACATGCAGGCATATAAGTCCTTTGGTTGATCTCTTTCCCTTACCCCCACCCTCCCCTACCTTCCCTGAGGTTTGACGTTCTGATTGATGTTTCTCTGTCTCTGGATCTATTTTTGTTCAACAGTTTATGTTGTTCATTATATTCCACAAATGAGTGAGATCATGTGATATTTATCTTTCTCTGCCTGGCTTATTTCACTTAGCATAATGCTCTCCATCTCCATCCATGTTGTTGCAAATGGTAAGAACTCCTTCTTTTTTACCGCAGCGTAGTATTCCATTGTATAGATGTACCATAGTTTTTTAATACACTCATCTGCTGATGGGCACTTAGGCTGTTTCCAAATCTTAGGTGAATTGTGCTGCTATAAACATAGGGGTGCATATATCCTTTCTGATTCGTGTTTCTAGTTTCTTGGGATATATTCCTAGAAGTGGGATCACTGGGTCAAATGGGAGTTCCATTTTTAGTTTTTTGAGGAAACTCCATACTGTTCTCCACAGTGGCTGCACCAGTCTGCATTCCCACCAGCAGTGCACGAGGATTCCTTTTTCTCTGCATCCTTGCCAGCACTTGTCATTTGTTGATTTGTTGATAATAACCATTCTGACAGGTGTGAGATGGTACCGCATTGTTGTTTTGATTTGCATCTCTCTGATGATTAGTGACTTTGAGCAGGTTTTCATATGTCTCTTGGCCTTCCTTCTGTCTTTTGAAAAGTGTCTATTTAGATCAGTTGCCCATTTTTTGATTGGGTTGTTTATCTTCTTTTTGTTAAGCTGCATGAGTTCCCTGTAGATGTTGGAGATTAAAACCTTATTGTTGATATCATTGGCAAATATGTTTTCTCATGCAGTGGGCTTCCTTGTTGTTTTATTGATGGTCTCCTTTGCTGTGCAAAAGCTTTTTATTTTCATGTAGTCCCATTTGTTTATTTTCTCTTTAGTTTCCATTGCCCTAGAAGCAGTATCATTGAAGAAATTGCTTTGGCATATGTCTGAGATTTCTCTGCCTGTGGATTCCTCTAGTATTTTTATGGTTTCCTGTCTTATGTTTAAGTCCTTTATCCATTTTGAGTTTATTTCTGTTTATGGTGTAAGTTGGTGGTCTAGTGTCATTTTTTTTTTGCATGTATCTGTCCAATTTTCCCAACACCATTTGTTGAAGAGACTGTCTTGACTCCATTGTATGTTCATGCCTCCTTTGTCAAATATTAATTGAGCATAGTGTTTTGGGTAGATTTCTGGGTTCTCTGTTCTATTCCATTGATCTATATGTCTGTTCTTGTGCCAGTACCAGGCAGTTTTGAGAACAGTGGCTTTTTAATACAGCTTGAAATCTGGTATTGAGATCCCACCTACTTTGTTCTTCTTTCTCAGGATTGCTGTGGCTATTCAGGGTCTTTTTTTATTCCAGATGAATTTTTGGAGAGTTCTTTCTAGGTCTGTGAAATATGACATTGGTATTTTAATGGGGAGTGCATTGAATCTATAGATTGCTTTGGGTAGTATGGACATTTTAATGATGTTGATTCTACCAATCCATGAACATAGTATGTTCTTCCATCTGTTTACGTCTTCCTCTATCTCTTTTTTCAGTGTCCTGTAGTTTTCTGCGTATAGGCCTTTTACCTCCTTAGTTAAGTTTATTCCTAGGTAATTTAAATTTTTGGTGCGATGGTAACTGGGATTGCTTTTTTAGTCTCTCTTTCTGTACGTTCACTATTGGTGTATAGAAATACCATAGATTTCTTGGCGTTAATTTTGTATCCTGCTACATTGCTGAATTCATTTATTAAGTTTGTTAGTTTTTTGATGGAGTCTTTTGGGTTTTTTATGTACAATATAATGTCATCTGCAAATAAGGACAGCTTTACTTCTTCTTTTCCAATTTGGATGCCTTTTATTTCTTCTTCTTGTCTAATTGCAATGGCTAATACTTCCAGTACTATGTCGAACAGGAGTGGTGAGAGTGGGCATCCCTGTCTTATTCCTGTTCTTAGGGGAAATGGTTTTAGTTTTTGCCCATTGAGTATGATGTTAGCTGTGGGTTTATCATATATAGCTTTTATTATGTTGAGGTATGATCCTTCTATTCCCACCTTGTTGAGAGTTTTTATCAAGAAAGGGTGTTGAATTGTGTCAAATGCTCTTTCTGCATCAATTGATATGACTATGTGATTTTTATCTCTCAATTTGTTTATGTGATATATCACGTTTATTGATTTGCAGATATTGTACCATCCTTGCATTCCTGGGATACATCCTACTTGGTCATGGTGTATGATCTTTCTGATGTAGTGCTGGATCTGATTTGCTAGAATTTTGTTGAGGATTTTGGCATCTATGTTCATGAAGGATATTGGCCTGTAATTCTCTTTCATTGTGTTGTCTTTATCTGGTTTTGGTATTAGGGTGATGCTGGCTTCACAGAAGGAGCTTGGAAGTTCCTTCCTCTTGAATTTTTTGGAATAGTCTGAGGAGGATAGGTTTTAGTTCTTCCTTGAATGTTTGGTAAAACTCCCCTGTGAAGCTGTCTGGCCCCAGGCTTTTGTTCACTGGAAGCTTTTTGGTGACTGCTTCAATTTCTTCTATAGTTATTGGCCTATTGAGATGTTTAGATTCTTCCTGATTGAGTTTTGGAAGGTTATATTTTTCTAGGAATATGTCCATTTCCTCCAGGTTGTCCAGTTTGTTGGAATAGAGTTGTTCACAGTATTTTTTTAAACAATTCTTTGTATTTCGGTGGGGTCTGTTGTTATTTTACCTCTTTCATTTCTGATTTTGTTTATTTGGGTCCTCTCTCTTTGCTCTTGGTGAGCCTGGCTAGAGGTTCATCAATCTTGTTTATCCTTTCAAAGAACCAGCTCTTGGTTTTGTTGATCTTTTGTATTGTTTTTTTGGTCTCAATGTCGTTTATCTCCACTCTGATCTTTATTATTTCCTTCCTTCTGCTTACACTGGGCTTTTCTTGTTGGTCTCTTTCTAACTCTTTGAGTTGTAGGGTTAGGTAATTTATTACCATTGTTTCTTGTTTTTTGCAGTAGACTTGTAGAGCTATGAACTTCCCTCTCAAGACTGCTTTCACTGTGTCCCATAGATTTTGGATTGTTGTCTTTTCATTGTCATTTGTTGCCATGATGTTTTTTATTTCTTCCTTGATCTCTCTGGTAAGCCAGTCATTGTTTAATAGCATGCTGTTTAGTCTCCATGTGTTTGATTTTTTTGGATTGTTTTTATTGTAGTTGATTTCCATTTTTATGCCACTGTGAACTGAGAAGATGCTTGATATGATTTCTGTCTTCTTGAATTTGAAGGCATTTTGCCTATGACCCAACATATTGTCTATCTTTGAAAATGCCCATGTGCACTTGAGAAGAATGTATATTCTGTGGTTTTGGGGTGAAATGTTCTAAAGATGTCAATTAATTGCATCTGGTCTAGTGAGTCATTTAGGATTGATGTTTCTTTGCTCTTTTTTTGTTTACAGGATTTGTCCAATGGTGATAGTGGGGTATTAAAGTCTCCTACTATGATTGTATTGCTGTCAATCTCTTCCTTGTTATCCTCCAAGATTTTTTTTATGTATTTAGGTGCTCCTGTATTGGGTGCATATATGTTTACCAAAGTTATTTCTTCTTGTTAGATTGCTCCCTTTAGTATTATGAAGTGTCTCTTGTTATGTCCTTCACTTTGAGATCTAATTTGTCAGATATAAGTATTGCTACCCCAGCTTTTTTTTCATTTCCATTCGCCTGAAAAAACTTTTTCCATCCCTTCACCCTCAGTCTGTGTGCGTCTTTTTTTCTGAGGTGGGTTTCTTGTAGACAGCAGATATATGGGTCCTGTTTTCTTATCCAATCCGTTACCCTATGTCTTTTGATTGGGGAATTTAATTCATTTACATTTAAAGTTATTATTGATAGGTACTTATTTGTCACCAATTTTATTCTTTACCCCTGTGTTCCTTCTTCACTTCCTATTTCTTTTTTTTTACAGCAGACCCTTTAGCATTTCTTGCATTGCTGGTTTGTTGGTAATAAATTCCCTTAGTCCTTTTTTGTCTGTGAGGCTCCTGATTTCACCTTCAATTTTGATTGATAGCCTTGCTGGGTAGAGTATTCTTGGATTCAGACCCTTCCTTTGCATGACTTTGTATATTTCATTCCATTCCCTTCTGGCCTGATGAGTTTCTGTTGAGAAATCAGTTGCTCGTCTGATGGGGGTTCCTTTGTAGGTAACTTTCTGTCTCTCTCTGGCCACTTTTAAGATTCTTACTTTGTCATTGGTGTTTGCCAATTTAATTATAATGTGCCTTGGCATCGGTCTTTTGGGGTTCATTTTGCTTGGGACTCTGTGAGCTTCTTGGATTTGTGTGGGTTTTTTTCTTCCCTATATCTGGGAAGTTTTCTGTCATTATTTCTTCAAACAGGTTTTCCATTCCTTGCTCAGTTTCCTCTCCTTCTGGCACCCCTATTATGTGGGTGTTGTTTTGTTTTGTGTTGTCCCAAAGTTCCCTTAGCCAGGGGTGGGCAAACTTTTTGACTTGGGTTCTTAAACTGGACCGGAGGGCCGGAACAAAAGCATGGATGGAGTGTTTGTGTGAACTAATATAAATTCAAAGTAAAGGAGCAGAGGGGAGAGCAAGAGAACCCTCCGCTCTTTCAGCTCCGTGGGCTGGATAGAACAGCCGAGCGAGCCGGATCCGGCCCATGGGCCGTAGTTTGCCCATGGCTGCCTTAGGCTCTCCTCCTGCTTTTTAATTTTTTTTTCTAGAAGCTGCTCTACTTGGGTATTTTTTCCTACCTTGTCTTCTAGCTCACTGATGCGATCCTCTGCTTCTTCTAGTCTACTCTTGATGTTTCTATTGAGTTCTTTACAGCAGCAATGTCATTTTTCATTTCTTCTTGGTTCTTCTTCATTTCCTCTTGGTTCTTACTCATATTGTCAAATTTGTCTTCCATTCTTTTCAGCCACCTTATGACCATTTCTCTGAATTACTTCTCTGGCAGGTTGCTTGCCTCCATTTAGTTTACTTTCTTTTCTGGTGATGTCTGATTTTCTTTCATATGCGGGCTGTTTCTTTGTCTCCCCATGGTCTCTCTTCTCCGGGTGTCTGGTTATGTAGTTCTCTCTCTCTTGCGTTGATTTAAAGGCACAAAATATAAGACAAACAGGTACAACACACAAGGCACTGAACAGAAATGTATTCACAATATTAATAACCCCAAATAAAGATGACCACCAGAGAAAGGCAAATTAGGGGATAGGAGAGAAAGAAGAGAAAAAATAAGAAAGGAGTGCCAAAGTGAAATTGGGAAAAGGAAAAAAAAAGTAACAGAGAAAAAAAAGAGAATAAGAAAGAAAAGGGGAACAAACTATATATATGGGGAGAAAACTCCAATAGAACAGCTACTAATCCCAGCAAATGCCAGCAACCAGTAGCTGGAGTTGAATACAAACTACAAACAACTACTAATATCAAGCGAGGTGAGGAAAAACAGATGCAAAAAACAAACAAAAACAAAGCAAACAAACAAACAAACAAAAAAAAAAGAATAAGCAAAACAATCTCACAAACAAGCATAAAAAATTGATATAATCAACATTCAAGCAAACAACAACAAAAGGACAGAGAGAAAAACAATTTTTTGGATAGTGAAGACAGAGACGAGAGAGGTGTGTATGGACTTGGAGCAGGGGACTGGAAATTAGATATATAAGTAGGTGAAATTTTAACAGGGGGTAAAAAGCAAGAATAGGGAAAATCTAAGGCAGAAAAAGGGTAAGAGAAATAGGACAACAAAAGGGCAAAATTTAGGAATAGAGTGATGGCATAAAGGTAGAGTTGAGATAGAGTAGAATGATGCTAAAGGAAAGATGAAAATAGAATGTAGAACACTAATCTCAAAGTCAAATAAAGAGAAAATAAAATGACACCTTTTTAAAAAAAGGTAAAATAGTAGTAGTAATAATACTGATTGAAAATAAAAATGTAATAATTAAAAAGGTAAAATCAAGTGAGGAAAAAAGAAAAAAAATTAGTTTCTTAAGTAAAAGATGAAAAAGAAAAATTAAGAAAAATAAATAAAAGATAAAAAAAATAAAAATATAATGTGCAGTAGTGGTCATTCACTTCCTCTATTGTTCTGTTTGGTACACCTGTTTCCCAGTCAGGACGGTATTGTAGTTCCCTGCGTTCCACTACTCCTCAGTGTTGTAAGCCAGTCCTGAATTTTAAGCAGGCAGTGTGTCTTACTTTCTTGTATTCCTTTATTTGTGATTATACAAGAGTCATTTTGTGATTCAGCCCCTGGTTGGCAGTGTTTCTGGATTGACCTCCAGAGCTATAGGTCCTCTCTAGCCTGTGCTTAGGTCCTGTTTTCCCTGTGGCACTCAATACCTGTTTGTGGGAGTGGGCTGCCCCAGAGCTGGTCCTCCGATGGTCACTCCCTGCTCTTGATCCCCAGGTTCCAGAAAAACAATTTTCCCCTGCAGTCTCCTAGGGCAGTGGTCGGCAAACTCATTAGTCAACAGAACCAAATATCAACAGTACAATGATTGAAATTTATTTTGAGAGCCAAATTTTTTAAACTTAAACTTCTTCTAATGCCACTTCTTCAAAATAGACTCACCCAGGCTGTGGTATTTTGTGGAAGAGCCACAGTCAAGGGGCCAAAGAGCCACATGTGTCTTGCAAGCTGCAGTTTGCCGACCATGGTCCTAGGGTGTCCCCAACTGGGTGATCCTATGTATTGGGCTCAGTAATCAAAAGCAAGGATTCAAAGAGGAAAAAGCGCAAGTGTGCAAACTCCGGGTCTGTGCGCAGGCCTGTGCAATCCCCTTCCCCCCCCCTGTGTCCAAGCAGCTGGCACACTCTCAAAAATTTTAGGCTGTCCTTCTGCACCAGATCAAAATGGGTTTCTTTTTAGAGATCCCCTCTGTTAGCAGCTTTGAGGACCCCCTTCCACATTCACAGATCATGCCAGCCCCAACAGCCATGGATTTTTCTAAGTGCAGACTTCCCCCAGTCCTCCAGCTCCCGCAGTGCGCATGTTTCTCTGTCCTGCTGGGACCAGAGACCTCACCTTATCCCAGGCGAAATCTGATCTTTCCTTGGTGGAGTGTAGAGCTCCTCTGAATCCGCGTGTTTGTGCCAATTGGAAACTGGTGCTCTGGGGTTTGCAGCTGTTTAGTGGGTGCCGCAGTTGTAGATTTTCAGGCTTCCAATAACATCCACTTTCCCCTTCAAGATGGCGCGGTCTCCGCATCCGAGCTGGTGGCTCCGGGAGGGAACCCAGCAGCAGTGAGGGCTGCCCAGTCAGGGGACCCCTGTCCAGCAGTCCCCACCTTCTCCTGGAGTATAGCTGTCCCTTAACTCTCCAACAGACACTCCCTGTGCGACCCTCAGCTGTTCTTTCTATCTGCTCCGGGACAAGGCTTGGGACACGTCTGTCTATTCCGCCGCCATTTTTTTTCTTCTGTATATGTATTATTGATTTCAGAGAGAAAGGGAGAGGGAGAGAGAGAGATAGAAACATCAATGATGAGAGACAATCATTGATTGGCTGCCTCCTGCACACCCCCTACTGGGGATAGAGCCCGAAACCAGGCATGTGCCCTGACTGGAATCAAACCCTTTAGTCTGCAGGCTGATGTTCTATCCACTGAGCCAAACCAGCTAGGGCTGCACTCACTTCTTCTTTGACCCAAAGCAAAGATGGAGCTCAATTATAGACCCAGTGCTGGGTATGCAAATTCCCGCGAGGTGCTCCCACTCACAGAACCAGAGGATCAGCTGCCCAGAGCTCCTGTGTGGCTCAGGCTCTCCCATCTACCAGGTGTCCTGCCCTCAGTTCAGGCTTCAGGTGCTGCTGCATCTCATCCAAGAGCTCACACTTGCAGAGGAGTTGGCAATGGTGTCTTAACAGCTTTATTTATTGTTATTGTTTCCCAAATGTAGGCAAAAGTTGGAGGAAAAAGTACATCCCCAATGCTATAATTTACCCATCCTTCCTTCCATCCATCACTCTTCTGTCTGTCATTCTATCTTCCAAGTAATATTTCTTATGCCCCAACCAGGTGGTTTTTCCATGCACTCAGCCAGTTTTTACTCAGCCTGCTATGTGTTTTGGCTGTTGCATTTGTCGAGTTCTGAAGAAATAATGGTGAGAAAAGACAGTCATTGTTCTTAATCTCATGGGACTTAAGTTCAAGTGGGGCAGAGACCGAAACAAAGTAGGCAGATGTATGTATATGCATATTAATGTATATTATGACAGATTTGATAAATGCAGTGAAAGAAAGGCTACAGAGTGAAGAGAGCTTGTAAAGGTAGTGGGGAAAAGGCGATTTAATCATTCAGGTCACAGGAGTTTTCCCCAAGGAGGTGAAGATTTGCAGAGGTCAAAGAATAAATAAGTTAATTAGAACAAGGAGGGAGGAGTGAGTGGGAAGTTAAAGGGGACAGTGGAACAGTGTGTCCTGTCCTGGGCCAGGGAGCAAGGATTGAAACTCCAGTGGGGCTGGAGCAGAGAGAGGCAGGAGAGGGTGGGAAAGGTAGGGGGAGCGGGGCGGAGACCCAGGAGAGCTTCCTAGGCCATTTTAAGGAGTTTGGGTATAATCCTTAGAGCGTTCAAAATGCAGGGAAAGATTTTCAGCAGGGTCATTGGTCAGCTGAGGGCAAGGACAGGTTGAACCTCAAGGAGTGTCTATGGGTGATTCAGTCAGAGGCTTTGTTGTATCCCAGTGAGAGATGCTGAGGTGTGAGCTGAACAGTGTGTTAAAACTGTGGGGACCGATGGAGAAATTTCAAAATCCTAGGCCTGAAAGTATCTTGGGACAGGACTTGTGGACAGATGAATTGGCAAGTAAACAACACAAATGGTGTAACGACAGGTGGTGTGGTTGTGGAAGACATTTGAAGCAGGGTTAGAGCTGCTCAGAATGGCTTTTGGGACTTAACATGGGCTGTGAAAGAGGTGAGGAAGGAGGAATTCAGAGGGCATTTCAGATTGGTGTGAGCAAGTGAACACAGCCTTAGAGAAGGGAGTTTGCATACTTTGTATAGAGGAAGCAGAGGAGGCAAAAGAAAATAAAAACGCTGAGAGCGATGGTACACAGCAGCTGTGACAGCCTTTCCAGATAAAGTGGTTAGTCATGTTTCTTGATTTCATGGCAGAAAACCAGTTCAAACTCGCTCAATGCAAAAATCAATTTGCTGATGTAAATGAAAATTACATATGTAAGTGCCTTCAGGTCAAGCTGGATCCAGGTGCTCAAATAATAGTTCCAATATCTTTTCTGTCTTCACCCTTTGACCATTCTTCCTTCAAATTGGCTTCATTCCCAGGCTGGCTCCTTCTTCTTGGTGGAGAGATGATGCCAGCTGATCTAGGCTGACCTACTAGTTAGACAACCCAGTGGTAGGACACCCACATACCAACAGATTTTTAGCAAAGGTTGCAGATATTTATCTTACTTGTCTAGCTGATGTAACATGTCTCCTAGAACCAATCACTGAGGCCAGGAGAGCCATCATATATTTTTTCCTTTGGAAGTGGGGATGGAGTCATCGCCCCCTCCCCCAAGTTAAATGGATTGAGAGAAGGGAAGGATGTTTCTCCATTGGAAAACAGAATGCTGTTATGAGAAGAAGAGAAACTGTATACCAAGAAGGTAATTAACAAACAAATAATGCAAGTGTTCATAATATCACAAGATGTTAAAGTGGGTACTGTATTGAACTTGGGAGGAATGCCTTCATGTTAAGAGATTCCCTCTTGATGCATTGTGATAATATTGTGAGATATATGCAAATTTCATTTTAAAGACACAAAGAAACCATCTTTTATGGAACAACCAAATCTGGACTTTGTCCTTGAGGATGGTGGTTCCTAAAAGCTGGAGAATCTTCAAATGTCTGACTCTTCCTAGAACTGGGGTCAAACACTAGGCTTAGAACTACGCTCTCTGTTCCTGAGTAAGTTGGCATTAGTTTGTTAATCTGATGTTTTATTTCAAAAAGCATGAAAGTTGTCATAGGGAATTGAGTCATACCTAGAAGGTGAAATAGAACTTGAGTCATTCTATTCTATTTTTCTAATCAAGGGAGATTGAGGTGAGTTTTTGATCATAATTTAAGTAAGATATGTCCTTGACAATGTTCAAGAGAACTATCTAATTTAGAGCCCTTATTCTGCCATAAGTTATTTTTTCATATTCATCTCTGAATTCTTTCATCTTTTTAGCAAAAAGTTTTTAAAAACTTTAATTTTATGTTCTTTTCATTTTATCTTGATTAAACTTTGAAAGGCCTTTCTGAAGATCTTATTCTGGCTGATAATTAATTTTAAGGTATTCGTTCCTGGTTCATAATAGCCTTTGTTATTGTATAATTAAAAACAAAATTAAAATATTTCTGCCACTCAGTTTTGTGAAGCCTATAATATTGCTCCTGGTGACGATCGGGATGCCACATCCTATGCAGAGCTTGAAGCCTTCGCTCTCTTGCAGTGAAATTAAAACCCCAATAAGAAGAAACAAAGTAGATATTAAACCATTGCACAGGAATGATGAAAATTGATTGTAAGTGAACTTCCCCCACCATGCAACACTCTTACCTTTTTTTTTTTTTTTTTTTCAGGATAAAGGGTATCTGACATATTATCTTAACCTGACACAACACTCACTACCCTTTTTGGCTTGCAGGTACCTACTAAAATGTCCAGCCTCAGGCAAAGGTGAAGGACAGGGTAGGGAATGAGGGAAGAGGGGCCATTTTCTGGGCCCCTATTCTCTGCCTTCTGGAGGTTGTGGTAGGCAGATGTTCGATGATGTCCATGTCCAGGTTATTTAATCCGATAGGAATCCAGGTACTTCTGCTAAGAGAAGGTGCAGGTGTAATTAAAATCCCCCTTCCATTTGATATGATATGAAGACTATTTGAGTGTTGGTCAATCAGGGGAGCCCTTTAAAATGAAAGCATTTTTATTGGCTGGTGGGAGAATGGGAAGTAGTAGTTAGTCAGGAGTCTTGGAGAAGGAGTCAAGGCATCAGAACAATCCTGTGTTGAAGATGGAGAGGCCAAGTGCAAGGACCAGAGAGCACTACCTGAATGCAGAGAGTAGCTCCCTCCAACAGTCAGCAAGGAGCTTGGACCTCAGTCCTTAAATGACAAGGAACAAGTTGAGCCCCAATTCAGACAACCAGCTGAGTGAGCCTGATAGTGGCTTCTCCCCATGAGAGGGCAACCCACCGACACCTGGGAGACCTGAGCAGAGAACCTAGTCAAGCTGTTCAGACTTCTGATCTCCAGACCTGCAAAACGGAGACAAAAGTGGGTGTCGCCTTAAGCAGCAAAGCCTGTGGCAATTTGTTACACAGGACAGAGAACTCATTCCTATTTAAAAGACAGATACATAAGGTCACATAGGAGTAACTGGACACTGAGGCTTGCATGTAGGTCTCTCAGACTTCAAGGTCAGCCTCTTTGTGGTGCCTGTGTGACTGAGCTGTTCAAAGTAAAAGAAACAGGATGCAATTGATGTCACAGTCTCAGTACTTGTTTAGCAACAGCTTAAAAAATGTATTGTTTTGAACAAGGATAAAAGAAAAATCAAAACCTATAGTACTCTGTTCAAGTAACCTATCTCCCTCACTTCTCTCTAAATATTTTAGTGGCACTTTACTGGGAGATGAAGAGCAGAGCTCTGGGAAAAATAAAATCTGAACTCTGGTATGCAAGTTCTGTGGTGGTCCATCTAATTCTTTTATATCCCAGTGAAGAATGTTCACCAAGTGAATGAACACAAGAGAGGGAGACATTCATCAGCGTCTAGTCACAACTAAGGGGGGTGAGGCTGGCATCTAGTTGGGGGAGACCAGGGAAGCTGCTCATGACCACTACAGACACAAGAGAGCACCCCTCCCCCAGCACACACAAAACTGAGGTTGGACATCGTAAATGGGAGGATCCTTGCTGCTAAGTGTGATGGATTTCTTTTATCTACTTCCCTGGCATAGTCCTTCTGGTTCTCACAGTTTCCAAGCTCTTGATGGTTTTCCAGAGCATTTAATCACCTGCCTTAGTTTCAGTCTTTGAAATCTCCACCTGATGTCTGAGCTCTTGTCCATTTACTAGGGTAGTTGACCCACTCCCAACCTGGATACAGCTAACACAGTATGAGCACCAGCTCTGTGCCAGAGCTGTGCTGAGCCACTGATACTATCTTCTCCTTGTGTCCTCAGGATGATTTTGCAGTACAAATTCTTTTGTTCCCTTTCTCAGGAGAGGAAAGTTGAAGACCAGAGAGTGTAGGTAGTGTGCTTTAAGATCTTAAAGTGTGAGAACGGCAGGGCTGCATCCTAACTCCAAACCCCATAATTCTAGTAACACTGCTGTGTACCTTCCTCTTTGCCCATTGTGACCATTCTTACTGCAACTTTTAGTTTGAGAAAATGCCCTAATGTTTTTGCCTTTGATTCTCTTCCTGTTAACATGGCTCATATTCATGACTTTTCTTCCATTATTTCTAACCTTCTGCCATTGCCTCTTTATCATATCTCTGACATATTTTGTCACCTCCTTATCCTATATAATAAAAGCCTAATATGCAAATCAACCGAACGGTGGAATGGTTGCTATGGTGTGCACTGACCACCAGGGGGCAGATGCTTAATGCAGGAGCTGCCCCCAGCCCACAGGCCCAAGGCTGGCCAAGGCAGGTACCAGCAGGGCCCCCCCCAATCATCCCACCAGTCACTCTGCAGAGGGAGGCAACCGACGGTGGGGGGAAGAGCAGGTGGCGCCAGGCCAGCCAAGGTGGGTGCCAGCAGGGGCCCCCCGATCGCCCTGCCGGTCACCCCACAGATCGGCCCTGATTGCCAGCCAGACCTAGCAGACCCTACCTGTGCATGAATTTCATGCCCTGGGCCTCTAGTCTAATATAATACAGGGCCAAACAGGCAAAGTAAAATAGAAAACTGGGGAAATTGATGCAGTACATAGAAACATCTTTTGAAAATATACATTGGTTGTGACTCACCATCTTGCATAAACCCTTGGTGGCTTCCCATTTCTTAGAATTAACTCCAATACCTTGAATGTGACCCACCAAGCCCTGCACAATCTTGCCCATACCCCTCTCTCTCTTCATTAGGATAGGCCAGGCTGAAGAAATACATAGGTTAAAAAATATATAATGATTCAGACACAATGGAGGTTTATTTTTCTCACACAGCAGCTCAAACAAACATTACAGATGCCTTGTAGTTCTCCTGTGGAATCCAGGTTCCTTTCATGCTTTGGTTCCTCTCTCCCCTGGAACCTTATTGCCACCTTCGTCCTGTAGGCCCAAAGGGAAAGAGAATAGAGGATGGACACCTGCTCTTTTAGAATCAGGTATGCTTCACTTCCTTCACATTACATTGGCTGGATCTCTGTTACACAGCCACACCTAGCTGCAAGGGAAGCTGGGAAATGTAGTGTGACTGCCTTTCTAACTCATTCTATCATCACTTTATCATCTCTCCAAGTGCTACAGCCATGCTGTCCCACCTATTGATACTGAATTTTTGGACTGGAACTCAGATTCTTTGTCC
The DNA here is from genome assembly GCF_963455305.1 of Plecotus auritus. Lineage (NCBI taxonomy): Eukaryota > Metazoa > Chordata > Mammalia > Chiroptera > Vespertilionidae > Plecotus > Plecotus auritus. The sequence goes on along the minus strand of NC_137782.1, from coordinate 92,300,933 downwards.
ACCAGAATCGAAGAATGAATCCACGGACAGAAAAGTGGTATAGCAAAGGTGGAGATTTATTGAGGAACAAGTACAGACTCCTACGTAGGGAGGGGGAGAAGGGTCCCTGAACTGACTCCCACATGGGGAGGGGGAAAAGTCCCACTGGGTTCTTCTTCTCAATGGCTTATAGAGGCTACAGATCCTGGTGCCTGATATCCCCTCTGATTGGTCACTATTCCTCTTCGAGTTGGTTACTATAGTAACTCCTGGGCTCAAAGGTCGAACCTCACATGGGGCATGTGAGATTCTCCCCCGCTCCTTCCTTCTGAACGAAGGGCTCCCTTCTCTTTATTTTGTAAATGTGACCTTTCTTGGCTACTTCCAGTTCCCTTGTCTTATGGAAATATACCTGTTGCTGCCTCCTTGTCTTATAGAAATGTAACTGTACCTGGCTTCCTCGTGTTATGGAAATGTACCTTCTCCCAGTCTGCAGTCCCGTGCTTTTCCCATGGACCCCAATTCTAAAAAAATCCCTAAGCTTGCCTATGTCCGCCTAAAATTCCTGCTTCACTATCTTTAAAGGCACCATGCTTATTTTTTCACAGGGCCTTTGCATGAACTTCCTGGAGACATGTAGTCAGAGCCCATTCCCCCATCCAGTTTACCTTCACCCTTTTTTCAGCTCTGAGCCCATGTCTCATTTCATCCCTGGTGAAAGTCTTCCCTGGTGATTCCCCCAGACACACTCCATCACCCAGACTCCTCTTTGTCACCTGCTCTCACAGAACCATGCTCATTTCTTTGATACCACTTATCTCCATTTAAAACAAAGCCCTCATTTGTGTGATAGTTTTCATTAATGTCAACTCACCCATTAGACCTTAAGTTCCAAAACAAAGGGGCATTGCTGGCTTTTATTTGTCAAATTAAAAAAAAAGGAGTTCGAATCCCATCAATGGGTTCAAGCAACCTTTCTTCCATCACATTGAATCCTGGGACTGCAGTTATAAATTAAGTCACTGGGTGACTCAGGAGATAAATGAGAAGTGGAGTTGTGAATCTCAACATATAAAGTGGATTTCATTTCATAGACTTCTCTCATTTTATTCCTTTGCTCCCTTCCTATTTATTTTTTCATCAAACACAAACCGAGTCTGCATTGGCCATTATACAGGGTCCTGATTGTAAGTAAATACCAGGTCACATTTTCTGTCCTCAAGGAATTCTGGAAAGCAAAGGAAATTGACACATATTCTACCAACTAGACAATGGTATTATTCTCACTATAATAGAGGTATGAATGGAAGGTAGAGTTTCAAGCCTGGATGGTAGAAAAATGATTGTTTCTAGAACAAATACTTCAAATCATCTTTGCTCACAGGCTCTAAGTGCAAAAAGAAAACAAAACAAAACAAAAAACAAGAAGGGTAATTATCTTATGTTGGCCTAGAGCTTTGTACTTTGCAGAATGCTTTTAGAGATGTCACCTCCTTTCATTCTCCAACAAACACAAGGCCAGGTAGGACGGGTATTACTGGCAATGTTTCAGTGACAAAGAGAAATTCTGGGAAGTGATGAGCTTTGCTAAGAAATTCGAGTTGCTGTGAGAAGGCTAAAAAGGGCTAATTCCAATGTAACCCTGATATTTGGGGCTAGTGATCTGAATCCAAGCCAGCAAGCTCAGTGTACATTCCTGATAACCTATAATTAAGTCCCTCTCTCCTTCCCAGATACTGGTCTTGCAGAATCTGTTACTGTGAACAGTACACTGCCCGGAGGGAGGGTTATTAACGCTGGTGCCAGGCCAGACCATCAGACATGGTCTGGAGACCCCCAACATCTGGGGGCCTTCTTGCAAGGCCTGCGAAAAGGACCAGAAGCATAATCCATGTTTGTGGAACAAGGACCACAGGGAGATATAAAGGAGGGCCCCATGCATGTTCCTTCACTCAGATTTAGAAGGCTGTTCCCTGAGTCCGCCAGAGTATTAAACAGTGTCCTTCCTTTTTCTTAGAAGCATCTTTGGTTTTCTTTGGTCTTCTGCAACAGCTGGTTCCCTGATCCTGGGAAACCAACTGTGCTTGGCTTTTTTGGCCTCCATTGAGGGGACAGGGCTTGGGGCCCCGGGGGCACGGAATAGGCCTCTAGAAGGCACGCCCTGCTGATTTTAGCAGAATTGAACCGAGGGACTCCTGGCACTCCTGGACCTCAGCCTAGGACCCGGCTGGCATCTGGAGAAAGTGGACGGACACTTCTGGACCTGTTGACAGAATCAGTAACATAGGGGCCCCAGTCAGTCAGGCCCACTCCAATGAGTGGAAGGGGGAGCCTGATCACCTCCCCGGAAGTCATAGGACTTCATCAGTTAAATTGGTCAGGAATCGGGTGGACTGTGTTTTTAAACTCTGAGTGAATGTCTGGTGAAAGTGTGTGAGTGTGGAGGAAGAGGGCCTGCCCTCTCTTATCCTTTGTGTGGCTCCACGACCTTGGTTACGGAGTCCGAGTGGGCCCCAACCTGCGGTTCCACGATTTGTCATATGGCATAACAGTGACTCACCCCCACGTGGAGGTGACCAGGCCCGGGTTTTATACAGGTGCACTTTAGCTAAGACAAATCTAAGCTCCCAAGGGACGTGGCCAGGCAGGCATCTGAGTGAGGATCTGTGAAAACAGGTCACCCCCTCCCTTGTCTGTCTCTCACCACCAATCATCATGGGGTTGGGACAAAGTAAACCCACTGTTCTCAATTGCATGTTAAAAATTTTTTAAAAGGGTTTCAATGGAGACTATGATATTAAAATGAACCCCAAACACTGAGGAAATTCTGTGAATTAGAATGGCCAACCTTTGGGGTTGGCTGGCCCTCGGAAGGCTCCTTAGATAAAGGACTGGTCAGGGCAGTCTGGAATGTAGTCACAAAAGACCCTGGACACTCAGATCAGTTTCCCTTCATAGACAACTGGTTAGAACTTGCTCAAACCTTGCTGCCTTGGGTCCGGTTCTGCGTGTGTAACAAGGGACAGAGTAAAGTTTTAATAGCAGGAGTGAAGAGGCAGGCAGGGCAGGTGCAGGCTAAGGAGAGGCAGGCAGGGCAGGAGCAAGGAGAAGAGAAGCAGGCAGGAGAATAGAAACAGGTCCATCAGAAGGGAACCCAACCCCCTGTTCTGCCAGGACTCCCTGAGGAAGTCCCGCCAGTTTTACCACCTCCGTATGTGCCACAGGCAGCACCAAGTGCTCCCCCACACTGGTCTGGAAGGTCCAGAAAGTCTGAAAACACCACCCCCACCCCGTCTCTCCTCAACCAGGCTCTCCAGAGCCAGTTGGGCGGCACTTGCATTCAGCTGATCAAGGGCCCAAGCCACAACCGGCACGTCAGATGCCTCTCAGGGAGATTCGGGTGCCCAAGTGCTTGGTGAAGATGGGACCTTGCAGGAAGGAAGGCCAGTCTATTATTATCGGCTCTTTACCACAAGTGACATTCTGAATTGGAAACATCACCCCCCAGCTTATTCTGAAAAACCTCAGGCCATGGTAAACCTCCTAGAAACGATTTTCCAGACCCAGAAGCCCACCTGGGTGGACTGCAAGCAGCACCTTTTCACATTCTTCAACATTGAGGAGCGCATGAGAGTAGTATCAGAGGCTCGGAAGTGGCTCTAGACCCAGGCCTTGGCAGGAATATTAGATACAGACAGATGGGCAAGGGAGGCCTTACCAGATGAGGAACCTGATTGGAATCCAAACTCTGAAGACGGAAGGGCCGGGCTAGAAAGATATTGGCTGGCCTTCCTCCAGGGTGTCAGGGCCGGAGCCAAGAAGCTCACCAATATGGCTAAAATCTCTGAGGTTTTCCAGAAGCCTGATGAAAGTCCAGCAGCTTTCTATGAGAGACTATGTGAGGCATACCAGATCTACACCCCCTTTAGATCTGAGGCCCCAGAAAATCAAACCATGGTAAATGCTGCTTTTGTAGGCTAAGCCCAGCCTGATGTCAGGAGAAAATTACAGAAGCTGGAAGGGTTTACAGGAAAGAATGCCACCGAACTGCTGGAGATAGCCAACAAGGTTTTCATCAACTGAGACAGTGTGGCAAGGAGGAAGGAAGAAAAGAGAATACAAAGAAGGGCCAATATAGTAGCAGCGGCTTTTAGAGTCTCAAGCTCCCAGACAGATCAGAAAGGGGAGCAAGAATACAGATCAGGGGGAAAAGGAAGAGCGAGCCTGAGAGGAGACCAGTGTGCCTATTGTAAGGAGACAAGACACTGGAAGAATGAATGTCCCAAGCAACAAAGTAAGAAAACTGGACCCCCTTTTCCACCCAGTCGTTATCAACCAGAGCCATTTGAAGCAGATCTCATTGGGCTAGCAATGGCTGATTCCGACTAGGACAGACTGGGCTCTTTTCAGCTAGGCCCCCATGAGCCCATGGTCAGAATGAAAACTGGGGGCCAGACTTTGGACTTTATGGTTGATACAGGAGCTGAGCACTAAGTAGTCACACAGAAAATAGCACTTCTCTCGGGAAAGGAGGTCACCATTATTGGAGTTACTGGGGATCAGACTCGTTACTGGGGATTCTGCCACCCTCGCCAATGCCAACTTGATGGTCATCAAGTAATTCATGAAATCCTGTACTTGCCAGACTGCCCAGTACCCTCTAATGGGTAGAGACCTTTTAGCCAAAATGGGTGCAGAAATCACTTTTGCTCCAAATGGCTCAGCACAGCTTTGCCTAAGTGAGGAGGCCTCCCCAATGATCCTGTCCCTAGCAGTGCGAAGGGAGGAAGAACAGAAACTTTATACCCCCCAGTCAAAGGCCTCACCATTAGAACTTGAATTAGAAAAAGAATTCCCACTGGTCTGGGCTGAAGGAAATCCTCCAGGCCTGGCTAAGGACCACGCCCTGGTGCTGATTGACTTAAAGCCTGGGGCACAGCCTGTTAAAATCTGCCAATATCCAATTCTGCGAGAAGCATGCCTAGGAATCTAGGTCCACTTAGACTAGCTGCTTCAGTGGGGACTTGTTAAACGATGCAGGTCTCCATGGAACACGCCACTCTTGCCTGTCAAAAAGCCTGGGACTAATGACTACCACCCTGTCCAGGATCTGTGGGCTGTTAATGAGACTGTTATAACCCTGCATTCAGCACTGCCAAACCCCTATACTCTTCTGGGACTCATCCCATCACAGGCGAAATAGTTTACATGCCTAGATCTGAAAGATGCCTTTTTCTGCCTTAGATTAGCTCCTTCCAGCCAGCCTCTTTTCGCTTTTGAATGGGAAAACCCAACTACAGGGGCCAAGGAGCATTTCACCTGGACCAGACTGCCACAAGGGTTCAAGAACTCACCTACTCTCTTTAGTGGAGTACTAGCATCTGATCTGTCTAAGTTCCTAGGACAGGACTTGGGGTGTGTTCTACTCCAATATGTAGACGACCTCCTACTGGCTAGCTCCACAGGAGCTCAGTGCTGGGAGGGAACACTAGCCCTTCTGAAACTGTTAACTGAAACAGGTTATCGGATGTCTCATAAAAAAGCACAGATTTGTCAGAAAGAAGTCAAGTATCTAGGTTTTCGGATCACCCAAGGGAAATGAAGGCTAGGGACTGAAAGAAAGCAGCAGTATGTGCCATGCCAGTCCCTAGCACCCGGCTGCAGATTCGGGAATTCCTGGGAGCGGCAGGGTTCTGTCGAATTTGGATCCCAGGGTTTTCAAACCTGGCTAAACCTCTCTATGAAGCTTTAAAAGGAGAAGAGAAAGCACCCATCAACTGCGGTCCCGGAAAGGAGAAAGCCTTCATCACCATAAAGTCAAAGCTCACTGAGGCCCCAGCACTAGGGCTACCAGATGTGACACAAGACTTTAATCTTTTTGTTCACGAGAACAGCGGGGTAGCCCTAGGAGTTCTAACCCAGGAGTTTGGACCCTGGCAAAGACCAGTAGCTTATCTGTCCAAGCAGATTGACCCAGTTGCCTCCGGGTGGCCCCTGTGTCTCAGAGCCCTAGAACTCAGTAATGATAAGTGTGCCAACATCTACACTGACTTGTGCTATGCCTTTGCTACCCTGCATATCCATGGGGCCATATATAAGGAAAGGGGGCTCTTGATGGCCGGAGGAAAAGGAATAAAAAATCAGAATGAGATTTTAAAGTTACTAGAAGCAGTCTGGGAGCCCAAGGAAATAGCTGTCAGCCATTGCAAAGGTCACCAGAAAGGGAAAGACTCAGGATCAGAAGGAAACCAACGTGCTGATGCCACAGCCAAGCTGGCTGCTAAAGAACAAGTGGCACTGTCACAGATCATGTTGGCCCCCGAATTACCTGAACCTCCAAAGTACACTCCTCAGGAAGAGGAATGGGCCCAGCAAGAAGGGGGCAAGAGAACAAAGGAAGGCTGGTGGATACTCCCAGATGATAGGGTCTATGTCCCAGACCAGTTAGCCCATAAGTTAGTCCTCCAGCAGCACGAACTTACTCATTTAGGGAAGACTGCCCTAGAAGCTTTGTTAGGCAGATACTACCTAATTGCTTGTCTTCCCTCCTTGTGTGCCTCAGTCTCTCAACGTTGCCTCCTCTGTGCTCAGAACAATGCCAAACAGGGTCCTGTGGGACCAATAGGAGTTTAGCGCTGTGGGCAAGCTCCTTTTGAGGACTTAGAAGTAGATTTTACAGGAATAGGGCCTAGCAGAGGGAATAAATACCTGCTAGTTTCTGTTTGCACCTTTTCAGACTGGGTCGAGGCATATCCCACTCACACCGAAGAGGCGAGAGAAGTCACTAAGGCATTGCTGAAGGATATAATTCCAAGGTATGGAATGCCTCTGACCATAGGGTCCGATAATGGTCCAGCCTTTGTAGCAGAAATAGTACAATAGGTAGCTAAGGCTTTAGGAATTAAATGGAACCTACATACAGCCTACAGGCCTCAGAGTTCAGGGAAAGTAGAACGTATGAACCTGACTCTAAAGCAGACTATGGCTAAGCTATGCCAAGAGACAACCTTACCCTGGACAGATATCTTGCCTCTTGTACTTCTGCGGGTACGCTGTGCCCCAAGGGCCAGGGTAGGTTTCTCTCCCTTTGAAATTCTATATGGTAGACCCCCTCCCTTAATTTGGCCAAAGGCAGATTTGGGGGAAATAGGGAACTTAGAAATCCAGAAACAATACAATGACTTGGAAAAACTGTCTTTGATGGGTAATAGGTCAGATGGGTTACTGACCTACTACCCATCTCTCTAGGAACAGCCGTACATCTTTATAAACCTGGAGACCAGGTTTGGGTAAAGGACTGGAAAAAGGAGCCCCTCATGCCTATCTGGAAGGGACCCTGTCCAGTCATATTAACCACCTTCACAGCTCTTAAGGTTACAGGACTGAACACTTGGATCCACCACTCCTGGGTGAAGGCAGCCCACCAGCTGAGTGATGCTCAGCCTGAGTGGAAGGTGACCTCTGACCAGAAACACCCCCTGAGGATCACTCTCAAGAAGACAGGGGATCTGGCTGATCAACCTGCTCCAAGGAATTCAGAAACTGCTGAATTCTCCCTAACACTAATCTCTCTTTCTTATCTCCTCCTAAGGAGTGCCACCGGAACCCAAGGCTAGTACCAGGAGTAGAACTCATCTGCCCTTGCTGAGACACAGAAGCACCATAAAATTACTGCTTCCCACACAGCAAGGAAACAAAGGCCTCATCATGGATTGCTGGACTACAGCTTGTCATGCCATCCTTGGCTACATCTGCCTTGCAGGAATAGCCATAATACTGCTCTTTGTCCTAGCGGCTCACTGTTGTGGACCCGCACTGAATAGAAATAGAGGGAATAACATGCTCCCACTAATAATATTAGCTAGCACATACTTGCCTCCCATAGGGACTACTGCCACGTGTCCTTGCTTAGAAACTCATTACCCAAATATGCTAGACCGGTAGCCTACAGGAAAGCCCCATCAAGCCAGATTTTTGTTAGCTATACTTATCAGCCTGCAGCATGTTATGACTCCACTACCAAATGCACCTGGGGGAGGAAATTGTATTGGATGGAAAAAATGATAGGACCTGTCACAGTCAATGTGCAGTTAATTAATGTTGCTCTTATTTGTTTCAGCAGTACCCAGGGCCAACATCCAACAGGTTGCCACCCAGATGAACTATGCAACTCTATCCTCAAGGCTGAAAACACCACCTGCCTCTGGTGCTCCCCTGCAGGAACATTCTACGTGTGTGGGACTGCTGCTTACCTCTGTCTGCCTGCAAACTGGATGGGAATGCCTTTAAACTTCAGAATTCCCCACAAACCCCTCACAGGATGCTAACCCCTTGTCATTGTCCCTTTTCAGCTGGAAGCAGTTAAGAGCGGTCATCGTCCATGTTCACCATAACATCCCATAATCATTGTACCGCAAGGCTAAGAGAAGCTTGTGGGACAAGGGGTGGGGGTGGGAATGAGAAGGCTAAAAAGGGCTAATTCCAATGTAACCCTGATATTTGGGGCTAGTGATCTGAATCCAAGCCAGCAAGCTCAGTGTATATTCCTGATAACCTATAATTAAGTCCCTCTCCCCTTTCCAGATACTGGTCTTACAGAATCTGTTACTGTGAACAGTGCACTGCCCCGGAGGGAGGGTTATTAATGCTAGTGCCAGGCCAGACCATCAGATATGGCCTGGAGACCCCCAACACCTGGGGGCCTTCTTGCAAGGCCTGCGAAAAGGACCGGAAGCATAATCCATATTTGTGGGACAAGTACCTCAGGGAGATATAAGGGAGGGCCCCATGCATGTTCCTTCACTCAGATTTGGAAGGCTGTTCCCTGAGTCTGCCGGTATATTAAACAGTGTCCCTCCTTTTTCTTAGAAGCATCTTTGATTTTCTTTGGTCTTCTGCAACAGCTGAATCCTGGGGAATTTGGGGGAGGGGGTGGTCTCTGAGGAGGGACGAGGGTGAACAGGCTGACAGGGCACTTCCAGGTGTTCAGAGCAATGGTTATTTATCAACTGGTGTAGATATATTTCAACATTTTAATAACTGGCTGGATGTCCTGGCCTGCATACCAGCTAACCACCCACCCTACTTCCAAATTCTGTTAGGTTACTAACTCTGCTGCCTCACTCCATACGTTTTATTAACTTTCTTAAAGAATACCTTTTTATACTTAAAAGTTCTAAATAGGTACGGTATAAAACATCAACAGTACACCAAATATAAAAGGGAAGCAAATGCTTCTCTGCCTCTCCAGAAAGCCAGTCCCCAGTCCCCTCCCTAGAGGGAATGACAGCATCTGTGTGTGTTGTACAGAACAGCATAAAACCTGTACACTGGCAGACACAAATGGAGTATAATGGTCTCAGGGGTCTGCCACTTGCATTTTGTTTTGCTTACTGTATCTGGATGGTTTCCTGTATCATAATACATAGTTTACCTCATTCTTTCTCACAGCTGTAGAGTATTATCTTGTAGGGGCTACTTATTTAATCATATCTTATATAATCAATATGTGACATATATTACATAATATACACAATTTAATATATGTTATGTATTTAAACTATTATAGAATATATATTCATAAACAAATGCACAAATAATTTATAAGTTCATGAATCCAGATTATTTATTTATTTATAAATAAATCTATTTAATTAGGGATGGGAAAACTATAGCCCAAGGGCCAAATCCAGCCTACCTGGTTTTGTGAATAAAGTCTTATGGGATCACAGACTCGTTTATTCATTTATGTAACGTCAGAGTTCAGTGAAAAGCCTAAAAGTTTGTAACCAGACAATAATGGGTCTGTGCTGCCTGTCACTACTTGAGCCAATTAAGCAGAGACAGGGTTGAATCATATGAACATTTGTTCCAATACTGCCGGCAGTATGGGAGAGCAGCAGGTCATCCACAAAAATCTGCTCTGGCCCCCACCATAAGCCAGCTGCCTATATTGGGTATAAGGACCAAGATTACCTGGGAAAGTAGGCAAAAGGTATGCCAAATGGTTAGTTTACATGTCTGGAGATTTGCAAAGGCCTGCAGGTATGCAAAGGCTGAGGGTCTTCAAAGGGCTAGTGATATGCAAAGGGCTGGAGGCTCTGATTTGCCTAACAAGGTTGTTAATCTTTCCATGATGATAGGCAGCTCCAGATGGGGAGGATAGGCTGCATTTCCAGGTGAGCTCCCAGGTCCCTCATGCTTTCTTTAATTAGAATAAAACAATCACAGTTAACAGAGCATGATTAATATTTCTTACAATTATAGCTGGTCCCCAGTATTTCTGCCCCTAACAGTTTCTTAGATAGCTTAAAGTATTTATGGTATGGCCTTTAACAGCAAAAGTTTGACAGCCACTGGTTTATTTATTGAATTATTGAAACTGACTGTTTGGATTAAATAAAGCTTGTATGAACCCATACAAGGTTTAACTGTTTTCTTACTGGGGGCATTTGGATTGTTTGCTGTGTAATGTTGCAACAAATGTCCTCGAGTATAAGATTTTTGGGGAAGAAAAGGGTTTGTGTCTATAAGATGAATACTTGGCAGTAGAAATGCTAGAACCATCATTATGTGCTTTTTACATTTTTACAGAAGTTGCTGAGTTTTCCATTGAAGAGCTTACACTCACATGAAAGGATTTGAAAGTATCTGTTTATTCTTAGGCTCACCAAACACTCTGTGTTGATCTTTGCTATTTTCTTTAAAATTAAGATTGTGGGTGAATGTCTTCATGTATGTTCAAAAGTCATATTGTCCCTCCTGTAAGCAACATGTATAAGCTTCTTCTCACTTTTATAAATTGGGATGATAATTTTTAAAATTGTATTCTTTTTTTTTTCAGTGGGAATGTTAGTATTTTGTCATATGGATTTTAAATAGTTTCAGTCTGTTAATCATTTGTCTTTTTATAATAAAAGCAAAAAAAAAAAAAGGAAATAGTCAGACTTATGATCCATTGTCCCTCTTTTAAGATATAGATCTTGCTTAGAAAATAAGATTAAAAAACAACAACACCTCCCATGTTTTCTTCTAGCACTTTTAAGGTTTCATTTCTTACTGTTCATATCACTGGCCCATTTGAAATAATTTTTGATGAAATAAATGATATAGAGATTTAATTCTTATATTTGTTGGCATATAATTGTTGGCTTTTATTTCATATTTAGAAAACTTTGCAGGTGTCCCAAATCCACTCATTGAATAATCCACCTTTCCCCACTGATTTAAAATGCAAACACTATCATACATTAAATCACCATCTGTATTTGTGTCTGTTATTTTTTTTCCCCCATTCAGTTTTGTTCCATTAATCTCTCTCTCCATTCCTGCGTCAGGATCGTGCTAAGCAATTTACATTCATTATCTCATTAAGTTACTCTAACTTCATCATATTTTATCTTTCAAGGCTAATCCCACCACCTACTTACTCTGCCTTGTCAGGGTTTTTCTGGTCATTTTCTTACCATTATTTTTCCCTGAGACCTTGAGTAGCTTGTTTCCTACTTTATTTATTTATTTATTTATTTATTTATTTATTTATTTATTATTATTATTTTTTAAATATATTTTATTGATATTTCACAGAGAGGAAGGGAGAGGGATAGAGAGCTAGAAACATCGATGAGAGAGAAACATCGATCAGCTGCCTTCTGCACACCTCCCACTGGGGATGTGCCCGCAACCAAGGTACATGCCCTCGACCGGAATCGAACCCGGGACCTTTCAGTCCGCAGGCCGATGTTCTATCCACTGAGCCAAACTGGTTTCTGCTTGTTTCCTACTTTAAAAAATCTCAATCAATCAATGAAATTCACTTCTGGAATTTTAAAAGGAATCACATTACATTTAAACTTTAATTTAGGAAGATTTAACTTTAAAAAAATATATTAAGTCATCTTAGAAAAAAGTGACAAATATCTTTTCATTTATTAATACTTTCTGTATTCTAAAAGTTATGTCTTATAGGTTATCAAAGATTGCATATATTTCTTATTAAATTTATTTGCTGGTATCAAAACATCCTTTTTTCTTGCTTAAGAAATGAAATCTTTCTTTGTACTTTCTAGCTGCTTTCATTTATATATATATCTCTACACAAAATCATTATTAAGCTATTCACTATTTCTAAAATAATGAATACAAATTCAATCAAGTATCTTTTTATAATGTTTAGAAAACCATAGGCTTTGTGGCCACTGACCACCTAGTAAGGTAAATATGTCAATAGGTTATGAATCTAATTTGGGCATGGTGAATTATTCTTTTAATATGCTAATTTTTTGGTGTTGTTAATATTTTATTTTAAACTTTTGTATTAATATTTATTGGTCAGACTGATTGCTTTGTCAGAGGTTGGTATCAATGGTGTCAGGGCATGACACAAAACGCTTTCAGATGAGTGTTGTTTTTCCTCTGTATGTTCTAGAACAGTATGAACAGGTTTGGAGTTATCTGTTCATTGATGGTTCTTAGAATTCACCTGTGAAAGTCTTAGGCCTTAAGTACTCCACTTGGTGGGGGGTAGGAGGGCAAGGGGAACATCTTGGATTGTATTCCATAAAGCAGAGCCTGGGATTGTTGTGAAGGTAATGTACTGAGAAAGTGCACCCACAAGAAGGGAAATGAGGAAGGCAAGAAAGGGCAGGGAAGGACTTAAATAAGTCCTCATCCTGATCTCATGGAGAGTTCTAGAGCGTGACTAGCATCACACAGTCCTCCTGTGACTAGGAGGCTGGGCATGTAATTCTCTGAAAAAGGGAGCAGCTGTGAGCTGTGAGCTGTCACTCCCAGCCTCTGGAGGACGGGCAGATGTCCTGGGGTGGAGGTCTTTGGTGGAGCACTAAGGACTTCCACTGGAAGGTTAGATGCTCTTTTGTGAAGGCAATTCGGGGTGGCAGCCTAGGTCAGTGCCCAGTCAAACCTGCATTCTGACCCATATGTGTACAAGCCTATAATTAAGCTAGCCTTGCAAAACCCATTTTCCTGAATGCTTATCTTAACAGGAGCTATAAACCATACACAGCCCCACAATGGGGTTTGACTGCTGGTGCCAGACGGGGTCTTGGTCGCTATCTCACTCCCCCACCCCCCCCCCCCCTTACAATGGTTACAGGGGTTGCAAAAGCCCTAGAAAAGTCCAGAAGCCTGGTCCATGTTTGGGAGACAAAGAAACTAGGGGGATAAAAGGGAAAGCCCTGCCAAATTTGGTGTTCAGTTTTGGGAACTGATTCCCCTGAGTCACAGCACTGGTGCTCCTGCAATTAAAGTGCATATTCTGAATCGTCCAAGTGCCTGCTGTGTGTCTTCCCGCTGCCTGGTACCTTCTGTAACACTGACACTGGGCTGCTTAGATTCACTCTCTTCCCAAGGCCAGTGTATCACAGGATTTGGAGCATGTTCAACCAAATCCCTCCCAACAAATCTTACTCCCTGTACTAATGATTATCACTTATTATTCTACTTCATTAAAAATTAATTTAAGAAAAACATAGTTGGAAGGATCACAATACCAAATATCAAGCTATATTACAAAGCTATGGTTCTCAAAACTGCCTGGTACTGGCACAAGAGCAGACATATAGAACAATGGAACAGAACAGAGAACCCAAAAACTGAGCCAAGCCATTATGCTCAATTAATATTTGACAAAGGAAGCAAGAGCATACAATGGAGTCAAGACAGTCTCTTCAATAAATAGTGTTGGGAAAATTGGTCAGATACATACAAAAAAAAAAAAATGAAACTAGACCACCAACTTACACCATATAAAAAAATAAACTCAAAAGCGTTAAAATATGGGAAACCATAAAAATCTTAGAAGACTCCATAGGCACCAAAATAGCAGACATTTGTTGTAGCAATATTTTTACCAATACAGCTCCTAGGGCAATAAAAACTAAGGAGAAAGTAAACAAATGGGACTATATCAAAATAAGCTTCTTCACAGCAAAAGAAACCATCAACAAAACAACAAGAAAGCCCATTGCATGGGAGAACATATTTGCCAATGCCTCTCAGATAAGGATTTAATCTCCAAAATTTACAGGGAACTCACACAACTTATCAAAAGGAAGATAAACAATTCAATCAAAAAAGGTGCAAAGGACCTAAATAGACACTTTTCAAAAGAGGACATACAGAAGGCTCAGAGACATATGAAAACATGCTCAAAGTCACTAATCATCTGAGAGATGAAAATCAAAACAACAATGAAATACCATCTCATATCTGTCAGAATGGCTATTATCAACAAATCAACAAACAACAAGTGCTGGCGAGGATGTGGAGAAAAAGGAACCCTTGTGCACTGCTGGTGGGAATGCAGACTGGTGCAGCCACTGTGGAAAACAGTATGGAGTTTCCTCAAAAAATTAAAAATGGGAATCCTATTTGACCCAGTAATCCCACTCCTAGGAATATATCCCAAGAAACCAGAAACACCAATCAGAGAGGATATATGCATCCCTATATTCATAGCAGCACAATTTACAATAGCTAAGATTTGGAAACAGCCTCAGTGCCCATTAGCAGATGAGTGGATTAAAAAACTGTGGTACATCTTCACAATGGAATACTATGCCACTAATAAAAAAGAAGGAACTCTTACCATTTGCAACAGCATGGATGGAACTGGACAGCATTATGCTAAGCAAAATAAATCAGTAGGAGAAAGATAAATATCACATGATCTCATATCCTATATGATAGAAGGCTAATATGCAAATCGACCAAACGGCAGATATGCAAATCGAAGGCTAATATGCAAATCAACCAGTTGCTGTGATGCGCACTGACCACCAGGGGGCAGACAGTCAATGCAGGAGCTGCCCCCTGGTGGTCAGTGCACTCCCACAGGGGGAGCGCTGCTCATCCAGAACCTGGGCTCATGGCTGGTGAGTGCAGCAGTGGTGGCGGGAGCATCTCCTGCCTCCATGGCAGCACTAAGGATGTCTGACTGACCGCTTGGGCTGGGGGGTGGGAGGGAAGCGGGCCTTAGTGGTCAGTCAGACATCCCCAGAGGGCTCCTGGACTGCGAGAGGGTGCAGGCTGGGCTCAGGGACCACCCGAGTGCATGCATTTCGTGCACTGGGCCTCTAGTGTGGGATATAATGATCAACAGAAACTGATGAACAAAAATTGATCCAGAGACAAGGTAACACTGAACAGACCGTCCAACCTCAGACAGAAGGCAGCGGGGGTGGGTTAGAAAACAACCAAAGAACTTGTATGCATGCATATTAGCATAACCAATGGACACAGACACTGGGGTGGTGGGGGCTTGTCCTGGGGGGACAGGAGTGGCGGGGGGGAGGGTCAATTGGGGAAAAAGGAGACATGTAATACTTTAAACAATAAAAAAAAAACTCTCAGAAAAGTATAAATAGAAGGGAGTTTCCTTAACTTGATAAAAACATCTACCAAAAACCCTACAGCTAGCATTATATTTAATAATGAAAGACTGAATTCTTTCTTCCTAAGATTGGAAACAAGTTAAGGATGTCTGCTTGTATCAATCCTATTCAACATAGTATTGGAAGAACTGGCCAGCACAATAAGGCAAGAAAATAAAATAAAAGGCATACAAATTGGACAAAAAAGAAGTGAAATCTGCCTTTGTGCAGATGGCATG
This sequence comes from Plecotus auritus, assembly GCF_963455305.1. Classification (NCBI taxonomy): domain Eukaryota; kingdom Metazoa; phylum Chordata; class Mammalia; order Chiroptera; family Vespertilionidae; genus Plecotus; species Plecotus auritus. The sequence goes on along the minus strand of NC_137782.1, from coordinate 92,285,323 downwards.
ATAGTCTATGTAAAAAAATCTCAAGGAATGGGATTTACAAATTTTTTATTTTTATTTTTTACAAATACTCCTGGAAAGAATACATGTATTCAGCAAAGTTATAGGATATCAATAAACACTCAAAAATCAATTGTATTTCTCTACAGTTGTAGTAAACACATGGAAACTGAAATTAAAAATACAATGCAAACAAACAAACAAAAGAATTACTTTAAGACATAGGGATATTTGCTATAAAAATGATTAGTGTTCAAAGTAAAATGCAAAAATATCTCTTTACCTCTCTGCTCTTTACCATCCTTTCCCCATCTTGCACTGTCCTCCTAGAAATAGCCACTGTTATCAGGTTGTGTGTGTGCGTGCATGTAGAGAGAATGTGTATATATGTTAGTATATACAAATACTCATAGATGTATATATAGTATTTATATATATTGCTAATATTTGCATAACCACTTATTTCTTAGGAGAGGTAGGAAGTGGATTTAAAGAGAGGACAGTGGCTTGGTCACTTTCACTTTGCCCATGTGGACTTCCCTCCAGGGAGCAGTGATGAACTTTTTGGCTGAGGCTCACAGTCTAACTGCTGGAAACATGAGGTTGGAATGTTTGAAAAGAAACTGTGAATTTATTAAGACCAGGTTGTGAAGCCTAGGGCATTCAGAAAAGGAGCTAAGAGGCTTGGATGAAAAGCAAATCTCTCAGGTCTCAGTGGCTTAAACTATCTTTTCTAACTTTAGAAACATCATGAGGTTTTATTCATATGGTCCTCATTTTTCTATGTTAATCTAGTGAGCATTTTCTCCTGGGTTAGGAATTAGGCAACCTGCTTTCTGAGCATGTTCCTGGTGTCACCTTGGGTAGGTTACTTCACAATAGTTCTGCATCCCAGTTTCCTCATCTGTCATTTGAGATTAATAGTATACACCTTACCCAGTTGCTGTAGGTTTAAATGAGGTGATGTTTACCGAGAACTTGGCATAGTGCCTACCAGGTAATAAGCACTCAGTGAATTATCTTTGGTTTATTACATATATATTTTTCTATCCTCCCAAGATTCTCTCCTTGGACATTAAAGGAGGCTCCTTAGTTTACATAGACCAATAATAACTCATCTTACCCGAACATAAAATAGAAGAAAAAATACTCCAGGGCTCCAGTAGTGTGCCAGTAGACCACCCAGGTCTTGGTGAAGCCACTTTGTCTTGTAAATGAATAACTCAGAATAGCCAGCAAGCGTCTTGAACTGTTCCTGCCCTCTGGGTACCAGAAAGATGGGTATTGATGGAAAAACCACATGCCAAAATGGCCAAGGAAAAATCGCTACCAACTGTCGGCCAATCAGTTCCTGGATTAAAAAACAAGCAAGCAAGCAAACAAAAAAACAGCTAAAGAGTAATTAAAAGTTTTCCCTTTGTCCACTGTATCACCCCTCTTTGTGATGGGAGTTGGGTGGGGAGCTGGGGGTGCAGGGGTTAATTTTCTTTTCAGCCTATTCCCTCCATGTGCTCCTTTGAGCAAGGTGGCATGCTTGCAGGGAAGGGACTAATTGTGGGAGCTGATGCCCTTGGCACCCAATTCCAGCTTCTGCCAATAAGCAGTTGCATCTTTTGAGGGTGAGGCTTTGAAGTGTTCATTTTTCATTTCACGTTTGTTAATTGCCTGTGTGCTCTTTGGAGAGAAGGCAGCAAGAGGTCTCCTGCTATGCTTCTTGCAGAGGAAACCCTAAGGGAAAGGTAGGATGAGGGGCAAGCTCTCTGGGTTAGGGGTAAGTGCAGTAGGTTCCTGGTTGCTATGAAGAGAGAGCCACATAAGTGCCTTCAGTGCCTCTTGGTGACTGTGTCACTTGGAGGGACCCCCAATGTGTGCCAGTTGCCACTCACAAAGGCTTCACGTAGATCGGGTGGTCTTGACTCGAATTCCAATCAAGCCTCCATTCTTTCTGCCTTCTGAACTCCTAGAGCAGTGGTCGGCAAACTCATTAGTCAACAGAGCCAAATATCAACAGTATAACGATTGAAATTTCTTTTGAGAGCCAAATTTTTTAAACTTAAACTTCTTCTAACGCCACTTCTTCAAAATAGACTCGCCCAGGCCGTGGTATTTTATGGAAGAGCCACACTCAAGGGGTCAAAGAGCCGCACAGTTTGCTGACCAGACCATTGTCCTAGAGGATCCTTTGATGTGTGTGCATTTCCCAGCTTGGAGATTTTGCTGGCAAAGGCATGGTTGGTGGGAGGGAGGCGCAGGCCCTCTGGTGAGCTGGGGGGGAATAGGGTAATGTACTCAGCACCTGCAGAGCCAAAGTCACTTGAAAGGACAATGGTGGTCTCTTAGATGAAGTTGGCGAGGAGATGAAAAGGACACAGTGCCTCAGTCTTGGCCACAATGCTTGGTGTCAGTGGATGGTCCCAGGAAACATGTAATCAGGCTCCAGTCTTAGAGATGAAAATGTCTGTCTCATCCACGTGGAGGCAGACTTGAAAGGATACGGGAGGGCCACGAGGAAGGGAAGAATAAGATAAAAATGCACGTGACAGACTGCTATGGTCTGCACGTTCCTGTCCCTCCACCTCCAACTTCATTTGTTGAAATACTAATGCCCAATGTGATGGTATATTTTTAAAATTTATTTACCTTTATTGTTGAGGGTATTATAGATGTTGCTTGTCACAATAATCTGTGACAGTGTGCTTTGAAACCATGTAATATTCTGCTCCTCAGCATTCTTTTGTCCCCTACTTTATTATTATTATTTTTAAAATTGAGATATAAATCCACATGCCATAAAATTCACCCTTTAACATGTACAGCTCAATGTTGTTATTATATTCACAAAGTTGTATAATCATCATTGCTATCTAACTCTAGAATGTTTTTATCACCTCCAAAAGAAACCTGTACCCCCATTAGCAGTCACTCTCTCTGACTCCTTCCCCACAGATCCCGGCAACCACTAATCTACTTATGGTTTCTATGGGTTTGCCTATCCTGTTGCCTACAAATTTTAGCATGCATTCGGAATGCTTGCCGGTGACAATTTTTACTGTGGTGTCTGCCAAATGGTGGTATTTCTAAGCCATACATTTGAAGTGTAGACGTTATAATGACCCATCCAAAGGTATTAAATTAATACCTACTATTATTACATGACTTGTCTGCTCAGACATTCCTGGTGTCCCTTGACATTTATCATTTGTCTCAGAAGAAAGCATCCTGCACAGATGGTAAATTATATGGTGACAGTTATCTACCACCCAGGTTATTTATGATAATGTTGGCAGGGTAAATCCACTTCTGAGACCCTATGTGGGTGTTGCACATAGAATGATTTGTAGGGGGCCTATTCCCTTTTTCTCAGGTTGAATAGGAATTGTTGCTGCCCGAAAACACTCTCTTACCTAATCAGGAAGCAGAGTGCTCTTTGTATTTCTGTGTGTGTGTGTGTGTGTGTGTGTGTGTGTGTGTATGCGTATGACATTAAGGTGTATCTTTTATTTTATTTTATTTTATTATTTTTTTTTATTTTATTGATTAAGGTATTACTTATGTATCCTTATCTCCCCATTGTGCCCCAACCCGCACCCCCCACTCATGCCCTCACCCCCCTGTTGTCTGTGTCCATTGGTTAGGCTTATATGCATGCATACAAGTCCTTTGGTTGATCTCTCCCCCTTACCCCCACCCTCCCCTACCTTCCCTCTGAGGTTTGACGGTCTGAAAGATGCTTCTCTGTCTCTGGATCTGTTTTTGTTCATCAGTTTATGTTGTTCATTATTTTCCATAAATGAGTGAGATCATGTGATATTTATCTTTCTCTGACTGGCTTATTTCACTTAGCATAATGCTCTCCAGTTCCATTCATGCTGTTGCAAATGGTAAGAATTCCTTGTTGTTTTTTTCACCACAGTGTAGTATTCCATTGTGTAGGTGTATCTTTTGCTTTTCTACTTTCAACAAACTACACCTTACCATGCCAGATGACCCACTAAGATTGGTCCTATATCATAGATTTTTTTTTGTAGTTGCATGAATGAACCTCCAATGGTAGTAAAGTTAGATTGTACACAGTGAATACAATTTCATATGCTTTGATGGTTGATGGCCCACTACGTTTACAATGGTGAAATCTACAGCTGCAGGGGAATGTAGTCATTGACTGATTTATCTTTATTTTCAGCCATGTTCCCTGTCTTCCCATGGTTCATAGGGAGGCTGACGTTTTTTTCTCATGAATCATTGCTGAACCAGATCTCTGGATCTTAGGCTGCCACAGTAATTTTTGAACACTATGCAAGGGATCTACATTTATTTCTAATAAACATTTTCCTTTTAGTTTGGCCAGTATTTCCAGATCTTAGCAACATATTTAGTTAGAGTTCTTAACTTTGTGTATTTCATAGGTTTGTGCGTTCTTTAAGTTAGGTGATCTGAGTAACGCTTGGATAAATGACCATTTATTAAGCACTTGCTATATGCTGGGAGTTGTGTTAGCTGCTCTACATAAGTTATTTAATTAATATAAAGTTTCTCCTCTCTGTGGCTGTTACTCCATCATGTAATGATGACTGGATGGATTCACATGGAATTTAGAAGCATGTTAGAGATGGTTGTATGTCTATTATAGAACATGTAGCATGGGTGAGGGACCACTTTCATGGGACTCTGGGAGATAAGACCAGGACAAGGGCAGTTGTCCTCCAGAGAAATGCAAGGATTGGTTGTAATGGAGCCACTTTATATAAGACCAGGCAGTACTCTGTGTACTAGTATGTCATGAGCAATGGTAGGGAGACCAGTTATATGAGACTAGTGGCCCCGTGCACAGATTCATGCACATTGAAAGGAAAATAATTCGAAGAAATATTTTAATATTGTTATTTGCCCTTTCTCCCTCAGTGCCTGGGAGCTGGGTGGAGAAAGGGCAAATAACAATATTAAAATATTTATTACATGACTTGTCTGCTCAGACATTCCTGGTGCCCCTTGTCTGCTCAGACATTCCTGGTGTCCCGCCCCCCACTCCCCACCTCCCGCTGCTGCTGCTGCTGGTCACTGTCTGTGGGGCTATCCACTCACACCTGCCTTGGCCTGGTGCTACCTGCTCACCTGCTCCACCAACCTGCCATGGTCCTGCTCTCCTCAGGATCCATCCAGCCGGCAGCGCCTCCACTGACGCCCGCTGCCAGCACTGCATAGCCATGCCTGCCATGTTCTGTGCCGCCCCTTGGTGGTCAGAGCACCTCATAGCGAGTGGTCGAACTCCTGGTCTCCTGGTGGAACTTCTGATCTCCCAGTTGAACACCTGGTCGACCACCTGCCCAAAGGGACAATTTGCATATTAGGCTTTTATTATGTAGGATGATAAAATATTCTTTAATTCTTAAAATCCTAAGGCTAGGTATTGTTATTATCCATAATTTAAGGTTAAGGAAATTAAGTCTTAGAGTGATTAAGCAAAATGGTCAAGGTCACATACTTATACTGTGGCATTGCTGGGATCTAATCAGGGATCAGCCAGACTCTAGAATCCTTGCTGTCAATCTCTGCTCTCTATGGCAGAGTGTGTGAGAATGGCAGTAAGCATATCACTTGTTTCCCCAGGAGAGTCCTAGTGTGGAGGATGGCTGGTCACTCTAATTATCACCCAGGTTGCTGATAGTAAGGTTAAAACCACTTCACTTCCTCTTTGCCATGTGTGAGTATTGCTGAGAAAACTGATTTGCAGGAGACCTATTCAGCTCAATTTTATCATGCTCTTTGGCCATATTTGGTAGCTTAGAAATAGGATCAAGAAAGTAGATGATGAAGGCTACTCATGGCTGGCTGGGCACTGGTCTCAGGAGAATTGGCAGGGGTTCAAGGTCCTGAGGACCTATGGACTGGTACCTTCATTGCAAGCAGTTCACTGAGACCACTGGCTCCAGGCTTGTGGTGGGGGGCAGTAAGGAAGCAGATAAGTCATGTGTCTAAAGAACAGTGTCACAGGTATGAGTGAATGAGAAAGGGGGAAGATAGGTAATTCTGGACAGAATTATTTCCAATGTCAGGTTTCAGACTTTGGGTATGCATGGACTTTGGAGACACACACAACCTCGTTGGAATCTTGGGCTTGGTGTGATGTTTATGAATGGAGGGAATAGTCATACCTACTTATATTTGTATGTTGTCTTTCTCTAGATGTCTTGAGTTACATCACCTTCCATATTGGTTTGAACTCAGTGTACACTGTGGGGCACCCTGGGCTTGGGTTGCAGACTGTAAGGAACGAAGTCCCTCGGAGCTCAGCAAGGCTCCTCTTGCTGTCTTGGGATCTCTGCCTGTTCACACTGTGTCAGCAAACTGCACCTGAGGAATACGAAGCTTCAGAAAGCCCACGTGCATGTATCGCACTAACACCTTCGCTCTGGGACACAGGAACACCTTCAGCATGTTCGGACAGTGAGGAAGCAGAGGTCAGATGGGCTTAGAAATATTAGTGCAATTTATGCAACCAAGACTTTTTATGTTCAAAAGTAGAATCATAAATATCTTTATTATTCATATGCAAATGTTGAAAGGCATACATACTCCTATAATGAGTGAGAGTCCATAATGACTTATGTCCTATTGGGGTTTAATGGAGGAAAAATACACACACACACACACACACACACAGAGGCAGGGCTGATTACAGCATAGAGGTATATGCACAATGCTAAGTAAAATAAGTCAGTCAAAAGAAGACAAATACCATATGATCTCACTTATATGTGGAATCTAATGAACAAAATAAACTGACAAGCAAAATACAGAGGCATGGATACAGGGTACAGACTGACAGCTGTTGAGAGGAGGGGGTTGGGGTACTGGGTGAAAGAAGGTGACGAGGTTAGCCCCAAATCATATATACATAAACATAGACACAGACAGCCGTGTGGTGATAGCCAGAGGGAAAGGGGTTGGGAGTGGGTGAAGGTGGGCAAAGTGGGGATAAATGGGGATGGAGAGAGACTGCTTAGGGGGATCGGCACATGATGCGGTTCGCAGACGATGTTTGATTGAGTTGTACACTTGAAACCCGTATGGTTTTGTGAAACAATGTCACCCCAATAAAATCAATTAATTGAGAAACACATAGCTATTTGATAGGTTTCATAGCAAAATAATTATTCATGGTCCACAAGTCTCAATTATCTATGGACGTTGCCTGGCTGGCATGGATCAGTCAGTGATGTTACTACTTTCCTATTAGACAGTGGGCGTGGGAAAAGCAGACAATAACAACTTCAGTTTGCACTTTTGTTTTTGCATACTAGTAGTAGCTCTATACATTTTGAATTACTCTCAGCGACCTTTCTTATTTTTCTCAACAGCCTTGGTAATAAATTAGTTTTTATGCAACTGCCAAGGCTTGAAGTGGCTTACTCTATACCGAGCAAGTTAGTTAAAGAAACAGGACTATACCTGGTCATGTAATTCTTGGTACTACTCAGTCCTCTTGCAAATTGTTGGCGACCAACCAAAAGCACAGGGCGCAGGCTTTCTTCTCTTTCTTTCTTTTCTGTGGGCCTCTCTGTTGGCTCCATTTCTACGCAGGATCTCCCTCATGGTGGCAAGACAGTATGAACAGCTCCAGGCCTGCATCCTAATTTTTCAAGAAACCTGAAGGGGGAAGCTGTTTCTATCCTTGGTCTTTCCAGCAAAAGTCCTAGGCTGATTTCTGATTGGGTCACATACTCATCCCTGAGCCAATCACAGTGGCTGGGAGAATGTGATACTCTAATTGGACAGGCCCTCATCAGGTGAACTCTGTGAGTTTGGGGAGCAGGGGTGACGCCTCATCTCAACCTGAACCCTGTGCCCTGAGAGTTGGAGACAAGTGGTTCTGCAAGGACCATTAGGAAGTCTTAATCAGAATATGAGAGCTGGCATGCCAGTCTGTCAAATCACAGTTGTCCACTACACTGGATCGGTGGGTGGTGTGGGAACTCACCATCTTAAAGAAGCTGTGGAGGGGGTGGAGCTAAACACCTGGGTCCAAGAGAACTAACTCCATACCTCCCAAAGTTTTCTCTAGGCATCCTCTGTATTATGTTCCTTATAGTCCCCATTGTGTTAAAGGTAATTTTCAAACAAATTGCACTTCTTAAGTAGTAACTGACTTTCCTATTTTTATTACTTGCTTACTGATTACTGTAATTTGGACCACAAAGAGTGACTATAAATTCACCAAAACTGGACAGTTAATATATCATCACCAATGCAACATTCCACTTCCATGCAGAGTTTCTGAAGGATTTTTGAACTCTTAAAAGTAGTTCACACAAATCAATGATCTCTTGGGCATCCAGGAGCCCACACTTGGGAGGCTGGTCTAGATAACTTGTGCACCTTGGGGTCTCTCTGTTGTAGCTGCTGACTCCCCCCCCCCCCCCACACACACATTTCCCCTAGCCCCTGGGAACTTTATTCTTAGGTAGTTCTGATGAAAGAGTTGATGGGCAGAGGAGGTTGAAAGATCAGAATAGTTATCACTAGAGGACCTGACTTGTTTTAATTATCCAAGCCTTTTCTTTTCTGGTTATAAATAATCCAGTAAATAGTTCAAGTGGATCCTGAAAGTGAGTCTCTCAGGGAGAATATTTAGGCTGCTTGGGGTTTAGGATTAGAAAGAGTGAGAAAGGGAGAGGCAGTCCCGTGGGTGGTAGGTCTCCTTAGATAAGTTTCATTCTTATCAGATGTCAGAAAATTCTGTCATTCCTACCTTGAAACAGACTCCAGCTTCAACCACCCCCTCCTGGATGGAAGTCCAAGCCACTGTAATTTCTTTTATTGATTTTTCTTTTATAGAGAGAGAAGAAGGGAGAGAGACACGTTGTTGTTCCACTTATTTATGCATTCATTGGTTGACTCTTGAATATGCCCCAACCAGGGATCAAACCTGCAACCTTAGTGTATCTGGAGGATGCTCTAACCAACTGAGCTGTCTGGCCAGGGCCAGCCACCATGATTTCTTGCCTAAATTATTGCAGTAATCTCCCAATGGTCTCACTGCTCCTTTATTCTGCCCCTTAACAATTCAGTATGTCTTCTGAACCTCCCAACTGACATGATCTCTGTAAAACACACCTGGAGACCTGCCACTTCTCACTGCCCTGGTCCCAGCCATCATCATCTCTCACGTGGAATGGGCATCAGACAGCCTTCCACTGGTGTCCCTATTTCTGGTTTGCCCCTACACTCTATCCTCAGCAGCCAGCAGCGTGAGCTTCGCACAATATAAGTTGTCTTGTCATCTCCCTGTTTGAAAACTCTTCCATGACTCCTCATCTCACCGAGGGTGAAAGTCAGAGCCTCACAACCACCCAGCCTACCAGTCGGCCTCCTGGCAGACAACAGCCAGTGCACGTGGCAAGTCAGAAGAGTAGAGTCGGGAAGTGGGATGGAGGAGGTGGAATCAGAGGTGGCTGGCAGAGGGGTGGAGGCGGATCAGTATGTCATTCCTCCCCCAAAATAAACAGAAGACAATTTCACAAGCTGCCTATTTTGGGCACCTGCACATGCTGACGAAACCAAAACTTCAAATGCCATTACTCACGAATTCTGCTTTTCTGCTTAATACAGACACTGGGGAGGGAGCGAGGCAGCGGCACGTGGCTGAGCGCTGTGGCTGCAGCCCTGCTGTGCACAGTTGGACTGAGAGGGTCAGTGCAGACCATCTGACACTTGTCTCATTATCCTCCATCTGGGATAGGATTCCTGGACCTGGGAGTGAAAATCAATTTTAAAAGAGCAATTTATTATTAGCCTTTGAAACAAAACCAGGGCTTTGCACTTTATGAAACTTACCTTAAATTGCTTTTTAATTGTTGTATTTGCTCTAGAGAGAACAACCTATATTGGGATTTCTGAATTTGTCCATTTAAAGATGAGTGTGTAATCCTAGTAGCTGCTAATGAGAAATGGAAAAGTCCTTCTGAACCTTGCAATACAGATTACATAAACAACTGCTACATTTAAATGTACAGTAATTTTACATGTGTAAAAACATTTAAATGTACAATGATTTTAATTTTTGAATAATTAATACATGCACATAGTACATAATTTAAAAACCGAAGAGTAGGCTGCACTTCTCACCCAGGGCTGCTCTGTAGAACTTTCTACAGCGCTGGAAATGTTCTAGTCCAGTCGTGGGCAAACTACGGCCCGCGGGCCGGATCACAGCATCTAATACAGAAACCATTACCCCTGAGCAGACTGAACACCTGGAATGTGGTTAGTACAACAGAAGTATTGAATTTTTAATTTTACCTTAAGTGTTTCTTATGGCTATGGTATTGGACAGCACAGTTCTTGCCATTGAGCCTCTGAAACTTGTTTCCAGGTTTTGTAGGGTCTCCCACAGGCACTCTCCACATTTGTACAGGTGAATGCCTGGTTTTAGGAAAAGCCGGCACTTCTGTCTTTCTTTTGTCTTCCATGGTGGGATCTCGGTGCATGGAAGCTATGTAATATGGGTCAACTAGGGATGGTCCTGCCCCTCTCATTGACCCATCAACTTCCTTTTCTCGTAGAAGATCATCGACACAGTAAAGGGACTTTGAAGCCTGGAATAGTGGTCACTTCCCTGGCTGCCACAGACCAGGAAATGCCTGTCCTTCTTGGTCAATCTTTTCCTGAAAGCCTTCCTGGATCTCTCCTAAGAAACTTCTGGATGAAGTTCAAAGCAGAAACAGACTGGCTAGGGGTGCTGCGTCATCACATGAATTATAACAGCCTTCATGTACATAGATGCAATGCTACTGAAGATTCCCCATGGCTCTTGGTGGAGGAAATGGAGCTTTCCTACATCATCAAATTACATGGGATTTAGGATTAGAGAGAGCGAGAAAGGGAGAGGCAGCCCTTTGGGGATTCCCTGTGTAAGTTGGTTAGTGATAGGGTGCAGTTTGAAAAGAATCCAAAGAGGAGCTGGTTTTCCCTCCCTTTTTTGTTTAAATTTCTCCAGCTATCTAGTAGCAGAGGTGCTCCCAGAGGTCATTGGAAATGGGTAATAAGTTCCTCTTTAGTAGGAGGTCTCACAGACACTCTTCAAAGGACAGTTGTGCAGAGGTCTAGTAAGACCATGCCTTAGTGTGGCGATGAGCAGGGGAACCATTCCTTTGAATGTTATCTTTGGAAGGGGTCTCCAAAGATAAATTTCTCCTGCAGATTTTTTCTTCCTCATTTCTTTATCCAGCTTCATGTACTGAATATTGGGATAAATGTTGAAGTCTTGTCTGGTGAATATTGATTTTACATACAACCGAACAGTTTCTTTAAGATGACATATAGAAACAAGTACAAAGCAGAGAATGATAAACACTAGAAATAGCATGACAGGGAAATAACAATTGCTTTCATTTTTAGAACATCCTTCCAGGCTTGCGTTCACAAAGTCATGTACAGAAACATGCATGGTCTCATGTAAATAAGGTCATAGTTTATATGTGTTCTGCAGACTGACTTTAAAAAATCAGCAATATGACATATATTTCCAACTAAAAATTATTATGGTAAGAACAAACATCCATTACTATTTTTTTTTTTTTTGAGAAACTATCAGGCTCTATGACAAGCATTTTAAGTGCATTATCTTATGTAATTTCTATAACTCCCTGTATGATTATTTCTGGAGAGGCAAAATAACAGAGCTAATAAATGGTAGGATGGGGATTTGAACCCTGGTTTATCTATGCCACTGTCCATGACCTCAAACATTATGTTTTACTCTCTATATGATGATTTTTAATGACTGGTTTGCAATCTATTATATTATATCTGATAATTCATTTAGTATGGCTGGTAAATTCTTTATCACATTCAATTATCTAACTCAGGAGACAGGATACCATCCAGAAAGACAATTGTCTATTCCTTGGAGTCCATTTTCTTCTGCTTCATCTCAGAGTTTCCAGGTTTTAAGCCTTCTATCTTTTCTGTGACACCAAGAATTTGATAAAAATATTCTTGTGATAATATAAATGATTACCTTGAGCTGAGACAGGATTTTCCAATGCCTCTGGCATTTGTCTTTACATCTATAAAAGTAAAATTAATATTAACAATAATTATATCTTTAACACAATTGTAGGGAAGCAAAATTTGCCACATCAAATTATGTCTCTTAGTCATAAGGGTTATTTTAGGCTGATTATTTCTAAGAAACAGAAGACTCAGAAAGTTTTTCTTTTTACTTTTCCATGTACTGCCTAAAAGAATTTAGTGGGCTTATAAGAGGAAGAAAGCTGCTTTCAGAGATAACTGCAAGGAATGTTGCTTGAGCATGGTGGGCAGCAGGGGCTTTGAGATCAAAGTCCTCTCTGTGTCCCATGGTCTCTGTGTGGCATGAAAAACATGTGTTTACCAAACATTTGCTGTTTCCATCTTCCTGTGAGTTGTCTTCCTTCCCTTTCGGTCCCCAGATGCCCACCCCCTTCTTCTTAGCTCAGGAAGACCTATAAGCCTCACTTACTGTTTTAGACACTCTCATGTCTACGTCGGCTCTTGTATGTATGTAATTAAATTTGATTTTCTCCTGTTAATCTGCCTTATGTTGATATAATTATTAGACCAGCCAGAAGAACCTAGAAGGGTTGAGGGAATTTCCCGCACTCCACCCCCCCCCCCAACAGTAAGTTGCAGTTTTCCCAGCTCCCCACCTCTGAGCTTTAGGAACAAGTTTCCCAAATAAGGAATTTCTAACTCATCACTAAGAGATGACTCAGTATTCTTTGCATCCAGATAAAGCTGGTAATGGTCCATTTTTCATTCTCCAATAGTGCTCAAATGTTTCATTAGCTGATAGGAGAACATGTCAGTTTATTTCCTATTAAAATATAGGGCCAGTGGGAAATTACATCTTTTTACTCAGGGAACATGTTAGTCTGGTTTGTTTGCTTGTTTATTTGTTTGATAGTGTCTTGCATAAAAAAAAAATCTTTCCTCATTGCCTTCTCTTCCCCATTCCTGGAAAATAACAAGAGAAGAAATAATTATACTATAATAATATCTCTATGAAATAACCAAAGATTTCACATTTTGGTTAGTATGTTAGGAAGATTTTAAAAATACAATTACATCTGGACTATTGAGTGAGTACTTGTCAAGACTTCATGCAAACATTGCCATAAAATAATTTCACTTTTAACTTGATTGTTGTATAATATCTAAAAATGCTTTGTGTGTATTTTCACCTGTGTTTTACAGTTGAAGAGTGAGTTTATTGCATTTCACATGAAGTAAACCAAAACTACAGACCTTATGAGGGAATAAAAAGTATAGAATTGAATTTCAAAGTAGGTCACATACTCCCAATGACAAAAGTTTGGTACAATGCAAGTTCACAAGAATGAGAAAAAATGGGAATTTATTTGTATGTATGTGGCTTGGTTAGGAAATAAATTAACCTTAAAATAAATATAATGGGTCTTGATTAAAGCCTAAAGTTAGCATGTCCCTATTCTTTTAATGAAGAGAGGGTCAATGAATTTCCTTTGACTTTAGTTCTGGTACATCTTAGCTAAAGGTCTGAAAGCTATTTCAGCATCAACAACGCATTTACTGTAATGGCCAAAGCTAAAAATGACTTGAAATAAGGCTCTACATTTGGACTTAATTACAATTGTTAATTATCTTGGTCTTTTTGGGTTTGACTTTTCTCTCTCCACCAAGCCTCTAATCTGATCATTTTTCCTTTCTCCAGAGATTTGTTAGAGAGGGAAAAACAAACCAGAAACAACAGGTACAGGGGTGAAACATCTATGACTTTTTTTTAACCTAGAATTCTGTAGCGCCTGGAGTAATTACCTTGGTCCTGACTTTATCATTTGGAGTTTGAAATGTTACTCATTCTAGAAAAGCAAGAAGACAGCCAACAGGAAGAAGTCCTAGAAAATACTAATGAACCTCATCTTGCTGTGTGTTGGTGTAGTTGTTGCAGATTTTATTTTCACAGCATGGCACACCCAAAGGCACAATTGTTTTCATCTTGTAAGAGCAGATGCTTGATAGACCAACTTTAGATTCTTGAACTTCAGCTACAGCCCCTTAATACTTAATTTATTTTTAAAACTTAGGACTTTATAAAGGGATAACAAGATGTGTTGAGAAGATAAAAAGGATGTGTTTCTATAAGGAATGTGTTCTATACTATTTACTACAAAGTTACTCATGTAAGCATACACACACATATATAGACACACATACAGACTCACATTAATTTCAACTTGTAACAACTGGAATGCCAAATGTTAATGAATATTGCCTATCTAGTAGTATCTAAGTAAGGAGATCATCAATTCTAAAGATATATGTATATTATGGGTATATATATATATATTAGAGGCCCAGCACATGAAATTCATGCGGTGGTAGGGGGGAGGGTCCCTCAGCCTGGCCTGCAACAATGCCAGTGTCCCACGCCCTGGCCGGCCTCTGGCCAGAGGCCAGCCAGCCCGCCCTCCCTCCCTCCCTCCACGCCCCGGCTGCTATGGGCACCACCATCTTTGTGATGGAGTGATGGTTAATTTGCATATTACCCTTTTATTAGATAGGAGATCTAATTATATATATATAAATTTTTACCCAAATCATACAGATAGAGGTAAGGGACTGGTTCTTATTTCTTTTTTTTTTTAAAAAAAATATATTTTTATTGATTTCAGAGAGGAAGGGAGAGGAAGAGAGAGATAAAAACATCAATGATGATGAGGGAATAATGGCGGCGGAATAGACAGACGTGTTCTGAGCCTTGTCCCGGAGCAGAAAGAAAGAACAGCTGAGGGACGCACAAGGAGTGTTTGTTGGCTGTTGGGAGACAGCTGAATTCCAGAAGGAGGTGGGGGACTGCTGAACGGGGTTCCCCTGACCTGGCAGCTCCCACTGCGGCTGGGTCCCCTCCCGGAGCTGCGGGCTTGGACGCGGAGTCTGCGCCATCTTGATCCGGAAAGTGGAGCTTATCTGAAGCCTGAGAATCCACAACTGCGGCACCCCAGGAACAGCTGCGAGCCCCAGAACAACGCTCCCCAACTGGCGCAAGCACACGGGTTCAGAGGAGCTCTACACTCCACCACGGAAAGGTCAGATTTCGCCTGGGATAAGGTGAGGTCTCTGGTCCCGGCGGGAGAGAGGAACGCGCGTTTTGCGGGAGCTGGAGGACCAGGGAAGTCTGTGCCTAGAAAAATCCGTGGCTGTAGGGGCTGGCGTGATCTGTGATTGTGGAAAGGGGTCCTCAGAGCTGCTAAGAGAAGGGCACTCTAAAAAGCAACCCATTTTGATCTGAAGTGCAGGGACACCCTAAGAATTTCAGGCTGTCCAGACTTACGCGCAGCCCGTGCGCTCCCTTTGTGCCTGGGTTTACTCGCAGTCCTGGAGTTCGCACACTTGGGCTTTTTCCTCTTCAAATCCTTGCTTCTGATTACTAAGCCCAATACATAGGATCACCCAGTTGGGGACACCCTGGGAGACTGCAGGGGAAAGTTGTTTTTCTGGAACCTGGGGATCGGAGCGGGGAGTGACCATCAGAGAGTCAGCTCTGAGGCAGACCACGCCCACAGGTGGCGAGTGCCACAGGGAAAGAAGGCTCTAACACTGCCTAGAGAGGCCATAGATAGACCCGGAAGTCAATCCAGAAACACTGCCACCCAGGGGCTGAATCACAAATTGACTCTTGCGTAATCAAAAATAAAGGAATACGAGAAATTAAGACACACCGCCTGCTTAAAATCAGGACTGGCTTACAACACCGAAGAGCAGTGGATCGCAGGGAACTGCAATACTGTCTGGACTGAGAAACAGGCGTGCCAAACAGAAAAACAGAGGAAGTGAATGACCTTCACTACTTCACATTTTATTTTTACCTTTTATTTTTTTATTTTTTTATTTTTTTTTATTTTCATTTTTTGCATCTTTTAATCAAGAAACTTTTTTTTCTTTTTTCATCACTTGATTTTACCTTTTTAATGATTACATTTTTATTTTCAATCCGTATTATTACTACTGCTATTTTATCTTTTTTTTTTTTTTTTAAAGTGTCATTTTATTTTCTCTTCATTTTATTTTGGGATTAGGGTTCTACATTCTATTTTTTATCTTTCCTTTAGCATCGTTTTACTCTATCTCAACTCTACCTTTAGGCCATCACTCTCTTCCTAACCTCCCCCTTTTCAGTGTCCTGTTTGTCTTACCCTTTTACTGCTTTAGATTTTCCCTATTCTTTCTGTTTACCCCCTGTTAAAATTTCACCCTACTTACATATCTAATCTCTAATCCCCTGCTCCAAGTCCACATACACCTCTCCCTTCGCTGTCTGAGCTATCCATAAACTTGTCCTTCTCTCTGTCCTTTTGTTGTTGTTTGCTTGAATGTAGATTATATCCAATTTATATGCTGTTTTTGTGAGATTGTTTTGCTTATTCTTCTTTTGTTTATTTTTTTGTTTGTTTTGTGCTTCAGCTTTCCCTTGCCTCAATCCATATTAGTTGGTGTTGTAGTTTGTATTAATCCCCAGGCACTTGTTGCTGGCATTTGCTGGGATTAGTGATTGTTCTATTGGAGTTTTATCCCCAATATATATAGTCTGTTCCCCTTTCTCTCTTAGTCACTTTCTTGTCTCTCTTACTTTTTTTTTTCTCTTTACTTTCCCTTTTCCCAATTTCATTTTCACACTCCTTTTTTCTTTCTTTCTTTCTTTCTTTCTTTCTTTCTTTCTTTCTTTCTTTCTTTCTTTCTTTCTTTTTTCCTCTTCTTCTTTCTCTCCTATCACCTAATTTGCCTTTCTCTGGTGGTCACCTTTATTGGAGGTTATTAATATCGTGAATACATTCCTGTTCAGTGCCTTGTGAGTTGTACCTGGTAGTGCTGTATTTTGTGCCTTTAAATCAACCCAGGAGAGAGAGAACTACATAACCAGACACCCAGAGAAGAGAGACCATGGGGAGACAAAGAAGCAGCCCGCATATGAAAGAAAAGCAGGCATCACCAGAAAAGGAAGTAAACGAAATGGAGGCAAGCAACCTTCCAGAAAAAGAATTCAGAGAAATGGTCATAAGGTGGCTGAAAAGAATGGAAGACAAATTCGACAATATGAGCAAGAACCAAGAGGAAATGAAGAAGAACCAAGAAGAAATGAAAAATGACATCGCTGCTGTAAAGAACTCAATAGAAAGCATCAAGAGTAGACTAGAAGAAGCAGAGGACCGCATCAGTGAGCTAGAAGACAAGATGGAAAAAAATACCCAAGAAAAGCAACTTCTAGAAAAAAAAATTAAAAGGCAGGAGGAGAGTCTAAGGGAACTTTGGGACAACACGAAACAAAACAACATCCGCATAATAGGGGTTCCAGAAGGAAAGGAAGCTGAGCAAGGAATAGAAAACCTCTTTGAAGAAATAATGACAGAAAATTTCCCAGATATAGGGAAGAAAAAACCCACACAAATCCAAGAAGCTCACAGAGTCCCAAGCAAAATGAACCCCAAAAGACCGACGCCAAGGCACATTATAATTAAATTGGCAAACACCAACGACAAAGTAAGAATCTTAAAAGCAGCAAGAGAGAGACAGAAAGTTACATACAAAGGAACCCCCATCAGACTAGCAACTGATTTCTCAACAGAAACTCATCAGGCCAGAAGGGAATGGAATGAAATATACAAAGTCATGCAAAGGAAGGGGCTAAATCCAAGAATACTGTACCCAGCAAGGCTGTCAATCAAAATTGAAGGTGAAATCAGGAGCTTCACAGACAAAAAAGGACTAAGGGAATTTATTACCACCAAACCAGCAATGCAAGAAATGCTAAAGGGTCTACTGTAAAAAAAAAAAAAAAAGAAAGAAAGAAACAGGAAGCGAAGAAGTAACACAGGGGTAAAGAATAGGAATGGCGACAAATAAGTACCTATCAATAATAACTTTAAATGTAAATGGATTAAATGCCCCAATCAAAAGACATAGGGTAACAGATTGGATAAGAAAACACGACCCATATATCTGCTGTCTACAAGAAACCCACCTCAGAAAAAAAGACGCACACAGACTGAGGGTGAAGGGATGGAAAAAGGTTTTCCAGGCAAATGGAACTGAAAAAAAAGCTGGGGTAGCAATACTTATTTCTGACAAATTAGATCTCAAACTGAAGGACATAACAAGAGATAAGGAAGGCCATTTCATAATACTAAAGGGAGCAATCCAACAAGAAGAAATAACTCTGGTAAACATATATGCACCCAATACAGGAGCACCCAAATACATAAAAAAACTCCTGGAAGATATCAAGGGAGACATTGACAGCAATACAATCATAGTAGGAGACTTTAATACCCCACTATCACCATTGGACAAATCCTCTAAACAAAACATCAGCAAAGAAACATCAATCCTAAATGACTCACTAGACCAGATGGAATTAATTGACATCTTCAGAACATTTCACCCCAAAGCCACAGAATATACATTCTTCTCAAGCGCACATGGGTCATTTTCAAAGATAGACCATATGTTGGGACATAGGCAAAGTCTCTTCAAATTCAAGAAGATAGAAATCATATCAAGCATCTTCTCAGACCACAGTGGCATAAAACTGGAAATCAACTACAATAAAAACAACCCAAAGAAATCAAACACATGGAGACTAAACAGCATGCTATTAAACCATGACTGGGTTACCAGAGAGATCAAAGAAGAAATAAAAAACATCATGACAACAAATGACAATGAAAACACTACAATCCAAAATCTATGGGACACAGCGAAAGCAGTCTTGAGAGGGAAGTTCATAGCTCTACAAGCCTACTGCAAAAAACAAGAAACAGGGTTAATAAATTACCTAACCCAACAACTCAAAGAGTTAGAAAAAGAGCAACAAGAAAAGCCCAGTGTAAGCAGAAGGAAGGAAATAATAAAGATCAGAGCACAGATAAACGACATAGAGACCAAAGAAACAATACAAAAGATCAACAAAACCAAGAGCTGGTTCTTTGAAAGGATAAACAAGATTGATGAACCTCTAGCCAGGCTCACCAAGAAGCAAAGGGAGAGGACCCAAATAAACAAGATCAGAAATGAAAGAGGTGAAATAACAACAGATCCCGCCGAAATACAAAGGATCGTTAAAAAATACTACGAACAACTCTATTCCAACAAACTGGACAACCTGGAGGAAATGGACATATTCCTAGAAAAATATAACCTTCCAAAACTCAATCAGGAAGAATCTAAACAGCTCAACATGCCAGTAACTATGGAAGAAATTGAAGCAGTCATCAAAGAGCTTCCGGCAAACAAAAGCCCGGGGCCAGACGGCTTCACAGGAGAGTTCTACCAAACATTCAAGGAAGAACTAAAACCTATCCTCCTCAGACTATTCCAAAAAATTCAAGAGGAAGGAACACTTCCCAGCTCCTTCTATGAAGCCAGCATCACCCTAATACCAAAACCAGATAAAGACAACACAATGAAAGAGAATTACAGGCCAATATCCCTCATGAATGTAGATGCCAAAATCCTCAACAAAATTCTAGCAAATAGGATCCAGCAGTACATCAGAAAGATCATACACCATGACCAAGTAGGGTTTATCCCAGGAATGCAAGGATGGTTCAATATCCGCAAATCAATAAATGTGATACATCACATAAACAAATTGAGAGATAAAAATCACATAGTCATATCAATTGATGCAGAAAAAGCATTTGACAAAATCCAACACCCTTTCTTGATAAAAACTCTCAACAAGGTGGGAATAGAAGGATCATACCTCAACATCATAAAAGCTATATATGATAAACCCACAGCTAACATCATACTCAATGGGCAAAAACTAAAACCATTTCCCCTAAGAACAGGAACAAGACAGGGATGCCCACTCTCACCACTCCTGTTTGACATAGTACTGGAAGTATTAGCCACTGCAATTAGACAAGAAGAAGAAATAAAAGGCATCCAAATTGGAAAAGAAGAAGTAAAGCTGTCCTTATTTGCAGATGACATGATATTGTACATAAAAAACCCGAAAGACTCCATCAAAAAACTAACAGACTTAATAAATGAATTCGGCAATGTAGCAGGATACAAAATTAACACCAAGAAATCTATGGCATTTCTATACACCAACAATGAACTTACAGAAAGAGAGACTAAAAAAGCAATCCCATTTTCCATCGCACCAAAAAAATTAAGATACTTAGGAATAAACCTAACCAAGGAGGTAAAAGACCTATATGCGGAAAACTACAGGACACTGAAAAAAGAGATAGAGGAAGATGTAAACAGATGGAAGAACATACCATGTTCATGGATTGGTAGAATCAACATCATTAAAATGTCCATACTACCCAAAGCAATCTATAGATTCAATGCACTCCCCATTAAAATACCAACGGCGTATTTCACAGACCTAGAAAGAACTCTCCAAAAATTCATCTGGAATAAAAAAAGACCCCGAATAGCCACAGCAATCCTGAGAAAGAAGAATAAAGTAGGAGGGATCTCAATACCAGATTTCAAGCTGTATTACAAAGCCACTGTCATCAAAACAGCCTGGTACTGGCACAAGAACAGACATATAGATCAATGGAACAGAATAGAGAATCCAGATATCGACCCAAACCAATATGCGCATTTAATATTTGACAAAGGAGGCATGAGCATACAATGGAGTCAAGACAGTCTCTTTAATAAATGGTGTTGGGAAAATTGGACAGATACATGCAAAAAAATGAAACTAGATCACCAACTTACACCATACACAAAAATAAACTCAAAATGGGTACAGGACTTAAATATAAGACGGGAAACCATAAAAATACTAGAGGAATCCACAGGCAGCAAAATCTCAGACATATGCCAAAAGAACTTTTTCAGTGATACTGCCCCTAGGGTAATGGAAGCCAAACAGAAAATAAACAAATGGGACTACATCAAAATAAAAAGCTTTTGCACAGCAAAAGAAACCATCAACAAAACAACAAGAAACCCCACTGTATGGGAGAACATATTTGCAAATGGTATCACTGATAAAGGTTTAATTTCCAACATCTACAGGCAGCTTATACAACTTAATAAAAGGAAGATAAATGATCCAATAAAAAAATGGGCAACGGACCTAAATAGAAGCTTTTCGAAAGAAGACAGAAGGAAGGCCAAGAGACACATGAAAACATGCTCAAAGTCACTAATTATCCGAGAGATGCAAATCAAAACAACAATGCGATACCATCTCACACCTGTCAGAATGGCTATCATCAACAAATCAACAAACGACAAGTGTTGGCGAGGATGCGGAGAAAAAGGAACCCTCGTGCACTGCTGGTGGGAATGCAGACTGGTGCAGCCACTGTGGAGAACAGTATGGAGTTTCCTCAAAAAACTGAAAATGGAACTCCCATTTGACCCAGTAATCCCACTCCTAGGAATATATCCTAAGAAACCAGAAACACCAATCAGAAAGGATATATGCACCCCTATGTTCATAGCAGCACAATTTACAATAGCTAAGATTTGGAAACAGCCTAAATGCCCATCAGCAGATGACTGGATCAGAAAACTATGGTACATCTACACAATGGAATACTATGCTGCCGTAAAAAAGAAGGAATTACTACCATTTGTAGGCACTTGGATGGAATTAGAGAACATTATGCTAAGTGAAATAAGCCAGTCAATGAAAGAAAAATACCACATGATCCCACTCATTTGGGGATAATGAAAAACATTATAAACTGATGAACAAAAAGATAGTTACAGAGGCAGTAAAGCATCAAACAGACTGTCAAATTACAGTGGTAAGGTTAGGGAGAGGTGGGGGAAATAAGAGATCAACTGAAGGACTTATATGCATGTATATAAGAGTAACCAACGGATGCAAAACATTGGGGGGTGAGGGCATATATGGGAGTGGGGTGGGGGTGGGGGGCAATGATAAGATATGTACACATATAATACCTTAATAAAAATTTGAAAAAAAAAAAAAAAAAAAAAAAAAAACATCAATGATGAGAGAGAATCATTGATCAGCTGCCTCCTGCATGTCCCCACACTGGGGATCAAGTCCACAACATGGGCATGTGCCCTTGACTGGAATTGAACCCAGGACCCTTTAGTCTGCATGCAGGCTGACATTCTATCTACTGAGCCAAACCAGCTAGAACTTAGAAAAATGCCTGGGTGATAGTAGATATCATATATATATATATATATATATATATATATATATATATATATATGTTGGTTGAATAAATGAATGACAACAGCTTCATTTTGTTATAAACTATCAACTGCTTCTCACTAAGGTGTTAGCAAAACTTTTACCCATAGTAGGAAAAAAGAAATATTATTTCAGTGGCTAACAATAGTGCAGAGGAGATATTTAAAAACTTCCCTTATGTAATAAGTTTAAAATGGTAGGTAGATATACTACTGTGAACATTTTATTAATCTAGAGCTGAACTTGCAAAAAAAAAAAAGAAAAGAAAAGAAAAGGCGAGGGGAATCCCTAAAGAGGAATTCGGAAACCAGAGATGGGGTTCTCGATAGAGGTGGGAGCTGATACTGTTGCTATGGCCACCTGTTGCTCTCAGATCTATTTCCTCCCAGCTTCTCTTCAAAAATGCTTTTTAGGATCCCTTGAACACTGGTTTCTGGCTAGATTGGTCAATGTAAGGTACCCATGGAAAACTGGAGGGGCTGAAGGGAGAAGCTAGTGTGTTTCTTTCCCTCACCTCCTGCTGAAGGGGTATTTTCCTATAGTGGTTGTGTAGGAATTTTATATATATACTAGAGGCCCAATGCACGAAATTCATGCATGGGTAGGGACCCTAGGCCTGGCCAGCAATCAGGGCCATCTGTGGGGCGACCTGCAGATGGGGTGATGGGGGGGGGGCCCACTGCCACCCACCTTGGCTGGCAGCCTATTGCCGCCAGCTGGCTGGCCCCACCCCCTGATCGCTGCCTCCACTGCTGCCAGTCGCCTTTCTCTCAGGGGGCAGACACTCAACGCAGGAGCTGCCCCCAACCAGGAACAGCTCCTGTGTTGAGCGTCTGCCCCCTGGTGGTCAGTGCATGTCATAGCGACTGGTTGTTCTGCCAGTCATTCTGCCATTCAGTCGATTTGCATATTAGGCTTTTATTATATAGGATAGTGGATGGTAGCATAACATACGAGCTCATTATCCCTCATTATCATGAGCAAACTTGACTTTTTATTCCCCATATCTTTAAGGATCATTTGCATTCTTTTCAGTGACATATATACTTTTAATTCTTAATATAACTACAAAAAATTAGATAAGTTATTATTGTTTGCAGACAGAAAGCTTGTGTAACTGGAGAACTTCAAAGAATTAGCTGAAAATCTACTAGAAAAATTAGAAGCATTTAGCAAAAAGGATTATATATAAAGTAATTATACACAAATCAATACCTTTATACAGAACAGTAATATATAATAAAATTTGCATTTGCAATACCCTCCCCCAACTCTAAAATATGTGCACTTTTAAAATAAAGCAAATGGAAGACTTTATGGAGACATAAATACTTAACTACAATATAGCAACCATATTTTTGTATGGTAAATTTTATTATTCTGAAGATGCGAAGCTTTCCTAAATTAATTTGTAGCTTTAAAATAATTTAAAGCAAGCTCCCAGAGGCATTCATTTCCCCTGTCACTGACAAAGAAGACTCAGATGCTCATTTGAAAGAATAAATGAAGCTGAAGCTTGATGAGGTTGTTTTTTAAAGAAAGAAGTATAATTAAGTGAGACTTTGTTACTAGTTATCTAAGCGTTTATAGAGTTATAGAATTCACACAGTGTGCTTGTGAACCAAGAAGATATGTGAAAATCAAGGGACAAAAAAACCCCACAAATAAGTGAAATAGACCCAAGGGGTATTTTCAAATCAGGGAACAATACTTTTCCTGCGTTCTCTTAAGTGTGATTTTAAAAAATTGTTTTTGCTTGAAAGTAGAAAAGCAACCTTATGCATCAGACTGGTTAGAGTGCCAGGGGTCCTCAAATTTTTAAACAGGGGGTCAGTTCACTGTCCCTCAGACTGTTAAGAGTGCTGGACTATAGTTTAAAAAAACAACTATGAACAAATTCCTATGTGCACTGCGGGCCTGGGATGAGTCAGCTGCTAAGCAGGACAGGCAGCGGCACCCAGCGGGCCAGATAAATGTCCTCGTTGGGCGGCATGTGGCCTGCGGGCCGTAGTTTGAGGACCCCTGGCGCTAGACCCACAGTAGTGAGGAACATTCCCATATTATGGAATACAGGTGTTGACACATGTAGCTTTATTTCTTCATACCTATTCATACCTAATCACACCTAGTCACACCTAATCATTCCTATTCACACCTATTCAACTATTGAGTCCTTATTTTTTTTGATAGCAGAAAAATTAAACTTGCTAAATTAAAGCAACTCGGTCTCTTCTGGTGTAAAACGCAGTCACTGTCAGCATACCAAGCACCCTTCCCTTCCCTCTGGGTTGATCTGAGGTCTGGGCTGTGTGGGAGGGGACAGGCCTCTGAGGGGCGGGCACGTGTCCTTGTCCAGGCTCTCTACCCCACCAAGCTTTCAAGTTGTGGTTGTCACCCCTGGTCACCACTGACGACTAAAGTGGTTTCACGGTTTCCTGATGGAACTGTCAGCACTGTACCCTCTGCAAGTGCCCACTTGTCACAGCTAAAAGCTATCTTCTCCCTCCCTCATTCCCTCCTCCAGTCCCCTCCCACCCAATGGGTCCCGGGAGGTTTCACAGCTCTGCTCTGCCACGCTGGGGCCCACAGTGTGCTGTGGGAACCCGTAGTTTGTGTCTGGCCTGTGAGTTAAGAATGATGTTTCCATTTCAAATGGTTGAAAACAAATCAAAAGAAGAAGACTATTTATGGCGCACAAATGACATGAAAGTCAGATGCCTGTGCTCATAAATCAAGTGTTGCTGGGATACAGCCGTGTACACATTGTCTGGCTGTTTTCCTGCCTCAAGGGCAGAGTTGAGGGGCCACAGGGACTGCAGAGCCTGTGAAGTCTGAACTGTTTGCTGTTTGAGGCTTTGTAGAAAAAGTGTGCCAAGCCCTGACCTCAGGGTAGGGTGAGACCATGCTCAGCTGTGTGCTTTTGGCTTCTCACCTGACCCTGGAAGCTCTGCCCCCTGTGTCCTGATGCGTGGGAGAGAGCAGGGGGCTCATGAAGGGGGATGGGGTCGCAGGCTCCTCAGGCCTACCATGGGAGCAGGCCACTCCTCTATGTTGTATAACTTCTCTGATTTCTGCACTTTCCAGCCAAGGCAGGGACCTGGTTAGGCAATGGGACATGAACAAGAGGTGGAAGCCCCACATTTGCCTCAAAGTTCTCTTTTTCTCTTTCTCTCTCTCTCTCTCTTTTTCTCTCTCTCTCAAATTTCACCTCATCACAGCCCAGAAAGCCTTGTCATTTCCCCCCTGAATGGGGGGTGGGAATTCTATTATCTGTTATAAATCCTTCTTTGAACTACAACTAAACCTTTGAAATGTTTTAAAAAGAAAAGAGAGGGAAAAAGCAACTTTTTGAATGCTCAGTTCTTTCAATCAAAAGACGAGGTTTTCCGGACTTGATTTTTGTTGGATCTTTTATGTCCTGCTTTTTTTTTTCTTTCTGGGGGTGGGGGAAGTCTACTTCAGACAGGGTCCAGTTTTGTCGGTGGGATGGCCTTCAGGTTAAATGAAAACGTTGGAAAGGGGAATGCAGTGGTACTGATACATATTTCCCTGACACATGGTTGGTATACACCGTGTTTCTAGCCAGTAGACAGGGTAAGCCCCTTTGTATGAACCACAGTCTCAACGCAATCTGACAGCAGTTGCAGCATAAGCATGTGACATTCTGTCAGTATTTGAAGATTATGCAAATGAGTTCTAAGTGCTGACCTCTAAAATCGTAGTTGGGAAGATGTCTTTTTTCTAAGAAAATTCATTGTTCTTTTTTGATTAAAACTGTGTTTCAATGCATCTTAAAGAGACATGACACTAAGTTGGGTCAAGCTCTCTCTCCAACTGGTGCTGATCAGGAAAAGCATGATAGGAGAATTAGTGTCGTTACATCTGAGTATTACATGGTTCCTCCCAAGTGCATCTCAAATGAGAAAGTGACAAGATATGTTGGTTAGAGAAGGTTGTACCATATAATAGCAGGAAATAATAAAAAGGATAGTTGATTAACAAAAACATGGGTGTGTGTCCTTATATCATACTAGAGACTCAGTGCACGAAATTCGTGCATTGGTAGGGTCTCTAGTGGCTGGTGGCAGCCAGCTGGTTACTCCTTCCCTTCCCCTGGCCGCCTGCCACCAGCCAGGGCCTCCCTCCCTTCCCCAGGCTGCCTGCCGCCCTGGTCGAACTCCTGGAAGAACTCCTGGTTGAGGGGACAATTTGCATACTATGCTTTTATTATAGAGGATACTAAAATAAATTCCAAATGGTTTAATGAGTTACAGTAAAAAAATAAAACAAACAATAAAAACAACAGAAAAAACCCTGAAAACAATGCTATAGAAAAACTGGAAGGAAGATTTGATAAAAGTGAAGCCAAAAAAATCCAGGTCTATCCACATAAACATCCAGAACTACAGGAGGACAAGAAGTAAACACACCAAATTAAGACGAACAATGACCCGAGAAGTGTATTTTTCAGCCAAAGTAGTATTTTAATATAGCGAAAATTCGTACAAATGAGTAAAGAAAACGAAATCAATGAAAAAATGAGCAAAGGTTATGAAAAATAGAAATGTACAAGAGAATATACTCAGTGGCCAGAGAATACATAAACACCTTCATCTTTTCCAGCAATCAAAGCCATTCTAAATTAAAGAGCAACACACACCATTTATTGCTTATCACATCAGCATGGAATTTTAAAATAATGGGCATGATCAGGTACTGCTTAAGGAAATAAAAGTTATTTCTGACAGTTTGCCAACATGTGCTAGAATTTTAACAAGTCCCATACCAGTTTCTCAAGTAAAAGCTTTAAATCATTTATGTAAGAATTTCCTCCAAAGTGTTTATGATCTGTCCTCACCTCAGACCCAATGAATCAAAACAGGTGGAGGGGCGTGGTCAGTGGATCTGTGATTTGCAGCTACAAGAATACAGACCAGGTTTACAGCCAATAGAATTGCAGGTGGTAGTTTCCCCAGACCCAGTCATTCTACGTAACAATAATTCCACAGATACACAGGGACATTCCTCTATTCTATCTATTCTTATACCAGTGAAAAATTGAGGTTACTTAAATGAACAAAGGTAGGTATAGTTAAATAAAATTTAAATTTATATAATAGATGCTACAAAAACAACAGAACTGTTTCTCAAAAATATCTGATAATATAGAAAGATGCCATGATGCAACTTAAATTTATTTTTAGAACAGGTATAAAACTTTATTGTGTTAACCCAAATTCATAAGGCATGCGTTTATACAGACACTGGAATCAACTAAAACATTCACATCGTGCAATACTCCCTCCCCCAAACTTTTTCTATTTGTCTTCAAAAGCATGGTTTTCAATATAATAATGTAAATTAGCATTTTCACAACAAACATTACTTAAGAAAGATTAGAGCCGTCTTTATAGGAGAAATGGATGTC
Source organism: Plecotus auritus (assembly GCF_963455305.1). Classification (NCBI taxonomy): domain Eukaryota; kingdom Metazoa; phylum Chordata; class Mammalia; order Chiroptera; family Vespertilionidae; genus Plecotus; species Plecotus auritus. Next base: position 92,257,670 of record NC_137782.1, on the reverse strand, counting down.
TAATCTTTTAGGGGACCCTGCAGTACATGGAGGTCCCGCTATCATCTTCCTGGGCCATAAGCAAGCCTTTTATTATCACAAGTGCTGAACTCACCCACACTCTGATACCTTTTAAATGTAACTCTTTCTTTCATCCGCCCTGCTGACCATAGTGTTGTAGGGATAGTGTTTATGCGTTTACAAATGTGTATGCTCAGCTCTCTGCTGATCCCATTTTGGTCTGTATGGAACCACCTAATTTTTCAAGTTCATTTTATAGGGCTATACATCCTATAAATAATATACAGGTGTCCCAAAAATGTATATGCACTTTGAATGATTAAAGTTAGTGTTTATTACTATACAGTTCATTTTCAAAATTTAAAAGAATCTACAGAAACGAATACCAGGCACTGCTGATAATGCCAAGCAATGGGATCGCAATAATTATTTCATTTGGTATTTGTGTGCCCTCAATTTGTCGACTGTTGCTAGTTTTGTACCATAAACTTTATCATTTATGTATCCCCATAAAAAATAGTCTAGTGACACTTTATGATACATTTTCTTTGTTCAAAGCTTAGTATAGCTTTACCCATTATTTCAAATCAGTTAAACCTGAAAAGGAGTGAAAATTAAGTGAGTTAGAAGTTGTTAAAGTATGTATAAATTTTTTAGGGACACCCTATGTATACCCTATGTTTGCTGACTACTCATTCAATAATTCAGCCCGATGCCATAGGTGATAGAAAATGTAACTATTCAGTTTCTTCTTGGCTTTGACCTTATAGATGGTTGGGTCTCAATCCTGGCTTCCCAACAGATTAACCTGGGAATTTCAGATAAACAAGCAAATATCTGGATATGGCCCTAGACCAAGTGGGTCAGAATCTTTGGAGAGAAAGCCCTGGATTGTTGTTTGTTTTGAATACTTTTCTCCAAGTGATGGTAGCCAAGGTTGAGGTCCTCTCATTTACATAAATATGTTGATGGTCCAGGATGTGAGGCTGGTTAAATGAAAATGGCTAAGTGTTCTTTGCCAAGTGCAATGGAAAGTTAAATTTTGGATTACTTGTAGAAAGCCTAAGAGTATATTTCTTTACTAGAGGCCCAGTGCACAGATTCATGCACTGGTGGGGTCCTTTGGCCTGGCCTGCACCATCTCGCAATCCAGAACCCCTCAGGGGATGTCGGACTGCCGGTTTTGGCCCAATCCATGCAAGGATCTATTATCTAAATCTAAATTTTATTTAACTATACCCACCTTTGCACCAGGCCTCTAGTATGCATATAATATTTTTGGTTAATCTCTTCCCACCCTCCTCCCTCCCCCATTCCCTCTGAGATTCATCAGTCTGTTCCATGTTTCCATGCCTGTGCGTTGAGTGTCTGCACCATGGTGGTCAGTGCGCATCATAGCTACCAGTCAAACAATCCAACGGTCGAATGGTTGAATGGTCACTTAGGCTTTTATATATATAGATTGGGATTTCTTTTTAAGTCCTGTGTATGAGAATCAAAGCCTTGAAAAATGGTTAGCAGTTAGTAAAAGTGGTAAGGATGGTGAGGGCATCTCTGCCTGACCTGAGACAAATGCCTATGGGAAGATTTGGAAGAAAGGGACCAAGAGGCCACTGATGTGGGAGGAGATGAGGTCAAAGGGATTAGGCAGAAACACTGCATCTGGCTCTTTTTCAAATGGCAATAGAAAGCTACTGGTGATTTCAAATGAGAGAGTCTAATAATTGTATTTTTAAAAGCTTCCCCTGGTGGCAGTTTGTTGAACAGGTGAGATTTGTTAGGAATAAGAATGGGATCCCCAAGACCAGTTGAGAGACAAAGAAAGTGAGAGATGATGATAGGTTTGTCTAGGAAGGTGGTGAGAGTAGATGGAGAGAGGAGACAGATCTGAGAAATGTTTTTTCAGATGAAGATTTTCATTTTGAGCTATTCTCTGCCCATATAGGACACACAGGGACTTAGAGTAATAATTTCACTTGACAGATGCACAAGCAAAAACATCCAGGCAGGAGGTTACTTGGCAGCTCAAAGTCATGGAGAGAAAATGACCAAGGAAAATGCAAGCAGAATATATCAGGTAGTCGCCTTTCACTTGCCACTGGCCAGCACTGTAAACACTTCATTGTCACGTTATTTAATTCTTTTTTCTTCATAACCTCAAATGTATTTGATTTAAAGTCTCATGTTAAGCAAAATACATGTCTCTCCCCTTTCTCCAAAGCTTGTAGTGTCCTCAAGCTATTTGCTTTTGCAAGGTACGACTATATGATTATTCAACAATAGTTAAGGGGACATTGATGTCATTGCTTTACTATTTTTGGTGAATAATTTAAAATATTCTATATTCTAGCCCATTTCCTTAATTTCTTATTTTCTTCTCTACCCAGTACAGGCATTTTAAAATGAGAATATGGGGGCAGTTGATTGAAGTGTGATAAATTGGTGGCAAAGAAGATCTGACTTGCCCAAGTCAAGCCTCTTAATAACTGTGGGAGTTTGGGCAAGTCAATGATGAACTGTCTTGGGGCCTGAATTTCATCTGTAAAATGGAACCTCCTGTGGTGAAGGGTAGATGGGATGATAACTATAAAGTTGTACAGCACTCAGGCCATCAGGGGTGTCCAGTAAAGGGTTAATTGTATTATCATTAGTAGGGGTGGAAGACGAAAAAGAGAGGAGGTATCAGGACATGGTTTTCATGCATCTTCTATTGTTAGGCAATGACTTGGTCTAGAAATTTGTTCTTAGAGTGGAAGAATGCTTCAATTTGAAGGAAACATTTTGCTGGAATACGTTTTAGGGGAGAACTGGTTTGGTGAAACTGAAGTAGCCAAACTCTGGCACCAGGGAAGACCATGCTCCACCCCACTTACTGCTTTCCCTGTCTCCCAAAAGTATACTGCCCTCTATTGGTGGGAGTCCCTAGGATTTTAGAGACAAACTAGTCCTTAATTTACTTAGCAGATGCTTGACATTTACTTGTTTGGGAAGTGGAACAAGTCATCAGGTCATTTTGTGCTGTAACAAACACACACAGAAACTCAGCAGGGATCAGAAGAACCTGTAATTCACCATGCCCCACAGATGCCATGGATCTCCAGCAGGTGATCATATGAGTGGTAATGTTTTTACTCTTTGGTAGAGCTAGACAAACATTAATAATGTTTTGTGTGTGTGTACTTCCTTCTTTCCCCCTGACTTTATGTCATAATCTCACCTCTTTATAATTCTGCTTTCTTTTCCCCCTATCATTTTTCTGCCTCTGTGTGTCTTTTTCTCTCATATTTATGCCATTTACCCTCTTTCTTTCATTATTTGGAGTTATCCTTACATTTAACAGCCCTGTTTTTACTTCACCCAAGAAACGTAAGCCCTTGTTCTGAACTACAGAACAATAAGTAAAGCTTCCCTTTCTTGGCGAATGGTAGAAATTTTATTGCAGATTTATTGAAGAAAATTTCCACTTTATTAAGCTGACAGGTTTTGCTTGAAGACACACTACCCTATGAAATTCTAAATTTGATTTAAAGGTCAGAGGGAAAGCCTGGCACCTACAATCTGCCTTCACACTGCTTTCCTAACACTAGAGTTTCCAAGGAGAGGAAACTGTAATTGGTCAACAAAAGGCATGCCAATTACGACTTCTCTTAATAAACTCTGCCTTTAACCAAGCCAGGAGGTGGAGAAAACTACTACATTGACATGACCTTGGAGAATGTAGGACGCTTCAGGTTCAATTAGGTGTGTGGGATCAGATGAACCACTTTGTGGGAAGACAGGAAAAAGCACTATTATTCTGAAAGCTGTGGGAGAAAACCCTTAATGACAGTTATTAATGACAAGGGCATTTTTATTTATATAAATAAAATAGTGGCTTTCTAAAAGGATACACATATTTAAAATAAGCTCCATTTTTGTTTGTTCTTGATGACGTAACTCAACTAGGTGCTGGTGCTGGGCTCAGGAAAACTCTTTCCAATGATCTTATTATCACAGCAAAAATACATTACTTTCTTAATTAAAATCATTTTGTACAGATTCAAGCTGCACATTTTAGCAGTAAGGAAGTTTAATGAAAATTTCTAATTTGCTGTATTAATCCCTTAAAATATGAAAACTTTAGTTATCTGATAATGGATTCTTGGTAATGGTGTGTGTGAGAGAGAAAAAAGTACACAAACTGCTAAAAATTGTCAGCATTGAACTTGTCAGAAACCAGGAATAATACTGAAATATGGATGCAAATTGGAACAGCACTTTGATGGCTGCTGAATGTCCACTTCCCACCTGCACATCTTCCCGGTATGACTCAGCAAAGGATGCTTGAAGCTTAAAAATGGTCAGGTCACAGTGGGAGCAATGTCCTGACTGTCCAAACCAAGGAATAATGTGACAAAGTCCATTTTTACCTAAGTCCAGTCTTCTGCCTGAAACCATTTCCCAACAAACAACAGTCAAAAAGTGGACCCTCACTGATGAGAGGGCTCATGGAGGTGGCACATCTGGATTTCACTGTAATGATACCAAAAGCATGATGACAATAATGATGTGACCACTCTCTCCTTGCCCTTCTTGGCTGATGCCCCAGCTATCAAAAGCAACTTCTTCCATCTTTAAGTATGATGGCTGATACCATCTGCAGCTTATTGTTTTTATTGCATTTGTTTTACTGTCTATAATAGTAGCTCAATTTTGAAAATTTGAGAAATTTGTCATCATTGAAGGAAAAATGGAAACATCACCCATAATCTTATCACCAAGACACAAGCACTGTGAATACTTTGGACCATGCCCTCCAACTTGTCATTCTGTGTGCTTATGTACACAGGGGTGTGCATATACTCATGGTGTGTGCCTGTGTGAAGGGTTATAAAATCTGTAGCATAGTACATATGTAATTTTATATTTTGTCCTCTTAAACTTGACATTATATTGTGAACATTTTTTGTATTATTGTGAGTTCTTGAAAAAATGGTTTCTAATAGCTGGGTAGTATTCTGTTATAAGAAAGAAGCATAATTGGTTCATTTTTGTTGGGTACCAAAGTTGTCTCTAATTTTTCACGTAGAAGTTGTCCTGTGGCGAATATCCTTATGCCTAAGTCTGTGTATCTGACCCTTTCTTCAGGGCCATTTTTTCCTGAAAGTGTAATGCTAGCTTTAGAGGACAGGATCAACGCTGAGGTTCTGGACACATATTGCCAATGTCCACACTGTGGGGTAAATTTTAGGACCTTCTTTTTTCTTTCCTTTTTTTTTTTCCCCCTTTTTCCTTCTCAATGTGGGTTATTCTGCACAATCAGAAAGTGTTCCTCCACAGGACTGAGCAAGTGTCATTGAGCACATATAAGTAAATATATATATACTAGAGGCCCGGTGCATAAAATTCGTGACTGGGGGTGGGGGTTGTCCCTCAGCCCAGCCTGCACCATCTCCAATCTGGGACCTCTTGGGGGATGTCCAACTGCCAGTTTAGGCCCTATGGGATCAGGCCCTATGGGACCGGGCCTAAACTGGCAGTCGGACATCCCTCTCACAATCTGGGACTGCTGGCTCCTAACCTCTCACCTGCCTGGCTGCCTGATTGCCCTTAACCACTTTGCCTGCCAGCCTGATAGCCCCCTAACCACTCCCCTACTGGCCTGATATACACTAATCACTCCCCTGCCAGCATGATTGACACCTAACTGCTCCCCTGCTGGCCTGATCACCCCCAACTTCCCTCCCCTGCCAGCCATCTTGTGACAGTGTGGGGGCAGCCATCTTGTGACATGAGGGTGTGAGGGTCAATTTGCATATTACCTCTTTATTATATAGGATATATATATATATAATGGCCAACACATTTATGTCTTCATGACTACACATTCATAAAACAAAATCACTCCTATAAATTTCTTAAGTATTAATTATTATTGTATTTTTAAGAGATGAATGCCCCAAGTTAGAAGCTTAGGAGTGGGGTTCCAAGAGATCCAGTTGGAATTTTCAAGCAGTTAACTAGCTTAATGAGATTATGTCTAATCAATACACCACTATATATGAAAGCCTATACAGGAATAATTAATACTACAAACACAATTAATAATACTAACTAGTCAAAAGATGTAGTAATTTGTATTATTTCCAAACAAAACCCACAAGGTAGGTATTATTGTTCCCTTTTTACATATGTGGTAGTGAAACTAGGAGTATTTAAATGATCTACCCAACAATTTACCCAAGTAGCAGAGAAAAAATTTGGAATCATAAATCATGGGACTACCAAATCAATATTTTGCTTTACTTCATGGTACTACTTCCTGGTACTACTTCAGAGTAGTATTCTGAGGTACTATGCCATGGTACTTCTTCATGGTACTACTTCATGGTACTATATCTCAGTCATAGGTCATCAGACTGCTTCTTGGTACTATTTTGCAGTATTACTTCAGAGTATTACTTCATGGTATCACTTCACATGGTGTTCACATCATGGAACTACATCACAGTAGTACTTTAAAGTAGTATTTCACAATATTATTTTTCAGCAGTATTTCAGGGAAGTACTTTATTCAATCAGTTTATTGCACTATAATTTGTAGTACAATAATTTGTACCAACATTAGTGATTCGATGTTGCTAAAAGACAATTAAAAAGATTAAATCATGACTCTCAGATATAAAATAAACACATGGTAGGGACTTTATTTAGCTCAACCATGAGGAAACCAGGTGGATCTTATAATTGGTGGAACTGAGAAGTCTAAAAAACACACGTGCAAACAAATGGGATAAAGGAATGTTGACATGAATGTGCAAATGGAGGGGTGCCAAGTGAATTTCTGCTGGACAGGGCAGAATTTATATGTCTAGAGACAAGAACTACTTTGCTTTACTATTGATTATCTACAATTTCCAGAGATGTAAAATAGCTCCTGTAGAGTAGGTAACCCTTGAGTCTAGACAATGCATAGTTTCCCAATGAAGCACAACATTTACCATGCCACGTGCACTTTTAGAACACAATCGTTCAATTCTTTTCATAGAAGACAATAGCTCCTTTGAATCCCTGTAACCTGGATTATCCAGGTAATTAAAATAAAACGGATTCATATGCATTATCTACACATTTTACTTTGTTGGTGGAGACTTGACTCAAATCCACATTGTGAAAAGACTTTACTAAAGCCATTTCAGAAGGAGATAAGGGGAGGAATTTTTTATTAATTCTCTGACTTTCAACCACAAATTTTCTTGGTTTATAAAGTCACAAGATAATTTTTCTAAATGCCAGCCTTGCAAATTCAAGCTGGGAATGAAATTCAAGCTGTGTTTTTTTCTGCTTCTTATAGTCCATCATTGCTAGTAATAAAGAGCCTGCAAATTTCTCAGCCAAGTTCTGACAGTAAAATCTTTATTACTGGTGATGATGTAAGAGGCAAAAGGAGCACAGCTTGAGTTTTAGATCCCAGGTTGAATATAGAAAGCTGATGTCTAGAAAAAAAAAATAACTTCTTACACTGAACAAATTTGATCATTAAGGCAAGATAAATGTGGAACCCAACAAGGGCAATTATAGTCATGGAACCAACCATAACCACTGTTAATTGTTAATCCACAGTGAATAAGTTATGTAGGGATTAACTAGCCCAGCAGAAATAATTGGGAAAAGACCCAGAAAATTAATTTAAATCAACAGCTAGTAATACAAGCCAGCTTCAGTGTATGGTTGCAGGGGAAAAATTGATAAAGCAATTTCTCAGGAAAAATCCATAAAGTTCTACAAAGTTGCCTTGTGATAAGAATCACAGGAGAAACAAACATTTAGTCTGTTGAGTGCTGGAGGATTGTTTAATTAAAATTAAGCTAGATCCAAAGGGTAGGTTAATTACCACAAGTCCTGATCAAGTAGCATGAGTAAAAAAGCAGGAACTAAATTGGGAAACAGAAGAAAAATACGATATAAAACAAGCAACAAACAAATACATTTTACCTGTAACCTTTCCGGCAAAGGGAAGTAAGTGTAGGTTTGCTATAACTATGCTGTGGATTCAAAGTGTTGAACAGTAGCCTGAGATTGGTCTGAGATTACCCTCTACCCTCACCCTGGACAAGGGAAGCTTTCCGAACCATTTCATTGCTGCATTGCTCAGAGTTGGAAAAGATGCCTCCTTCTCCCCTTTCATTCTCTATTTGTTCAGCTTTGGCAGAGTTCATTTCTACTGCTGGCCACCTAAAGCTATCTATATATATATACATACACACACACACACACATACTAGTGGCCCAGTGCATGAAATTCATGCACATTAAAAGGGGATTAATTAGAGGAAATATTTTAATATTGCTATTTGCCCTTTCTCTATAATAGAAGTGTCAGAGATGAAAGAAATTAGTAAAATGTATATGAAAACCTTCCTTCTGTCAGAGTCTGGGGTACACCACGGGACCCAGAGTCAAGTCCCTGCCCACCCACATGCGCCTCAAAATCACGTGAGACCCAGACCCGGCCGGCACCCCCCCACCTCATTGGGATAGATCCAGACCTGGCTAGTCCTACCCTTGTCAAGCCCCGCCAGGCAGGGAATGTAGCCTCAGGTCCCCTGGCCCAGCGCCAGGACAGGGGGCATGGCCTGAGGTCCCCCAGCCCAGACCGGGGTAGGGGGGCATGCCTTGAGGTCCCCCGTCAAGCCCTGCCAGGTGTGGGACATGGTCTGAGATCCCCTGTCAAGCACCGCTGGGTGGGGGGCATGGCCTGAGGTTTCCCGTCAAGCCCCGCCAGGCAGGGGTGGGCGCAGCCTCAGGTCCCCCTGCCCGGCACCGGGAGCGGGGAACAGCCAGGTCCCCTGTCAAGCCCCCTTGGCAGGGGGGGTGCAGCCTCAGGTCCCCCCTGGGTGGGGGGTGCGGCCTGAGTTCCCCTGACCCAGCACTGGGGGTGCACCTTGAGGTCCCCTGTCAAGCCCCACCTGGTGGGGGGCATGGCCTGAAGTCCCCCGGCCTGGTGCTGGGTGGGGGGGAGCAGCCTGAGGTCCCCTAGCCCAGCACCAGGATGGGAAGCAAACCTTGAGGTCCCCTGTCAAGCCCTGCTGGGTGTGGAAGGTGGCCTGAGGTCCCCTGTCAAGCCCCATGGGGGTGGGGGAGGGTGTAGCCTCAGGTCCTTGCTGATTGCTTGTTAAGGCTCCTTATGGGAACTTGGCCTCAGCTGTGGGTGCAGCCATCTTTGTGATGGAGTGATGGTTAATTAGCATATTCCCTCTTTATTAGATAGGATATATATGCCTACATCTTGAGGGACAGGGACCCCAGGTAACATCCAGATTGCATTGTAGTTACCATTATGATTAGCTTTTGGCATGATTACAGGTGAGGACAGGTACTAGCTAGAAGCCCTTCTTGCTCCAGTCCAGACACTTTCCACTGCTTCCCAATTGAAAGCAGGAGTGTTGCAGTTTCATTTAGAAGTGAGGGCACGAGCATCTTGGGCCTCCTGGTAATTAGTTTACACCAGAGCATCACTGGCCAAAAATAATAAAAAGAGAATCTCCCATCTCTTTATTATACTTGGCCGCAGTGATTGGACAGAGTTTAAACCAGCCTAAAGGGGTGGAATTTTCCTTGCAGGGGGGGAGCAGAGAGAGCAGAAAAAGGCCTCTGACTAACGAGTCATCAAGCACTTCAGTAAGTGTCTCTCCATTCATTTCCTTTCCTTTCTCTTTTTTCTTTTCCTTTTCCCCACCTTTCGCCTACTTTCCATCCCTGCCCCCTTTACCGGCACAATATAGGGCTCTGTAAATAAAGGTCCCACGTGCACACAAGTCCACTAAATTGATAGCTGAAGATCGGTTACTTCGATAGGTCAGTTTCAAGGCTGTGGTTACAGCAGTGCCTCTGGGACAGGAAACCGGAACAGCCAACAGCTGCCCAGAATGCCCACCTGGGGACACACTTCTACATCCTGCGTTTGTACTAGCTCGTCTAACTATACAGAAGCTCCATCATGGAGGTTCTGGTTTTATGCCCATTTTAGAGATAATAAGACTTGTAAACACCTATGTAATGGTAAGCTCTGGTCTAAGGACTCTACTTTTTAATTCACTTTATTTAATCATCGTGTAACAACCCTCTGAAGTTATTATCATCCCATTTTAAAGCGGAGGAAATGGAGGCACAGAGAGGTCAAGGGTTTGCCACAATTTCCCAGGCAGCGGGGCCCCTGCATATCTGCTGGCTGCTACTTTACCTCTCACATCTGGGGGACTGCTCCCTGCAAACCTGGACCGTTTCAGATACCTCTAGAGCTAACTCAGCACAAAGCAAGGATCTGAAGCAGGGTTGTGTGTATGTTCCCAAGGAATGAAGGATGAAAGTCCACGTGGGATGAACTTCCGTTTATTTTGGGGTACCTCTCCATCCCAAGTGGAATTGCTTAGTGCATTTTTGCATACAGCTGTGGTAGATGTGGAAGTTTGTTTCCAGTAATAAAATGCTGCAATTGTACATACTGCCAGACAAGTTACAAAGCAGGAGATAAACATTCCTGTCTAGGTGCTGACAAGAGTGTGTGACTGCCTCGAGCAAGCTTCTATTTCAGCCCCGTCTCATTAAGCCGAATGTGTGCACAATCATTAGCATAGAGTTTTGCCAGCGATGTGATCATGCTCCGGTTTGAGCTACACGTTGGCAGCTTGTGACACCCAAAGACAATTCTGTGATATTTGTATTGTTCAACGTGGTCTCCAAGCAGCATATGTAAGATGAAGCCGTAAATAGCTCACGTCTTTTGCTGGAGGCGCCAAGTGCCACTTTGCATGGGTAGTAAAATCACAAGAGTTGCAGGTACATCAGAAAGCAGCCAGGTGTCAGATGGAGGGGACTCACACCTGAATGAGCAATTAGCATCAGACTTTTCTGAGGGGGAGATGACAGATGCCTGCCCACTTTTTTCTGAAGAAGCACGGTTTATTTTTTCATCTCTGAAGTTCTCTCTTAATCAGGCATGCTTAACCTTTCACAGGACACCCAGCGGCTAAGATTTTCATGAAAACAGCGATCCCATAACCAGGAAAATCTTCATAGGCACATATGACTAATGACATTTTTTATTCCCCTCCCTTTTTTGGCCTTTTAAAAACTATCATTCAAGCAGGAAGCCAAGTTCTGGGCAGCTCCACTCCCATGGAAGGCTTCATTTCCTAAAGGGTGTGTAGGAAGGGGCAGAGTTCCTGGGGAAGGGTCTCAGGGTTTGCTCACCTCTTTGCATCAGACTCATTTCTGGATAGAGCTGGAGAGAGAGAGAGTCTGGACACAGAGACACAGTTTTCCACGTGCAAGCTACATACAGACGTCACGGTGCTGGGCTCAGGGCTCTTTCCTCCGAGGTGGGTCAGGTCCTGCCCTCAGGGGACAGGCGGCTTCCCTGTTCGTGGGAATGGACCCCAGGTGCACATCCAAGTTCCTGGAGATGGGTCAGGGCTGTTGGAGCCAGAGGATGGGGGCAGGCAGAGTATTCGTTTGAGCATCTCGGGACATCTACCCTCAAGTCATTCCTCTTACTGGGGATACTAGGAGCCAATTTCTCTCTGTCCTTTGGTAGAAATTTAAAACGAAAGAAGCAAAGAGAATTTCTGAACAAAGAGAGATTTTGAATGGGGATGTGAGAGGCGTGCTGCCAATGTGCTGTCATGGGAGGGACCCAGATCCAAGCAGACTTTATTTTGGTGTTAGCCTGAGTCTGTTCGTCCACCTGCTTCTCTGTGGAAGGGAGGCAGGGACACAGTGATGGCAGAGCTGGGGAGGTGCTGGTCATGATCGAGAGGTGGTTTCCCGGCCTTCCTCCATAGGAGAGGGTGGCATGAGGCTTATGGGATGGGGCAGAATCCTATGCAAGAAACGAGGGCAGGAGAGACTCACAACACAAGCATACAAACACACCACACACCTACACACACTACACACATGTACACATCACATACATACCATGCACACATGCATACATACAACACAAAAGAGAGAGGGAGAGAGAGAAAGAGAGAGTAACGACATTCTCAAGGGAGAACTCAGCACGAACTTCTGAGCATCCCTGTGGGTTGTGGTGATGCTTGTTCACTCATATAAGCAGGTGCATCCTGGGTCCTCAGCCTTCACAGCCACAGTTTGCTCTGGATCCTGAACTATTTATCATTCTGCTCATTGAAGCCCCATGTATATTGTTCCCTCTGCCTACAGTGCCTGGTTCTTTATCCTGCTAATTCCCACCCTCCTTCAAGCCTCAGCTCAGGAAGCAGCACCTCCTTCTCCGGAACCCGGGCCTTGCACTGTGATCCCGCAGGCCAGGTGCTGACATCTCCACCTGGGCCATGCTAAGTAGGTAATTGCTTCTTACTCCTCTAGGGGCAGGGATCATATTTTACTCAGTGTTGCTTTGCATGGTGTCCTTCATAGTACATACATATGTATGGGGAAGGAATGGATGCTTGAAGAAAACCTGGAGGATGATGAATAGTGGACGAAGAGTTTGAATAAAGTGGAGATTCAGTAATAGCTTGCTTTTGATAAAGGTATCTTTCAGCAAAAATGCCTGATCATGCTCACAAAGATAGGGGGAATAAAAATGTGAACCTGGAGTTTGCACTTGGCTGTGGCAGCACAGCTTATAGAGCTGCCAAGGGTTACCCAGGGGCAGGGTATGTAATGGGCAGGAGCTTAGGATTGAGAACCAAAGAGTTAAGCGTTCCAACCCAAACTCCAACATTTATGAGCCATGTGACTGAGAAAGTTATTGAATCCTTTTGACTGTCCATTGTCTTATCTGTAAATTCAAGCAGAGTGACAAGTACCTGTCCCCTCAGATGTTGTGAAGACTGAATGGAAAGGTGGCATGTAGAGTGGTTAGTTGTGTGACTGACTCATGGTTAGGAATCAATAGATGTTACATTGGTTAGGTGGAATGTAGGCTGCCATGGTCAAGGTGAGTTCAGGACTGAATTCCATTCGAAGGGTGTTGCACGTGCATGAAGAACTGCCCAACCTCAGCTGGGATTCCAGGACAATATCAGAATATCAGTCCATGATGGGAAAGTAACATGCTCTGTTCTGCTTAATGAATTAATTCTATGGTCTAAATTTTGAGTTAATGCATGCAATTTTCAATCGTTAGCATTCATAACATTGTCCATAGCTCTAACATTGCATAAACATCAAAGCATTTAGTGTCTACGAGTGATGATTTTCGCTATATATGTATTTACATAAATCAAGCTTTGGTGGCAACTATCACCATGCAGATACGTATGAATTTCTTTTCAGCTAGAGTCATCAAACTTGTTTAAAAAGAGGCATGTGAAGAACATCTATTGTCTTTTATCTCCTGGAATTTATGACCAAAGCCAGGGTTCTGAATCCTTATTTATTTGTACTTTGCATTCCATAGGAGGCCCAGGCCATGCTTGAATCAAGTATAAAACAACTGAATTACAGCAATGGTGCATAATCATAGTCTGACACAAGTAGGGAATTAATCTGGGCACTTGGAAAACACTGTCAACCCCATTGTCCTTACTGTTTCTTGAGATGGGTTCAGTCAACTCCATTAGTAGGTTTGGAAGGTCAGAGAGCTCTGAAATAAATTGGGGCTGAACAGAATTCAAAAATGGGCAGAGAATTTGTCAGAATTCTTAAATTCTTACATTGGCTTTGACCTCAAAAGCTGTGTGGCTTTTGGGCCTCAGTTTCTTCTACATGTACAATGGCCATGACAGATTAGGAGGCAGAACGTTTGAAACTTGGGGTCCATGGATGTTCATCAAGCAGTTTGTAAACTCCTTGTGATTCTTTCTGTGTAGGTACATCTTTCTGGGATGACTGTGAATTATTTTGATCATATCCTCAAATAGTTCCATGAATACAACATAGGCAATAACCAGTCCTCTGCCCAATTCTTAAGATTCTCTCTCAGATCCAAGACTTTATGATTCTCTCAAAATTGCAATCAAAGCCTGATAGTATAATAATATAAAAATGTATTAGCATTTTTTGTAAAGATAATACCTTACTTTAAATTTTCTTTAATTTTTTTTTCATTTTCCTTCAAATAGGGAAATAGCTGGATGTCATATTCAAGGCTCACTTGATCTAGAACAGTGGATCTCAAACTGTGTTTCCAATAGTTGTGATGATATATTAATAGTCGCACCTTGGAAAATGGATTCAATGTTTAAATACATACTCCAGCTATCTCCTGGTGAGTCAGAGCACATTGGTGTATAGCAGTGATGTTCAACCCTTTTCCATCTCATGGCACATGTAAACTAATTACTAAAATTCTGCAACACACCAAAAATATATTTTTTGCTAACCTAACAAAAAATAGGTATATAATTTTGATTCATTTACACTGGACAACTATTGTTTTGTTGGCTGTTGCCATTTTTTATTTTATAATCTAAGGGAAAAGAGGTCAGTGTCCCTGACTCAATAGTTTGGTAGTGCATGTTTTAAAAATTCTTGTGGCACACCAGGGTGCCATTGCACACAGGTTGAAAATGGCTGGAAGCTCTAAGCAATTCTGCATTGAGAACCTGCTTAAATTTTTTTTTTCAACAGTGTTGTCTGAATTACCTGACCACAGAGCTCCTTAAATACCTGTTCTCATCATAAAACATAATTCTTTGAAGGAATGTGTTATTAGAAATACTGACCTAGTCATTTTGGCTTTAATTTTTTGGAGCACATCGGTGGCCTTTGTGGATTCTTGGAGGCCTAATAATGCTTACTTAATGAAGCACATATATTTCAGCAATCATTTTATGGTGTTTTAGGAAGATTTAAATAAATGTAAGTAAAATTACTAATTTTTATATAGAGGAGGTAAGTATAATTAGAAAGAGTTGACATTATGCTAGACAAAGATTTAAAAAGCAAAGGTGGGGATAAGTACATGAGGAGTTGTGAATATCTGTGGGCAGGAGTTCATTCATTGATTTATTCATTCATGAATAGTTATTGAGAGACTCCTAAGTAAAGGGGACCATGAGAATACTTGATAATGGAGAGGAAAGTGGGAGACAATGTGTGACCTTAATGTAGTCAACATCAGATGATGTTGGGGGGCAGGTAATGGATAATTTCAGTACAGTGATGCATCTATGGCAGCTGTACATACCATTGCACTGAAAAAGGAGCCAGCCATTTTGCAGATTCAAGGAGGGCTTCAAGAAGGAGGTGATGTTTGAATTAATTAGTTTTAATATTCACAATTGGATAAATTAAATCCATGTTCTCATCAGAAGCCTAATGGGTATGGGAAAAAACAAAATAAGAAGGCTTGCTGCTTTATCAAGTGAGAATTGTACCTAAAGTTTAGATTTAGGTTGATGGCACTTTGGCTGCAAATATCAGGACAATAAAGAAATGTATGATCTCCCTTCATTGTGACTTCAGAGGCTTTCAGGGTCATTAACTCACTTCTTGCCATTGCTCCATTTTGCCATCTTCCATTCTGAATTTATTCTCATGCTGTCAGTGAAATGGCTGCAGAAGTCTCAGGCATTATGTCTGGACAAACAATGTCTAGGAGAAAGAGATGGCTTTTCTCCTCTTATTCCCTCTTAGGAGTAAGGAAACCCTTCTCAGAAGCCTCTCAAAAGATGCCATTCCCTGTCTTATTGGCCATCTCTAAGTCACATGCCAATTCCTAAGCCAAGTCCCCTAGGCAGGCTGAGTTATGTCAGCTTTCCCCAAAGCATAGGGGCTGCATGGAGGAGAGGTGGACACCTGAACAAAATCAGGATCCTATCAGGAAGGGGGAAGAGGTCAGAGATGCTCAGGAGACAATCTACAATGCCTGGCCCAGAAGGTCTGCATACAAGGACATTGCTATCTGCAAGATACTTTATCAGACAGATAATGATGTCCTTTTTCCATCTCCATGACCGAGATTAACAACCTGGCCCAGGGAGTTGCCTGGGTGTCTCTCCACATTCTTGTCTATATTTTAATTCAAAGGATTGTGCAACACGGTGATGTTAATCACTGTGCTTTAAAATACCCTCCACTGACATTCCAGAGGCTGTTTGGGAGTCACTTAAATCATCCCCGCCCTGAGATTTGGTTCACAACTAGCATTTAATACTAATATGAGCTCTAATACCACACATGCTCAGAGTCTCACATGGTGCTATGCAAAATTAGCTTTATAGAAAAATGATCAGAAAATTATGATGATAATTTGACAGTAATTGTCATTTCAGCTAAATGACAAATCTCAAAGGCTGATAAACTAATTCAAATAAACAGAGTTTCAGTGTTTTCATTGGATAGAGAGGGAAAAAGCCCACCACATCCATCTTTTGACTTTCATATTGATTAACATTAATTACTTCACTCTCCTACTGAATTATGGTTCATGAAAGCTATTGACGTATGTGGAGGTGCAGTAAGGAGTCCTTTTTAGGCAAGACTACAATAGATTGCTGTTAGGATTATCTAATTATTGAGTAAGCAGTGGTGATGAACTCTAGCAATAAAAATACCGTATGCTCACCAGGGGCTCTGGGGTTGAAATAATGGCTACGTTTGACAGCATAAATTGGCTTTTCTTCTTCATCCCCCTTAAACAGAAATTCTCACTTGTGCTCTTCCAGAAGCAAAGAATGGATCAAACAACTGTTATCCCACTCTTCACCCAAACTTTCCTTCTTTTATTTAAAAGTCCTTTGGATTTCTAATTGAATTTGTATTGTTTCCTTTTCCTTACTTTCTTAAGAGTTCTCTCTTAGGTATCTAGTAATAGAAATGACAAAAGTTTCCTCAACTTAAAGGCACATATCTCTTTCTTTCTTTCTTTCTTTCTTTCTTTCTTTCTTTCTTTCTTTCTTTCTTTTTTTTTTTTTTTGCGCACTCATGGCTTGTATTTTTTGAGCACTCATTCTGTGCCAGGACCTCAACCATTGTGTCACCATCAATAAGACCTAGTGTATCCAGAGGACAGCCAAGTCCCCATGATAAAACCCCACAGTGGGAGCACCTGGTACAGCTTCTGTCTTTGTAACCAGTTCCTGGCTGATAGAGTTAGGTATTGTTACTTGCCCTACCTTTCAGGTAAATGAAAGGGAAACTATAGCTAATGGATAGAGAACATGTTTGAACTAAGGAAGGTTGAGTCCAGCATCAAATTTCCTTTTCCCCATTGCTCTTCTGAATCTTAAATTTAGAAGTCTGAGTTGTGAGGGACCATAGAAAACATTTAGTCCAGTGCCTCATTTTATAGAAAGAAGCCATTATTTTGGGCAAGTAAAGTACTAGTTTAACTAGGTCACACTCCGAGAGCAGTGCTTTCTTTTTTTCACTGATACATTGATTTATTTAATTCATTGAACAAATATTTACCCACTGTTTCCTATCCTGTGCACTGTCAGTACAGTAATAAAACAATCTAACAAGTCCCTACCTCATGAAATTAAGAAATTTATCAGGGGAGAGATAGAGGATAAGCACATAAATGATAAAGGCTAACAAGAAGAGCATAAGGAGTG
The DNA here is from genome assembly GCF_963455305.1 of Plecotus auritus. NCBI lineage: Eukaryota > Metazoa > Chordata > Mammalia > Chiroptera > Vespertilionidae > Plecotus > Plecotus auritus. The sequence continues at coordinate 92,240,158 of NC_137782.1, read as the reverse complement.
CTTTGGAATGGGGTGGTTTGCCAACCTGGGTAGAGTGAGGCAAGGGACTATCTGGGGAGAGAACATGCCAGTCAAGCTCTAAGCTAGAGGCCAAAGAAGAAGAAGAGCACATTCAGAGAAGAGGTCAAGGGTTGAGGGTCTTTTCTGATGACAGATCATGAATTTTGGAGGCTCCTATGGGGGAGAGGGTTGGAAGTTGTAGATGAGGCCCGATGAGGGGATGAAATGAAGGACACTGGGGATGCTTGGGCTTCTGTTAGTACCTGGCTTAAAAGGGATGTTATGTGAGTCATGATAGGTCTGTGCCTATCACTGCCTCATTCTGGTGTTGGTTTCATGGCAGTTCATGGAGCTGAGGCAGATTGTGTGTGGTTGGGTGAGGGGAACTACAGAGATAAAGAGGAATGTTCCTAAAATGCTGCTCTGAATAATAAAAAAAAACAACTTTCAGCTGAAACATGGTAGAAATGTTCTTTAAGCAATAATCCAGCACTAGTCAATGGTAAGTCTTATCAATAGTTTCAAGAAACACAATTTTGTTAAATGGTTTCATTTGGAAAAGCAGAAAGTGATTTCTGGCAAGTGGGTCCCCAGTGAGTTGATGTTTGATGAACGGAGCTGCTTCATGCCATTGTGTCCAGCAGAAGAGGGACAGGTGCACCTGAGACATTCCTTAGACACTGTCCCCTTCCTTTCTCTCTAGTTGGAAAAGGCCTCTGATTGGCTCATCTGGGGCACATACCATGTCTGACGACAGGTTTTAGGATGGGTACTTTTTAAGTGGGGTGGGTACTCTTCCCGTAAGGAGGAAGAGTTGATCAAACTCTTGATGTTGATCAAACAGCAGCATTCCTCTGTGGTTATTTTTCCAGATCATTGCTCCTCAATTTGACCACAGCGAAGGGGAGACTTAGAGTGTCAAAATGTCCAGACCCTCAGAATCAGGGACTGCTTCAGTTTAAATACCCACAGTCCCTGGACTTTTGTCCCCTGGCATTTTTCTGCCTTGGATAGCTCTGAAACATCTGCTAACCTCCCACTCATAAATTATCCATGGCTATGCTCATATTTCCTCTGGAAGTTTGCACAAATTCAGCTTATAAACTCACTCACACGCCTCGATGGCCAAAATTACTTATGTGTAGGTCCAATGTTGGCTTTGGGGTTGAGCCTGGAATCTGACCCCCTGGCATGGAGCCCAAAGGGAGCTTGGGTGCTGGAGATGGGTGATAATTAGCCAGGGCTCACTGTCTGCATGGTGCCTGGGGGAATGTTCAAACATCGAACACATCCCTGACCTCAGAGCTCAGGCGTCAATTTGTTCCTTTTCTCGGTGGAGAAGAGACACTATCAACAGAGCACAGTTTTCCGCCCCCTGTTTTCTGATCCAGCTGTTAGGAGAGTAGACGTCCTGATCATGTTCTAAATAGGAAGAAATTGATGTTATTTACTTTCCTGATACCATTTAATATGTGCGTGGTTGAGTGTAAGTTCCAGGCACTCCAGTTTATCATGAAGTCAACTTTGCCCTTCATCCTACCTAAATACATGTATAAATCGAGGGTTCTTTTATTTATCTAGCCTTGAGCATTGCTCAGACAACAGATTCCAATTTAAGATCTCTAATACTACGTCTTCAAGTGTGATTCAGATAAAAATGCTTTCCAAGTGGGCTGGGTAAACCCAAGATTACATGGAAAACAACCATTATTAGCTTTGGTGCTGGCTGTTTACATGTCTTAAAACAATTCTTGTCAACTAAGGCTTAGCCACAATATCAAATAGCAGTTTATAGAGGCGTGAAAAAAATCCCTCTTTTTAAGTGAGTGAAATAAATCATTGCTCACTAACAGTGATATTTAGGAAGATTAATTTGAATTGTTTCCTCCTCTGGCTTCATTTCACTACAGTCAGTATTTATCTTTTGAAAGTTTCCCAATCATCCTAAAGAGATGGTTTAGATTGAATTAGTTGCAGTGGCAGAAAAGTAAAACAGAAATATAAATCGGAGTCTAATGGCCATGGTTTGAACAACTTCTTGTGCAGTTCTCTGAAGACAACCAAAATAAATATTTTCCGTGTCAGACAAGGCTTGATTCTAATTCCTGATGATTATTTTGAAAGCAAAAAGGCTGAGTCAGGATATGTGGCTGGTGTCAAGTCATGACATCACAGTGAAATGATAATCTGGGTGAAATAATTTTATCTTGTATTTGTCATTCTTTAAAAGTGGAGGATTAAAAACTTATGCCATAAGGATAATCTTGATGATGCTCTACACCGAAGTTTAAGAACAATACTCTTCCATAACCATCCTTTTTCTTTCATCCTTAGCAGATATTAGCATCTTGTTTGACATATTGAGGAGTTTTTGTTTTAAAGATCAGTGAGCACACAATATTATCATGGTTTAATATTATAGTAGAGTTGGGCTCCTCAAATGATATGTTTGTGGACACATGTTGACTGCCTTGCCCATCAGCACTCATTCTCCCTTTTTCAAACAACATCCATATTTTCCTCTGGGAATCCATCCCTTCTTCATCATTGGTCCTACAGTCTGGAGAGGACTGACCTCCCCCTCAGTCCCAGGAGTGCAGGTGCCTCTGTAGTTGGCTCAGGTGTGGATGTGTGGAGGTGTGGGAGGAGATGACTCTTGGGGATTCTAGGAGAGATGCCCCCTCTCTTTCTCTCCTTTTCTGGGATGGCTACTCTGAGTAACACACTCTCTCCTGCTGCATGTGAATTAGCTGGTCCTGAGCCCTGGGAGCTGTTGGGGGTCCTCAAAAGGAGCAGTACTGGGGCAAAGCAGGTGAAGAGAAGGCAGAGAGGCCCCAAGGAAAGAGAACCTTGGTGCATGAAGCCTCAACTGAAGACTCCTCAGCATGTGAGCCCAGAATGTATACGTGGAGCTCAGAGCACCAACCTGAAGAGAATGGTTAGCTCGCTAAATATTGTGATCCATTGACCACGTGAATGACTAAATGCATCCCATGTTAGTGAAGCCCAGAACATGAGAATTGATTTAGAGAATAATTGTTCTCAAGAAAGAGAGAGGAAAAAAAGGTTCACTAAAATTCTTTAAATAAGGAATTCTCCCTAAATATTTCAAATTTAAAGGCGAGTCCTGAAAATTCACGTTACATCCAAGTTTTCTGGAACTGGCTGAGCTAGAATAAATTCAGCTTTTAAAAAATTAATAAATATTCTATTTGTCAACACCCACATTTTTATAAATGTTAGGTGTTGTGAGGAAACTGATAGCATGGGAGTCATTAGTCCTATTTGTAAAATATACCCTATTGTCCCATTTTCTGAGCATGTGGTAGTATTCTTCCCAGCCTCCTCGTCATTGAGTGGGGTCATTGACTAGTTCTTGCCAATGGGTTGCAAGTAGAAGTGATATGTGTCACTTCTGGGAAAAGTATTTCATTACCAGTGTAAGACCCTTTAATGCTCATTGTCACTGAAGCATGGGGTTGGTGGTATTTGAGAGGATGGCTACACTGTCCACCTGGACCCTGAGTGACAGATATGAGCAGAGCTTCCCTGCCAACCCACAGTGACCATAGAGTTGTTATAAGCCATGGTGATTTGGGGATTGTTTGTTACCATAGCAGAACCTGGCCCATCGGGACTGATGGAGTCCCTGATGGAGTCCCTGATGGAGTCATGGACAAAGAAACTAGAGCTAATTTCCCTGCAATCTATTCAAGAAACTGGCTGGGCAAAATTTCACAGGCATTTCAGTGGGATGGTAGGTTGAATGTTTATTTTCCTCAACCAGCTTTTAGCATTGAAGAGACAGCCATGTCCTTGGATTCCTCAGTGTCCAGCACAGGGACAAATCAGAGAGCCCTGTCCAATGCCAGAGAAGAGAGAGGAGGGGACAGGCAAAAAAGGCCTTGTGAAATGAGACGTAAATTAGAAAGAAAAGGAAGGGAGATTTTATAAAGCGTTGTGGGATATAAATTAGATCACACATTTTCCTTGAGTGATACAAATAGATTGGACTGCTAATGTAATCACTTTTGGTTACCAGACAGTGCTATATTTTTTGTTTGTCTGTTTTGTTTTTACATAACCTGCTTGAAAGGCTGGTCCATAGAGGTTCAAACCTTTCTTAGGGTTATGCGTGTAATACTAAGAATATGATTTTCCAGGGGTGAAGATTGGATTTAAATTTTCAAGTAGTACTGACTTAGTTTTGGACATTTCTACTTGCAGAAAAAATGGGCACAAAATAAGTGTTTTAATTTTTATTTAGTAAAATGTGGGGGTGCTTTTATGACACATTTTATTTTTAGGTATTTACCTGGGAGAAATGAAAGGATATGTCTACACAAAAACTTGTACTCAAATGTTCATGACTGGTAATATGCAAAAAGTCTGAACAATACAATGTCCATCAGCTGATGGATGGACAAACAAACTGTGGTCCAGGCATACAATAAAATGCTAACCATAAAGAAAAATGAACAAAATACTAATACCTGCTACAACATTTTTTTTGGTATAAATCTCCAAAACACTATACTAATTGAAAGAGACTACAAACAAAAGACCAGACATTATGTGTGATTCCATCCATGTGAAATATCCAGAAAAGGCAAGTCTGTAAAGGCAGAGTCGGTTTGCTAGGTGTTGCTTGGGGCTAGGGAAGTGAATGTGGATGAACTTGAGTGGGCATGAGGAATCTATTTGGATGATGAAATGTAAACTGGGTTCTGGTGCTGGTTGTACAATTCTTTAAATCAACTAGAAATTACCGAATTGTTCACTTAAAACAGGTGACTTTTACGGTATTAAAATGATACCTCAATAAAGCTATTTAAAAAATTTAGGGTTTCACCATGGAGTATACTATTGTTTTGTTTTTTTTTAATTAAGTGTCAATAATTTAGAATGAGGGACCTTGCACAGTGCCTGGTGTGCAGTAAGCACTTGATAAATGGACATTGAATCAGATCAGAGTCGTGTGCCCTCAAAGGCTGGAGAGGTCTGTGGGTGTGCGGGGCTCACTCCCAAGGCAAATGGACCTGGCAGCTCCGTTGGAAAGGAAGGGGAGCAGGGTGTCTGCTTTTCTCTTCCTGAAGGTTTGCATCTGCTTGGCCAACTGTGATCGTCAATTATGAAATCCACTTGATTATATTGAACATATGCTGTTTTATGGCCACACAGCATCGTTCCCTCTGCGTTTGGCTGCAATAGCTGGAATTTCTTTGGGGGCAACACTCCTCTCTATTTTCAGTCCATTTGGACTGAGTGAGGCTGACTCCACCTCCAGTACCTGGAACGGAAGGTAGGTCAAACCCAGCAGGTCAGTGAATCCCACCCCCCTGACCGCTGTGGTTGGTGTGGGATGGACATGGCCCTTGCTGGCTCAGGCTCTGGCCTTTGGTTCACATTTCAGGGAACAGGGACTTTCCTTCCTTGTGGATTTGCACCATTGAGGACCTAATACTTAGAGCTCTTGGCAGGTGTTTCTTGTCATTGAAGCTTGAAAATGAAGGCAGCCTGGAGAAGAACATAGCTAAGAAGTGGAGAGACGGACCCTTGGAGTGGCATCCTTGGAGTCCCCAGAGTCTGCCTTCTGTTTCCACAAGCCAACAAGCACCCTTTTTCATGGGGTCAGTCTGGACTGTGTTTTCCGTCTATTATATTGCAACCAGATTCCTGGACCAGGGATGGCTCTTGCTTTCTGCAAAGAGGAGAGGGCAGGAGCTGTAAGCACCCCACCGTGTTCCATTTTTAGAAATGCATACTAAGCAGTGGCCGGGAGGAGCTAATGAGGTCAAATCTGAAATCCTTGTCTCTTGGAAGCCAGAACTAGGCAGGTTACCCAGTAGCTTTTATTAATATTAATGGTAATAATTAGAGCCACCACTTATTGGTGCATACTCTGTGGCAAGTGCTATTTCATGTACTCCATGTGCAGACACTGTGCTGATGCTTACTTGCTTCATTTCATCCAATTGTCCCAGCAGGTTTAGGAGTTGGTGCTGTCATTGTTCCCATTTTACTCAAGAAGAAACAGAGGTTAAATTGCTGAGGGTGTCATAGGCAACACAGAGGGTCTTTGTTACGTACGAGGCAGTTTTAAACACTTGGTGTGTTTTAACTCAATCTTCACAACAATCTTAAGATGCAGGTATAGGTGTTACATTTAACAGATGAAGAACTTACAGCCCTGAGAAGTAGAGTAACTTGCTCAAGTCCACACAGCCGGCGAGGGCTGAGCCTATGACTTGGTTCAAGAGCCAAACAAAGGTCAATCTGACTTAAAACTCATGCTCATAAATAGTAGGCTCTACTGCCATTTTTAAAAACTCGGCTTTTAATTTTGTAGTAATGTTAGATTTATATAAATTCTGCAAAGATTAAGAGAGAGTTCCTGCATGCCCTCCCCCAGTTCCCTGTGATGTCATGTCACATGAGCAGGGCGCATTTGTAAACTCTTGGAGCTCAGCCTTGGTGCATCGCCGTAAGGAAGCCCCTCCCTTTATTTGCATTTCAGCAGCTTTTCTGCTTTGGCTTTTCCCTCTTCCTGGACACCATCCTGGACACCTCATTGAATTTAGTTCTTCTGTATTTTTTTTAAATATTTTTATTGAATTCTGATAGGAAGGGGAGAGGGAGAGATAGAAACATCAATGATAAGAGATAATCATTGATCTCTGCTTCCTGTATGCCCCACACCAGGGATCAAGCCCACAACCTGGGTATGTGCCCTTGACCAGAACTGAAACCGGGACCCTTCAGTCTGTAGGCCGATGCTCTATCCACTGAGCAAAACCAGCTAGAGTTCTTCTTTTTAAAAAATAATTCTTTCCATGTTGGGATCTTTTCTGGAATGAATAAATGCAGTGTTTGCTCTTGGTCTTTTTCTAGTTGAAAGAACAATAACAAAAATATTTTTTTAAACTTAAAAAATGATTTATTATATCTTATTTTTTTCCATTACCATTTATTCCCTCTATGCCCTCTTCCACCTCCCCTCCTCCCCCCTGCAATCACCACACTGTCCTTTATGTTCATGAGTTCTCTCTCTTTTTTTTTTGCTCACCACCCCCCCCAACCCCGCCCTGACCCACCTCTGTCAGAGCTGTCTACCTGCTATCTATGAGTCTGTCTCTATTTTGCTTGGTAGTTCAGTTTGTTCATTGAATTCCACATATGAGTGAAGTGCCAGTATGTTAAATACTGGGAATTAAGGCCTAGAATTTGGGCCATTATTGGACATTACAAGCAACTATTACCAAATGTATTCACTGAAAAAATTTTAGCCTTCTATATTTGCTGTATGCATTTGTTTTCGATAAAGCATCTCATGTTTCATTTTTAATGCAATGGTAGCTAAATTTCAGCAAGGGATCATTCTCTCAGATTTCTCAAACATGAGAAATGAACCTAAAGGAGACCCAAAATGTCTCTAAGAACACCATCACTCTTAGCCATTGTTTCCACAGTATCTTGCCCCAGGGCCAACCCTAGGTAGAGTGGATCTACTTTCAGGAGGTGTGGCCCTGGAACCTGCATTTTCAAACGCTCTTCAGCGACAGGGTCTGTGCTTGTGTTTGGAACTCACCCGGGCAGGACTTCGCCTGTGCAGGAAGCATCCCTAAAACCGAGTCTGAAACCAAAGCAAAACAAGCCTGCAGCCTGACGGCCTGGCTGTGGTCAATTACGCTGCTTATTTATTCCTCAGGTGAGTGTCCTTTATGTAAACCACACTCCATCCATTCAGCTAAAACTTACACCTGGGGAGAGAGGAAGAGGCAGAAAGAGAGGATTTTAGGACATGCTGGCCGCCTGGGTGTGAGATCGGGGACCCAGGTGCCCCCTTGGAGTTCTTCTCTGTGTCTCCATGCCTCATGGAGCACAGGTCTCTCACTGCGGCCACACCTGGTGTTCATCCAGAAACAACAACATGGTTTAACAGGGGAGGAAAACGAGCTAGGTCACACTTCTTAAAAGATCTTATAGTTCCGCCTTTGTGGGCGACCCAAGCAAGGGGTTTTTCAAGAGTAGTTATGACTAGACAAGACTTTAGAACCCAATTCACAAAGAAGAAATGAATCTACTGTACATACTTAAATACTCTCTCGAGTATAAAAATTCCTCTTATGTACACATATACATATATGTGTATCACTTATAAGTGAGACATGCATATATGCACATAAAATGACTACCTCGTAATCCTAGTGACAGTCTTGAGATGGTTTGTTTTTGTCCCCGTTTGCACGTGTGTATCTCAAACTCAGGGAGAGGTGTGACTTGCAGGCACTCACCTGACTGTCCAGTCAGGTGGGGGATGTGAGGCCAGGCGCTCGGCCCCAGAGACTGGTCACAACCCCGCTCTGTGCTTGTCCCTGTCAGAGAGGACGCCTGGCCAGTGTGCGGGCTGGCGAACACCGGAGGTTTTGGGTATCAGAACCTGGCAGCGGCCGTCCCCGTGCTGTTTGTGCGACTCTCAAGGCTTGGCAAGAGCCCGACATCCTAATGATGAGACGTGGCATGTCCTCGGCGGCAGCGGAGGAGCTGAAAAATGGAATTCTCCTCGGCGAGTCACTAATCATGAATATAATGAGGTTAGGGCTGCTTCGAGTGTCTCCAAATGAAGAAGAACACGACAAGGGCAGCGCGCCGCGATGAGGTTACACAGAGAGACCGAGGCGACAGCCCAAGATAAATGCAGCCTCCGCACCTGTGACTCCCGCGTGCGCTCCCAGCTCCGATGCTCTCCTCGCTCGGGTTCCAGCCCCAATCTTCTCAGAAGCGCGCTTCCTGCAAAAGAGCCTGGTTTTTGTTTTGCTTGCAAACAGTCATCCCCAATGAAACGCAGAGGGGACTCGCTTGCATTTTCAGCTAATGCTTCCTCCTTCGTTAAAGACATAATAAGATGTTGCCATACGCCTGGAATAAAATACCCGTGGCTGTGTAAACAAGACCAGACCTTGTTGTGGGCTCCTGTGGGGCGCACACCACCCGCAAGACAAATGCAAGTGTCTCAGAGGTTTCGCCTACCTGGGTGGATTTATGTAAACCACATTTGGATTATGTAAAATGCCCACCACATTTTACCCTGCTGCCTCACTCTCCTAAGACACAGGTGCTGGCGAGGGTAAGGGACGCTGCCTCTGCCCGCAGCCTGGCCCCTCACTGAACCAAGTCCCAGTCCTGCAGGAAGGGGCATCATTCATTCCTGTGGGAAGCTGGGTGAAAGGTGGGCAGTCATAGTTTCTCATCCGCTGCGCTCTGCTCGCCTCTTCTGGAGGAGTTTTCCTTGACACATTGGAATGAATTTATGAGCAGGAAAAATATTTTAATATCCCGATGAAAAATAAATCTGTAAACAATGTTTCATTGCCACCAAAAGGATATAAAACATTAAACGGGTGGCAATAATTACCATTAAGTTTGTGAGAGACATTAGAAGCCTTTTCTTTTTATCAAAAACTATAATTATAATGCAAGTTCCTGGTAGAAAATTCAGAATATGCAGATATATATACACACACACATGTGCTGAATTCTCATTGAATGTGCAGGGATTTATATGGTGGGTGCTATGCTCCCACCTTGACTTGAAACAGCATGGTTGTACCCACAGTGTCTCAGGTGCAAAGCCAGCTCTCAGGTCCTCAGATCTACCTGCTTCCTTCACCTGTATCTCCCTGCACGGAGCAAGCACAGCACAAACGCCCCCAGCGCTGTTGTTTTTGCCAGGATTCCAACAGGTGCCAAAAATAAACGAGGGAAAAGACACCCAACCTCAATCTGGAAATGCTCAGCAATTACCCTTGATTTGCAAAATTAAGTAAAAGCCATGTTCTTTAGAAAGTTTGATACTGATATTTTCTTACATATTCTGCCCTTTTTAGGGAAAAATATGTGACTGCAAGTAACTGAAAGACATTTTTTGTTTATTAAAAAAAAGGCAGTAAAATGTTCTCTTCATAGAAATCCATCCTTGCCGTTTGAGCAGAAATTCCAAAGGCCTGAGGGTGTCAGGTGACTCTCTGAGCCAGAGGAGAACATCAGTATCTTGTTTTTCTCAGAAGTGCCACCTGAGGACTTTCAAGGGAGGCCCGAGAAGGTTTGAAGCGCTATTTGTGTTTGCTTATTTCTGAGAACTTGGTTTGGGTATAGATAGAAAAAGGTCAAAGAATAATAAACCACTGTTCTTGTCATTAAAAATTGCCTTGGCTGGATGGCTCAGTTGGAGCATCATCCTGTGCACCAAAGGTTAGTGGGTTCAATTCCAGGGCAGGGCACATGCCCAGGCCCACTTCAGGGTTCATAGACAACCATCTCCACATCTTCTCTCTGTGTCATCACAGCAAGGCTCCGCCCTCATAGCTGATCACCTCCCAAAGGCCACACCTCCTAACAGCAACCACATTTGGGGTAGGATCTCAACATATGGATTTTGAGGGACACAAATATTCAGCCCATAGCAACTCCCTTTCCATAAAAACACGCATACACAACAATTCCATACCTGAGGTATTCCTGATATTTTGGGATGTACATGCACATATGTGTGTTGTTTGTGAGCCCCGTAGAGCGAGGAACCAGCTCTTGCTCACCTCTGTTTCCTCCTCAGCTCTTAGCGGTCCGTGCCATGCATAATAGATGTTCAGCATATGCTTGCCGAATTGGGACAGAAATCTGCGAGTTGACTGGGATAGCTAATTTGATAAACAAATTGTTGTTAGTGAGTGAAAGCAGTTTAATGTTCCATTGTTTCTGGTTCACATTTTCGCATTGATATAGGAGTCTCGGGGGCTTTGAGGGATGGGGATCTTGGGTGCTGAGATAGATTAGAAAATTTCTGAGATAGCAACTTCAGTAACCCTTAAATCATATGTAGGCAAAAGTCTGTGTAGGCATAAAACTTAAACTAAATATGCAAATGAGAAATAATGAAGCTGCCATTTGCTGAGTGTTTACCGTGCGCCAGGCACCGTGCTCAGCTTTTCTTACACGCACTAGCTTCCTTCGATTAGTCCTTACAATATTCCCATAAAGGCCATGTCATTATCCCTGTTCTTACCGAGGCAGGAATAAAGGCAGAGAAAATAGTTAATTCACACCAAGGTCACCCTCAGCTAAGAAGGAACCCAGTTGCTGTTTAACCCGTCTGTCTGACTCCAGGTCCTCCCAGGTGGCCCTGTTCTGACTGCCTCCCATCCAGGGGTAGGGCTGCTCTGCTGTGTTCTCCGGTTATGCAGTGAATGGTGATATTGCATGAATTGGGGAGGGAAGGTATTATGAGGATGTGGTAAAGGCTGACACAGACAAAGCCTGCTGCATGCAAGCAGCTTGTTAATGCCTAACCATTGGGGACTTACTGGAAAAATGCCAAGAGCAGGAGGAAACGAAGCCAGCCAGGGGCCCAAGTGGAACAACGCCAAGCCAGTGCAGGATGGGACAGAGCTGGGATATTTGTGCTGATGGAAGAATCCAAGGGATGCTTTCTATCTGGGTGGGTTGCAGTATATGCAGGGACCCTAATGTCCTCTCCCTCTGTGGCCCGGCCTCGTGTTTAGATGGCAGGGGTAATGTGCAGGTGTTTTTATTTTATTTTATTTTATTTTATTTTATTTTATTTTATTTTATTGCCATCTTAATTTGATTTTCAGGTTTATAAAATGTTTTTACAAGTAAAAGAGTAGGGCATTTCCTCTCCAGTTCTTGAAAACAAATAATTAAAAGCATTAGACAGTATTTGTCCTTACCATTCATGGAAGTCTGTCAGAGGTGAGTCTGGAAATAAAGAATTGTCTTAAATGCTGACTTTTTAAATATTCTTTAAATCTCTAAAGCAATTGTTTTTAGTGACAAAGTATTATACCATGGTTTTCAGTTTAACTTGTGGTTTGAATGTGGTGAAGTACCGACTAGCCTCGCTGGGAAGGGGTGCTGTTTGGGACGGATGTGGACAAACCCTTGTTCAAGGCCAAGCGGCTCTTGAAAGGAAGTTACACTCTAATTAAAAGCTGTGCCTTTTATAGCTCAACATTTGATTGTTTGTCTTTAATGAAAGTTTAGATAAAGGGGCTTGTTAATTATACATCTGTCTCCAATGTGGTCCTTTTCCATTTGCTTTTGTTATCACGGCTCTTTCCAATTTCAATTCGCCAACAGGGACATATCAAGCATTCTAAGTTATTAAGGGTTAGAGCAGCAAACCCTTAGTAATTAGAAAAAACATTTTACTAATGAATGCAGCTACCTGACCTCAAAATCAAAGTGTTTTCAGGTCAGTTGGTAAGTTGGATTGTAAGTAAAAGCAGAAAAAATGTAGACTTGTTCAAACCCATTAGTGCTATTTATTTTAATTTCAGATAAATAAATATTTTTGGCTTCAAATGAGGTTCATTTGTTAGTAGGCTGCTAAATGTTTGATAAAACATAAAATATCATAATGTTATATGTGATAGCCATGGGCTTCAAATGAGGTTTATTTGTTAGTAGGCTGCTAAATGTTTGACTGATAAAACAAAATATCATAATGTTATATGTGATAGCCATGGGCATTTCAGATCTGTCTTTTAAAAATACATAGGACTGCCCTAGCTGGTTTGGCTCAGTGGATAGAGCATTGGTCTATGGACTGAAGGGTCCTAGGTTTGATTCCAGTCAAGGGCACATGCCTGGGTTGCAGGCTCAATCCCCAGCAAGGGGTGTGCAGGAGGCAGCCGATCAATGATTCTCTCTCATCATTGATGTTTCTATCTCTCTCACTCTCCCTTCCTCTCTGAAATCAATAAAAATGAAAATATTTTAAAGATAAAATAAAAATAAGATATATAGGACTTAAATAAATAAAGCAAATATACTGGTATGTGATATGCAAGAGATTATTAAATTAATATGTAGAAAAATACAAGAAATGAAAATTACAGAAAATATCTTAATACAAATTATCTGTAATGTTATGTCCCAACTGCAACTCCTTTTTAATATTTGAGTACACTTTTTCATATATACTAGAGGCCCAGTGCACAAAATTTGTGCATGGGGGGGGTCCCTAAGCCTGGCCTGCACCCTCTCCAAACAAGGACCCCTTGGGGGATGTCTGACTGCAAGCAGTTGGACATCCCTCTCACACTCTGGGACCACTGGCTCCTAACTGCTCACCTGCCTGCTGGCCTGGTCGCTTCCCAACTATCCCCCTGCCAGCCTGGTTGCCCCTCAACTGCCCCCCTTCCAGCCTTGTCGCCCCCCAACTGCCCCCCTGCTGGCCTGGTCACCCCCCAACTGTCCAGAAGGAAGTCGGATATCCGGAAGATGTCCAGTCACCTGGTCTAATTAGCATATTACCCTTTTATTAGTATATATATCTTGGTGCCTAGATACACATATATTTATATGTAATCAGATATATTAACAGAGGTCATAATACATAATATAAATATATATTTATATATTCAGTTTCAGATTATGCTGGTACTTTTCTGTTTTCCTATTTTTTATCCTTTTAAGGTACTGTGAGTAATTCTATTAGTGATGATTTGGTGGCAAACAACAGAAACCCACTCTGAGTGATATAACCAAAAAAGGAATTCATTTGAAGAATAGTTGGATGACTTTAAATTTAGAAAAGATAGGAACTTAGAAAGTTCCAGAAGGTGTTTATTGCAGAAACTGTTCTAGAGTTTCATTCAACTGCTCCGTCTGCAGTGAGCAACTCCAATGAACATGAGACTTTTTTTGGTTACTAGTAAGAAACACTCCAGGGAGGGTGTGTTCCTTGGCCCAGGTTCAGGGGAAGGGTCTTTCCCTTAGCCGGAGGGGGGAAGGGTGAGAATACATTGATCAACAGTCCAAACAGCATAGACAGCATCCGGAAGAATGGTAGTCTCCCTAAAAGAGATCTGAGAGATGTTCTTGAAAGAAGGTGGAATGGACATGATGCCCAAACAAAGCAAATGTTTGCCACTATGATTTCATAATTTTTTTTGTTATTTTGATATCTTCAATGAGATATTGAGTATTTGTCAAGTAGCGATTCTCAAGCCAGAGTGATTTTGTACCCCAGGGACATTTGGCAGTGTCTAGAGACATCCTTAGTTGTCAAAACTGGGGTCATTGCTACTGGCATTTGGTGGGTAGAGGCCAGAGATGCTGCTAAACATCCTACAATGCACTGGACTGTCCCCATGACAAGGAATGGTCTGGTCTAAATGTTAATGGTCTTGAAATTGAGAAACCTTGTTCTGAGTCAGTTTGTATGTCTTATTCCTCTACAATCCCTGTATGTCCTAGTAGATAACTGGATAATTTTTATTTTCAATGAGTTCCCCAGATGATGTGAATCTGGGGATGGCATTTTGAGAGTCACTGAATTAGTTCAAGACAAAACAAACCAAACAAAAACAAGCAAAGATTGTTACTAAAATAATTCCGGAACTCGTTTAGAAGTCAGAACTTGCTATCTTTAATTCTAATTTAAGTCATTATTTTAATCATTTTTCTTCCCAAGACATGTATAATCATCTGGTCCAGTACAAGGAACAGCCCCAAGGAGATGGTTGGACTTGTCCAAGATTCCATAGCTACTTTGTGGCCAAACTCAGAGAAGTTCCCTCTTTTCAGTACATCCTGTTGTCTTCCCAGAATGGGCAATGGGGAGCTATTGCAGGGCATTTTACAGAAAGCATCCGGGGATGGGGGGTAGAATTATAGGAACACAACAGATGTTTGGAGAGTAAATGCAGCAGTTTGGGTGTTCTCTCTGACAGTCAAGGTTTAGATGTCAGTAGGATCAGTTCCCCATCTCTGAGATGCAACTTCCCTCCTGTGGGCAAAAATGGCACCCTTGGGCTGCTGGGGACATGTTCGGCTCCCTCCTCATAAACACTGCGAAGACAGCAGAGGTCGAATGTCCTGCTTTTGAACAGAGGTTGGGGATGAACACAGAGGACCTTAGAGAGATTGATTCCAAAGTAGAAGTTCACCTTTCACCAAGGTGAGTATTAAAGGGAAGAAAAAAAGAGGATTTGCCTTTGAGAATCACCCTTTAATAATGCAGACCATCTGGTTCCCTGATTTAAAAGATCTTTTCCTCAAGGCTCTTGGGAAAGCGTGTCTCTCACTTGCTCGGTGGTGGCTTCCCATGGTTTAGGAGCAGCCCAGCAGAGAATTCTTCAGCACCACCTTCCACACTCCCTCAGATACTTGACAGCACTTCTGTGCCCTGAATTAATCTGAGAGTGGATCCTTATTGCCATAAGCCCAGCAGCAAATTCATGGTTGTTTGCTGCAGGAAGCATCATTGCCCATCTGGTGACAAATTCATCCCTTTTCCCTTCCTCCCTCCCTCTCTCCTTCCCTCCCTCCCTCCCTCTCTTCCTTGCTTTGTGTAGACAGCAAACTTTCTTGAGCAATGGGTGCTGCAGGAGCAAAGAAGGCAGAATTCTTAGCCTCAACAAGCTCATGGTCTGTTCGAGATCATTGAACTTGATCCTGAATGCTTAAAACCCAAGGCAGAAATGTAGTTTACAGCATCTGACCTTCATATTTTAAAGATTCTTTCATTTAGTCTTTTGTTATGTCAACCTATAGTTATTGAGCTCTATTCTGTTGAGTGCTGGAGATACTGGAGTGAACAGGACCTGAAAGGTTTCCTGTTGGGAGAGGGTGAGAAAATGGACAAGAAACAAATGAACAATAATTGCTGATCCTGAGAAGTGGTTATAATGAGAACAGATCAGCAGAGTAACTAGGCAGGGAAGCTTGAGCATGGAAGGAGGTGATAGGTGACAGATGGGCTGAGATCTGAAGACCAGGCATGCTGGGATCTTGCTATCCAGGTCATGGAAACAGCAAATGCAAAATTCCTAAGGCAGACATAGTGGCAAACCCAGGGAGCTGAGAGCAAACCCATGGAACTGGAGGACCATGAACTTTAGGGGATGGTGGGTGATAAAACACAAGACCAACAAAAGCAGAGGCCAGATCAGTGGGTCTTACATACCTTGGAAAATGGTTTGGATTTTATTCTAAGTGTAAAGAGAAGGAACCATTGGCGCACTGTGAACCACAGACGTGACTCTAGCCAAATACATTAGCAAGGTTCAGGTGTCCTGGGACCTCCCGAATGCCATTATGCCAACATGACCTCTGTATAAGCTTAATTATACCAGTTGAACTGCTATGTCCTTTTATATAAACAGAGTATGACCGCCAACTCCTTGGAGTCAGACCTACTTTGATTTCATTCTTCTTAAGAGAAGTTATGGAATGTTTATCACAGAAGAATCTTGAGGAAAATGGATTTGGGACAGACAGTTTTATTTAAAGGTTGGGGTTTAGACTATGTGACTTCTTTAAGCATCAGAGGGTCATAACAATTTTCCAGGGAAAAAATAAAAAATAAAGTTGCCTTGAACTAACTATCCTGTCTATTAACAGAGGCCTTTTTCATGTCTTTCTTAAATACCCAATCTGCGCAGCTTCTGTAGGTATGACGTATGCCTTGCCTGCAATGTCATTAGAGCAAACCCCTTAAAATCCCCCTTTCCTGTCTCCACTAGTTAACTGGTTGGTATTCATTATCAATGGGCATACTAACCCTTATCCTAACGATTATTTGGTTTTGCAGATGAGGAAAGCATTTGTGCATGAAGACAATGAGAAAAAAGTTACATCTTGTCTTGTCATATTCCCATAGCAAGCAGGAAAATATGCTAGTTGAAAACTCCCCAATAAATGTTAAAGGTATTTCCTCTTTGTGGCCAACTGCTCTTTATTCGTCTCTTCTATTTTTACACCAATCGCAAAAAAGAAGATGAGAGAGAGAGAGAGAGAGAGAGAGAGAGAGAGAGAGAGAGAGAGAAAGAAAGAGAGAGAGATTGCTGATATTACTTTATAGGCCCATATTTGCAGGGTATATCTCCATGACCTTGAGCATTCACATGTTTGCCCAGTGTAGGCAGGAGTTCATTTTGATTCCCAAAGCAGCTGGAGGTGTTTTCTCTGCCTGAATTCCAGATCTTGCCAAACTATAGGCTCCAACTTAAATACTATGCAAAATAATTGCCGAGTAAAAGTGGTATTTGCACCAATCCCTCTAAATGCAAACAAAATACTGTCTATAGAATTATGGAAGAAGCTTTGATTGAGAAGCAACAGCAGATATTTGCAATAATGAAGGGAGGGACCAAGATTGTTTGGAGACCTGCCAGGTTCTTGCAATTACTTTTGCTTAGAAGTCAGCAGGATGCCCTGCTGTGGCTTGCAGCCTGAGTGGGCACTTTGCTTCCCAGATTGGTTGGAGCTTGGATTGGTTTTTGAATTTAGGACTTTACCTCCCTCCCTCCCCCTCCCCACACACTTTGCCCAGACTTTCTCTAAAACAATGGTAGATGCACATGGAAAGAAGGCAGGCTGGGTCACTTTTTGAGTCCCTGGAGTGAAATAGGAAAGAGGAGATGTATCAAAATAATGGTCATCCCCCTATGTCATTGTGCCTCAGGTGTGAAGTGTGAACATGGGTAGTTCTCCAAATTCTTCCACATTAAGATGTAAAGGGAATAGTTTTACAACCAATGGAAAGGTTCACCGGATACAATAATCTGATAGAGCTGGCCTGGGTCATGCATGTGATCAAATTCCAGAACTGTTGAATGAACTGTTTGGCCAGCATTAGAAACAAAAACAGTAAGAGGAGTTTGTGCTAAGCCCACTGGATGAGTTTATTGGGGAACAGGATAGTTATATAGTATCAGCCTGTCTTCCCACTTTTATACAGGGAAAAAGAAAACAGGCAAGTCTCCCAGAAACTACCTCACCCATGTGAGCAAGGTTAACATAATCAATATGTGTCTTGAGAAAGACACACCATTACTTATGTAGTAGGCATGTGTAACTTGGATTTTATGGGGAAACCATCAGACCCAAATTGAGGGACATTCTACAAAATAGCTGTGCTGTGCCTTTAGAAAACGTCAGTGTCATGAAAATCTTTTCCAGATTGAGGACACCAAAGAGACAAGACCATCAAATGCAGCGCATGACCGGGGATTGGATCCTGGATTAGGAAAAAAAAATGGCACCGAGTATGTTATTGAGACAATAAGTAAAATTTGAATATATATACTTTCTATGTTAGATAGCAGTAATATATCAATATTAATTTCCTAGAATCAATAACTGAATTGGGGGTTGTGTCAAATAATATATTCTCAGGAAGCACATTTGCAGTAAGGTACTTGGGATGAAAGATCAAATCGTTTAACCGAATAACAGCAACATGCATGTATGTTACCTGTGCATATTTTCTATGTGTGCACACATATCCCAGATAGAAAGCTAATGTGACAAGCAGTGATCTAGGTGAGCAGTATGTGGAACTTGATTTACTAGATGGACTACTATTTTTGCAACTTTTCTGTAGATTTGAGTTTTTTCAAAATGAAAAGTTAAAAAAGAAGCGAAGGGGAGGGGAATGGAGAAAAAAAGAGTAGGAGAGGGAGGGGCTTAGAGACATTTGAGGTCTGTAACCACTGTAAGGACACTGCAGCCACCACCCGCTGTCCTCAGACCTTATTTTGGCCTGGATGACTCTACTGGCTGTTTATTACATTCACATCACGTGTATTCTCTTTCAAATCTGCTGAGAAGAGACAGTGGGCAGAAGGAAGGGCATGCTCACCCTTTCACTGTGAGTTTGGAAGGCTGAGTGTGTCCAGGAACAGAGCAAGCCTCTTCTGGGGGCTGCCATTCAGTCTATTCACAGTGGCCTTGCAGCGCCTTCTATGGAATTTGGATTCCCTTGAAATAAACCAACAGGCATCCTTTTCCTAAGATACTTCTCTGTTCAATGTTTCTGGGGGTCGTCTAGCTAGCTAACTAATTAATGAACTAACTAGCTAACTAACTAACTTACTAACTAACTAGATAGCTAACACAGGGTTTTGTTTTTCTTTTCATGATGCCTAAAGCCCACCTTCCCAGTCTCCTAAACTAGCCTTTGATTTGTGAGAAAAATATTCTTTCCCCACTACTACCACCAAGAAAACGACTCAGGAAATAGTGAAGAAGCACAAAATTCCTGTCTCTAAACCTTTTACAATTACCATTATTTATCTACAATAGTCTGCTGGAAGCTTGGGGTGGAGGCGGGGAGAAAGTGTTGCGGAAGAGGTTACAGAGAGAGAAATCTCTCTAAGCATGTTCCAGCTCCAGGAATTCTTGAAAGTCTGAGAAGGAAGGAAAGGTAATTAGTTAAATTTTATGAAATGCAGGTTCTGTTTAGGTATTATTTTTTTTGTTTACATTTGCTTTGCAGAGTTTCATCCTGTACACCGTTAGAAAAAATTTTAACTATATTATTATGCTCAAAGGGGCTACTCAAACATCTCTATTTCATAGTCTCTGATTTGTAAATGAGTGTATAGTAACTACAAGACCATGTCCTATCATTGAGGTTCTAATAACTGGAGTTTGATTCTTTAGTTGTGAAGGAAGGAAGTAAGCTGATTTTGTGGGGAGTGAATAACATAACATCCCAGAAGGCAGCTGTGTGACTGCTCAAGTGTAGGCCTTGAACTTGTGCTAATTCCTTTCTATCCACAAGTGAAGAACATAACTAAAATCATTTAGAAACTTTTGTAGCAATTTATTAGAAAAATTTTATTTTGAAATTACTAAAAAATTGGAGCCCTGTATTTTCTGTTTAATTTTTAAATTTTGTTTCCCTGATTTTATTTTTATTGTATTTTACCAAAAACCCCAAAAACATTTGTCTGTGATGAACTTGGGTTGGGAGGGACTCTGTATCTTTACCGCAGCATAGACAATTGGAGAAGCATGTGTTTGGGAACCCAAGGTTTGGCCTCCGTTAAATGTTTTGGATATTTTACTCCAATCTCTCAATTCTGCCTCTTTCTGTAAAAAGCCACTTCATCCTTCCTTCCCCAGGGACTGCCAATCTCCACTTCTCAGTTCCCAAAGCACAAGATGGCTTTGACCGACCCCAGCATTGAATCATAGCCCCGTCTTGCCATAGTGGGTGATGGTGAGGAAAGTCCTTGACACCTTAAACTTCACTTTTCTCTGCAATAAGAAGATATACTATTGTTCAGAGAATTGTTTAAGGATTAAATGAGATAACACGTACCAACATTTAGTACACAGTGTACTCAGTAATTATTAGCTGGGATTCCCATTCACAATTGAGTTGACATTTTTTAAAGGGTCTGCACATTAGAATAGATCAGTTAAAATGACTGTTAATAAATACTACTTCCTGTAAGTCCATGGGAATCTTCCCTGCACTGCCAGGTATAGCCTTACAGATTGCCCACTGCCTTCCAAAGGCACTGTTCTCACAGATGACAATATAAGCAGTCGGGGTGGAGGTGTCACACAGGACCCAGGTCCTCACTCTCTGCTAATCTATGAATAATACTGATCTTTACATTAAAGGGAAAACACAAGGTGGGATCAGGAACAAATACCTTATTGATTTTCAGACCCTCTTTATCATTATTAAAAAGAAAAATGAAATGATGAATATAAAAGTAAGTAATTTCAACACTTTCATATTATTTCAAATATTAGCATCATGGTAATTGATTCATTAAGAAGAACAGTTATTCAATTGAAGTGGCTTAATAGATTCCAGAGTCTAATTTTAAGCCATGTTGGCAAACAGAAGGCACATACTGAATGATTGGAATGATTTGGGTGTTCAAATGTAGTGGTTCTTTGATCCACACGTCTCTCTCATTCTTTTCTCTAGGATTTCTGGGATAACCTATTAGAGCTATTGAAGAGAAAAAATGTATCTGGACAACTACAAATGTGAAAGTGATAACATGTCAAAGAAAGTAAGTATCTACTTATTTATTAGATGATGGAATACCATTTAACCTCCTGAACCCAAGCATGGATGGGTCGGAATTTGGGTGCAAATGAAATGATATAAATAACAAAGTGACAGTTTGGTGAAGTTAAGCCTGAGACATATTCATTCTGTATCTTCTGGACACCCAATTCGATGTTTTGCAATCAAATTACTGTTTTAGTCCCACTTTAGGGGCAATGATTAGCATATTTATTGGGTAATGATGAGCTACCAAATTTCAACCACTGGTCAGAAACATGTTACTGCCTGTTCCTGGGTGAATAGCCGAGAGCCAAACAGATGGCTCCTGGCTCTGTAATGCCAACAGGCTGTTGGAAAGCTCTGTCTTTACCCCTGACCCCGAGCAGCTGGAAATGAGGATTTAGCGAGAACAAAACAACCTTAGAACAGAAAAATCAATTGTATACATAAGATGGATTTCTTGTTTGGGAGGATTAGGAGGAAAGCAAAATCACTGAGAATGTATGATCAGGCCATCTGAAATAGAAAAAGCCCGCAATTCTAATGTGGAGGATTGTTTTTCTGTATTTGACATGACAACATATAGCCATTAAATACACAGTATCTGGCATCAGGCAATTGTGGGTTTCAATCTCATAAGTAACTACCACAAAATTGAGCGCAAAGAGCATTGATTATTGCTCACAAGTCTACTGCTTGGCTTCATGGTTATTCTTGCCTGGGTGGGGCTTGGCGGGTCTCTGCTGGGCTCTTTCATGCTTCTTGGGTCAGTTGGCACATCACTTGGTATTGGCTATGTAGGTTGACCTCACCTGGAAGGCTCTTCCCATGATCTCTCATTCTCCAGTTGCCTGGCATGAGCTCATGCATATGGCGACCTCAGGGGTCTGTGACCCAGAACAGAGCTTGCAAGCTCTTGAGGCAGAGGCTGGGCCCTGGTACACTGCCACACCCACTGTATTCAGTTGGCCATGGTAAGTCACAAGTCCAACAAGATTAACAAAGTGGAGAATAGATCCTGCCTCTTGACTGGAGGAGCTGCAAGGTTCCATTGCAAGGGTGTGGCTTTCAGGTGAACTGTGGCCATTTTTTGTGAGTAATCTACCATACACACTCATCAAATATGGGACTTTGCATAACTAATCTTTAGTTTCCTTAAATGTAAAATAGAAACAATAATTATATCACTCTTAAGGTATTGTTGTGAACATGAAAGGATATGAATAAAAAGGGTATGGCTCACTCTTTGGGCACACAGAAGCCCTCAGTTAAGTTGGTATTAACACCCTGTATTGTTACTTCTATTACTTTACCAGAACACCAACTTATTTAGGAAGAAAGACAACTCCTGCTGGGGTTATTCTTTGTCCTGCACTGGCTGAAGCTACATACCACCTAATTTAGTTCAGGTCATCTAGAATTCATTGAAATCCATCTTTCTATTGCACACTCTGTTCCAGGCACATTGATGCTCTTAGTATTTCTCAGAGCAGCTAATACACAGTAGATACTCAAAAAATATTGGTTGAATGAATGAATGTGTCCTTATCTGAAAACATCTATTTTATTTTGTTTGTTTCTTGTATGTCTCACAAAGTCAATGTTGGAACACATTAACTGCACAATTTATTTTTGCTGAATTTAAATTTTCCCTTCAATTCATATAATTTGACTATCTCTGTCCCACAGACAACACCCCCTCCAAACATACCCACACATACCCTCCTCCCCCAGAACAGATTTCTAATCTTTACATTCAGTTTTCTGTCAAAAGAGAGTGTTGATCTTTGGGATTTCCTAAGAAATTTGGTATTTACGTTAGGTGCACTTTCCAGGCAAAGCAAAGATCTCTCTCCCTCTCCCCAAGTCTCTGTATATATATAAATACATGTATATATAACCATGCAAACTCTGTCTCTCTCTACATATATGTACATAAATTCATGCACACATATAATTTATACATATACATCATACATATATTTATCTTATATATAACATATTATAAACATATTTATTATATAACATATAATATTTATATAATATCTATACTAATAAAAGCCTAGGTGGCCCTCATGTCATCACAAGATGGCCACCCCCATGTCATTACAAGATGGCCACACACACATCATCACAAGATGGCTACCACAAGCCAAAACCGGTTTGGCTCAGTGGATAGAGCGTCGGCCTGCGGACTCAAGGGTCCCAGGTTCGATTCCGGTCAAGGGCATGTACCGTAGTTGCGGGCACATCCCCAGTGGGAGGTGTGCAGGAGGCAGCTGATCGATGTTTCTCTCTCATCGATGTTTCTAGCTCTCTATCCCTCTCCCTTCCTCTCTGTAAAATATCAATAAAATATATTAAAAAAAAAAAAAAAAAGATGGCTACCACAAGATGGCTGCCACAAGATGGCCGTCAGGGGAGGGCAGTGGGAGTGAGATCAGGCCAGCAGGGGAAGGCAGTTGGGGGCGACCAGGCCTGCAGGGGAGGGCAGTTGGGGGTGACCAGGCCTGCAGGGGAGGGCAGTTAGGGATGACCAGGCCTGCAGGGGAGCAGTTAGGCATCAATCAGGTCGGCAGGGGAGTGGTTAGGGGGCAATGAGGCTGGCAGGCAGAAGTGGTTAGGGGCAATGAGACAGGCAGGCAGCGAGTGCTTAGGAGCCAGCATTCCCTGATTGTGAGAGGGATGTCCCAGGTTGGAGAGAGTACAGGCTGGGCTGAGGGACACCCCCCCAACCCCAATGTATGAATTTCATGCACCAGGCCTCTAGTATTATATAACACTTATATTTATATTATATAGTACACATATATTGATACAGTATAAATATATAATATATATAGTACATAAGATTATACATATAACTATATCTCACTGGGATGTGTTCAGGTGTTTATTTTTAAATTCAAGGTTAAATTATTATTTTTTTAAATTAGTCATTTATTTCCTATCAGACCACTCTGGGTATTTGGTCTCCGATAAAGCTTTTCTTTAAGATGATTGTTTGAAATACTGTTAAAAGGACTTTGGCCGTGTAACACCATGTGACTTGAAAAAAAGAAAGGACTAACCAAAGGAACTGGTGCGTTTAACGTGGTTTAGCAGAGATGTTGAGGAGGTACGCCAGCTGGGTTTCAATTCCCTAACACTGCTTGTAATTCATGTGTGCTATTACAACTGAATGCTGTATTGCTTGTCTTTATGCTTATTCTAGAACAATCCATGCTTAAGTTTTCAGTTGTCACAACGTACAGGCTATTAACTTCAGTGCCAGATAGGAGCAACATTTAGGTCTTGTGTTAATCTGCTACATATATTTACTGCTGCAATATCTCAATATAATTTTGGGGTCCACATAAACCTTGGGGCAAAGGACTTTCTTTCCATGAACCTGCTTACTGAGAAATGAGTTTGATCAGGGTCCGGTGGCCCAGAAGGTAAATGTACAATGAAGTTAACTAGATAATGTGGCAATCCATCACATTCACACTGTGCATCCAACTCCAAATATATTTAATAACACAGCAGCAGGGCACTTAAAGAAATATCTGTGGATCAATGTGGAGAAAAGCCACATTCCAAAGCAAGCAACATTTATCTTTTTAAAAGGTTTTGTCTGTGTCTCTCATTTTAATAGCTGAATTCTGTTTGTCTTCTCAGTGTTTTAGAGTCTTGGAGGAATCCTTAGCTCTTCTGTTATTTTTGATGAAAAGTATTGTTCTCATTTGGCCACTGGTTATAACTTCCAAACTGAAAGCAGGTCACCCTGTAATTTCAAGGAAACAAGTGAAAAAGTTAATACAATACAGCGCCAGAGGAAAATGTCTGAGGCCTGCAATTGCCATCAGTTGATGGGCCAGGTGGCTGTTTTCTGAAGTGGTACCCAAGGGCCGAGCCAGACCTGCTGGAGTCATTTCAGAATTCTAATCTAATATGAAGGTCAGGAATAGGATGGATGGGAAACAGGGCAGGGAGCAGGTCTTGGGATTTAAAATGTTGGTATTTTTTTCCCCTTTAAGTAGAAAATATTAAATCACCACAAGGCCCTCCCATAATTCAGATAGAGAGAAGAAAGTAGTCTTAAAATGCATTTTAGCATATGATATTTCTTAAAATGCCAAAAATTCTCAGTATGTACCCTCTGGATGTTAAACCATGAGTTCTCCTGAACTGATCAGATGTGCAGATTTACTGAGAAAGGAGCGACCCAGCTCTATTTCAAGCTCAAAATGACTTTGGACATGAGAACCTGTGTGTCTGCCTATATGGGGGGCAGAGTCTAACAACAGTGGGGGTTTAATTATTTATTTTTTACTCCTTTCTTTATTTTGGGAAATATTATGGGCTTGTTTCTTGAGTAATTTTTAAACTTCAGAGAGTAATATAACAACTATTTTCTTAGGACTCACAATTGAGCATTGTTATGAATGTATATATTCTTTCACATTTTTCCTAAAATGTCACATTTTAGATAAATGTGAAGTTCCTTTTGATACCAACCTCAATCCCATTTTCTCTTAATTTCCTCAGTGGTAACCATAATTATCAATGTGTTTTTCTAAGTATATTTTTATCACTTATATACCTATTTGTGATTTCTGTGTCTGTGTATTTGTATTATCATATAAAATTTTTGTATTGTGATGAGATATTATGCATTTATTTTCTGATGTTTATTAATGTTGGGATATATTGATTTAGGCTATTCATTTTAGTAGCTTCGTGGCACTCCATTATGTGACAATACCACGATGTATTTATCTAGATCCTTGTGGATGGACATGTAGGTTCTTTCCATCTTTTGATTTTTACCATCTCCCAAAATAATTCTCTAATAAGCCTTCTTGTATAAGGTATATGCAAGGTATATACCTTTATTTACCTCTAGAATATATATTTTTAAAAGGAATTATGATGTCCAAGCATAATTGCATTTAAATTGTCCTCCAAATGACTTTAAAATTGATAGTCCCAACATTGGTGTGTTGAAGTGCCCCTCTCCACATACTCACAAACACTCAATATAACTGGGGTTCAGATTCCTTGGCTTTAACGAGAGATAGAAGAGTTTGAAATCACTCATTTTCTTTCTAGATATAATGCTCTGTGACAGAATGCCTTTCTTAGGATCATTGCTCTTCCCTCCCCTATTTCTCCCCTTCCCTCCTCCTCTCCTCTCTCCACTTCTCCAACCTTTCTACAATCACATCCATACCCATCGCTTCAATTGCCACCTATATGCTGAAGACAACCAGAGTTCAAGAGCAGATAGTGTTTCCATGAGAAGACATCCACACTGGGTTGAGGGAGATGGTGAACACAGGCAGTGGTGTCTTTCCCAGCTGACATGACTGTGTCTGTCACATCGTGGATCGTCAGTAAAACAGTTTGAAATCAATGAATCTTAGATAAAGATAGAATTAAAAGATATGTTGCAAGGTTCTATAACTTTCTCAACTTGCAGAAAGAACCATTAAAAGTGGATAGAACCATTATATTTTACATAAAACATAAATGACAGAGGTCTTGCTGGATCTTGCCTTCTTTTTCAGGTCTCTTATTTGCCAGATTTTATTTTTTGGTCTTATCTTTAACCAAACTGATTAATAGAAAATGTCCCAAGTTTTGTTCTCTGAATAAAATCGATATTGCTTAGTAATTTTTTGTTATTTGTTTTTTTATGAACAGAGTATTATTTTTTTTAAATTTGGAGTAGTCTGAGAATGACCAGAATTTAAATTTGAGTAGAT
The DNA here is from genome assembly GCF_963455305.1 of Plecotus auritus. Lineage (NCBI taxonomy): Eukaryota > Metazoa > Chordata > Mammalia > Chiroptera > Vespertilionidae > Plecotus > Plecotus auritus. The sequence goes on along the minus strand of NC_137782.1, from coordinate 92,213,560 downwards.
CTGACCCGTGGCAACACCCAAACCACAGCCCCCATGATTCTGTAACTCTGGGTTGAATGGGTTCTGTCTTGCTTCACAGCACACTTGAAAATTTGAATGTGCAGTAGACCAGAGTTTGGGAAGCTGGCTCGTTCCCTTTTCTGACTAAGGAAAATACTCAGGGGAAAATGAAAAAGTTTGTAATAGAACTGGTTTATAAGACACTTATTTTTTTTAATTGTTTGAAGTATTACAAATAGTAGTACATATGTCTCCTTTTTTTTCCCCATTGACCTCCCCCCCGGCCTCCCCTTCCCCCCAGTACATGCCTTTACCCGCCCCCTCCCCGCAGTGTCTTGTATCCATTGGTTATGCTTATATGCATGCATACAAGTCCTTTGGTTGATCTCATACAGCCCCCCTCACCCCCCAACTTCTCCTGCCTTCCCGCTGTAGTTTGACAGTCTGTTCAATGCTTCTTTGCCTCTGTATCTATTTTCCCCCCCATTTCTTTCCTTTAAAAAATCTTGCCTCTGCAGACTAGAAATAAACATATAATAACAAAAAATGTTTGATTCCCCATTTCAATGTCCAACAGTTCTGAGTCCCCGTTTCAATGTCAAACAGTTCCTTATGTGTACATGTCAGCAATGATATCTGGATGGTGGGCACATGCAGGTCCGACCCTCTCTGGTTTGGTTTTAGGCAACCTGCTGCGTCGCACAGCTGCTGACTGCTAGTAAGACACTTATTTTTAACCTTCACAAACAAAAAATAATTTTTATTTTGTCATTGTTTTCCTATTATTGCCCTTATGGACAATTTTCTTATCAAACTGAAAAGGCATGTCAGAAGAAAGTTCTACAGTTTAGCTCATCCAGGAGTTGAGTGCCTGAAATACCCTCAGCCTTTTATGAGTTACTTTGATAGATAATAAATAACCTTATTAATTTTCCATGGAAAATACTCATAAGAAGGCTGATGTTTTCTTCCTAAGTTAAGAGGTAACATGATTGTAATGGATATTTGTTTGTTTTGATTTTATTTATTCTAATTAATTGATGTATTTGTGTGTACGATTTCATTTGCTGCCTAACTTCTATCCACTTTTCTTCTAGTTATAGACCAAGTTTTATTAGGGAAAATCAATCTTTTCTATCAATGACATTTAATTGGGATCAGTCATGTGACTTGGGCTTATCTCTTTATCCTCCCGTCACAGGGACTGGGTTAGATAAGGTATGTGAAGTCCAGCAATCTCAGAATGTTGATTGAGAGGAATTCTCTTTTCTGCTGGTATTGAATCTAAGAGCCCATCAAGTTGTGTCTATGGGCAGCTACCTTCCACCAGATAGAATCTGAAAATAAGGCCAACCTGGCGAACAGAGATGCCAGTGCCCCTAGGTCCTGGTGACATCATTTGACACCTTCAATGAAGCCTGATGGTGCATCAGTTCAAATTCTGTACTTTTCAGTTACATGAGGAAGGAAATCACCTCTTAGCCTAAGCAAATGTGAGGTGTGTTTTTGTCATTTGCAACCAAAAGAGCTTAAACAGATCTGCTACCTCTGGCAGAGAATTGTAGAATGATAAATGTGTTCTAATGTCATTATTTAGCATCTAGAAAACCCAGAATCTAGAAGAATGGAGAATCTAGAGCCTAAATGGCTACATGAGAAGGATCACAAAAAGTAGTAGAGAGGCTAGCCTGTAGATGCAATCAGAGAATATAGAAGTACTCTAGTTGGAAAATGGAGGCTCAGGCTTATTCTTCTTTGATGATGGCTGGAAACTTTAGGTAAAAGTTGGCCCCAAAAGTTTTCCACTCCCTCCTCTCCTGCAGAGGTGTGTTCATAGTATTAAGGAAAGACCCTGACTAGTCCTAAACACCTGCTTCTGTTACATAAACTTCCTGAGAATTTAAACACATAATAAATATGAGTCCTATTCATCAATGGAACTCATGATGAGGGAATGGCCATAAAAATGCAAGCTATTTAGGGAGAGATATACTGTTAGTAGAAAGAGATTTGAAAAGCATTAAACACGGGATCATTTTCTTTACAAAAACATCTTGTCTCTGTTTCTGTCTCCTTGGAACATTAAACACAAATGAGTTCAAGTGAAATATTAATTCTTTTGATGATTTATGGTTAATAGTAAATTCAGAGGAAAACACACCAATCTGAGGCATTATTGTTATTAAGGGACAGCCAGTGCTCCCATCTTCTGCAATCAGCATGTTAAGTCACATTCTCTCTTTTGCATATTCACAGTCATAGTCATTTTAGAGGCAATATACATAACTGCATCTTCTTTCTATTTCTTTGCCATGGCGTCTTCTGGTTGGAAAGCTTGCACAGTTTAATATTTCCCCCCAGCAGACAAGTTTGAAGCCTTTATTTTACTTTCGGAGACAAGACAGGAGATGATGCTCCTGCAAGTGAAAAACAGGTCTGGATGCTGCATTATCAAGCTCTGGCCCCAGAAAAGTTTCCTTTTGACCGTTTCCCCCTGTGCCATTGAACTCATGCATTTGTATCTGCAGCTGTTCCATCCTGGTGCCTTTGTTTATCGCTTCTCTCATCAGATTGGAAACCATTTTTTATCTTTCCCGATCCTGTTTCAGCCAAAACTGCACTATTTATACCAAGTCAACAAAACCTTATTATAGATATACTAGAGGGGCCCGGTGCATGAAACTCATGCATCGGGGGGTGTCCCCCTTAGCTCAACCTGCACCCTCTACAATCTGGGATCCCTCACAATCCGAGACTGCTGGCTTATAACCACTCACCTGCCTGCCTGCCTGATTGCCCCTAACCACTCTGCCTGCCAGTCTGATAGCCCCCTAATCACTTCCCTGCCAGCCTGATTGATGCCTAACTGCTCCCCTGATGGCATGATCATCCCCAACTGCCCTCCCCTGCTGGCCCGATTGCGTCCAACTGCCCTCCCCTGCTGGCTGGATTGCCCCCTACTGCCTTCCCCTGCAGGGCTAAGGGGACTGGGGACTGAGGCTGGATGAGGCTGGATGCTGTGGGGACTGGGGGACTGAGGCTGGATGAGGCGGGGCTGAGGGTACTGGGCGCCACCATCTTGTGGCTGTGGGTGCCACCATCTTGTGAGGGCATGATGGTCAATTAGCATATTCCCTCTTTATTAGATAGGATATTGATTTCAGAAAGGAAGGGAGAGGGAGAGAGAGATAGAAACATCAATGATGAGAGAGAATCATTGATGGGCTGCCTCCGGCATGTCCCCTACTGGGGATCGAGCCTGCAACCTGGGCATGTGCCCTTGAGTGGAATGGAACCGGGACACTTCAGTCCACAGGCTGATGCTCTATCCACTGAGCCAAACCAGCTAGGGTCAAAACCTTATTTATAAATGATGATAGGAGTAAAAACATCTAGAACTGAAAATAGTTGGTGGTGTTCTTTGACAAATTGAACACTTTGAGAAAGACAGAGGGCTTATCAGGTCCCCACTCCTGGGTGGAAATCTTTTTACGCTTTGTTCCAACACCTTTGCTGCACCCTGAGCAATGGCCAAGAATGGGAACAGTCATCTCCTCCCTCCAAAAACAAATAAACATTTGTTTTCCAGAGGGTCAAAGAAAAATAGGAAGTTTCAAAATTATCTCAATGGGCACTCCCATGACAATCACTATGGGTAACACAATGAATTAACATGAGTTAATTTACTCACAATGAATTAATTTACTCACCACAGAATGACCCATCCAGTTCAAATAATTCTTAACAATTCCCAATGAGCCTGTTACGGTAGCAAAAGAATACACCCTGAGACTGAAAATAAGTCGAGGAGTGAACCTCATGTGAAGTCTTAAAATATAAATGAAAATGTGAACTAGAGGGGCAGAACACTTCCTAACTTTTTCCTCTGAGAAGTTATTCCTAGTTTCTCCCCCCACAAAGAATCTCTTGTTTCTCATTCTTATACCACAGCCTACCTTTCATTAGAAACATCCTCAATGTTGAAAATTTTAAATGCATTTGTATAAATCCTCAAGGGCAGAGACTGTGTAATTCTTTGGCTCATCGTAGAATTCCCAGAGCCTGATGCTGTGCTTGACACACAGACACATAAATATTTGTGAATGAATAAAACATTTTTCCAGAAATAATATCCAGTGAACATTGTTGATTGTGGTAGTTGGGAGGGGAACCCTAGTGTTAAGCAATAGGGGAATTGCTTTAAATACATTTTGGTACATCCGAAATAATGAGATGGCATGACATCCCCATTATTAACTTTTTCAAATAATTTTTAAGGGTGTTGGTACATGGACGCAGTGCTTCGTGAAGAAAGGTAGGACAAAAGTCTGAACAGCTCTGAATAAGTTCTAGAAAATTGCACAATTATTTCCCTTTTATCTCGTTCCTTTTATGTTTCTCCAATTAATTGCCTTAGAATAACTTTGTACCTCTCCAGGCTCCTCAGATAGGAAGGTAACCCCACGGGAATGTACAAATTGAGCTTAAACTTCTCTGTGAGACTGCCCCGCTCCTCTCAGGCTTGGACCCAAGCGTTATTTGACTCCCAATGTGCCACATGCATCATATACACAAAGAATTCCCCTAGGATTCTTCCAGGCACTTAATTTCCATGGAGGACACCAGAGACTTCCAGAAGCACAAAGGGGATTCTGTTTCAATGGGACAAAACAGAAGAAATAATTGCTCTGCTTTCCTGATGTTGTTGGGACTTGGCGTAGGGTTCATTTATATTGCTACACAGTAGAGGGATTTTCTCAAATCGCCTTCTACACGATACTGGTTCTTATGGATCCTTATCTGTTGGCCCAAGGAGGAAGGGTTTTCTGCCTCCAAATTTGGAAAACCCCATATACTAAGTCTCCTTAAAATCCACAAATTGTATTTGCATATTAAAGGTTCAGAGAAATATTCAGCCAATGAGAAAAACTGGTTGTCAGTCACAATGAAATAATACACTTATTTTTAGGTGTATCTATTAAATGAACATGTGGCCACTACCCACCCTTTTACACTTAATAGCAAGTTAATAACATCACTGCACTTTGTCCTTCTGAAGGATAAAGCCCCAACACTTTCCTGCAGTTTCCGGATTCTCGAATACCACTATAATGTATAGTTTTGTTCATAAAATCCAGAACAACATTACAGATTACACACTGGGGAGAGCATCACCAAGCATTGTGGAGCGAGCTAGCACTGATTCAACTCAGTTGGGCTTACTCACTTGCTAAGGAACTTATTTCTCCATACAGATCACACAGCTCAAATCAATGAATAAACAAAATTATAAATGACCATATATGGTGAGCCTTTGGTGGGTCTTTGGGCCACTGTGGGAGAGGTGGTTTATTAGTATGAATTCTGCAGTATCTGTATACAAGATGGGTTTAAGCAACAGATGGCTTAGTTTTTCTAAATTGTCTTTACCTAAAACCACCAGGTGTACAGGTACAACACTTGTGTGAATACTGCCTACCTGAATAAGTATTAGGAAAAAAATGCCCCCAGTACACCAAACCTGTGATTTTCTAGAAGGTTTGGCCTAGAGAGTGAGGCTAAAGAAGGTATAAGGTTTTAGATAATGAGTAGATTTAAAGAAAAATAAGCATTAACAGTATGAGTGATACATGGTAAAAATCTCTAAGGGGTCATGTGAATGACTGAGGTTTGGGAAACAGATTCTACTGCCATGAGATAATTTAATTACCAATCTCCCCATCAAATGAAGTGGGCCCTACACCTGACTCTGCATTGGAACCCTGTGGGAAGCTTTACAGATACAACTCAATCTCCATCCTAGACGATGACCTCTGAATCTCTGGATGTGGGATATGGGCATCAGTAATTCTTTAAAGCCCCAGTGACTCCAGTGTGCAGCCGGGGTTGAGAACCACTGGGTTAAGGTATTGTCCTAATCTTGCTATTGTCCCTGATTCACTTCTTTCCAGCTGCTTCTGGATCTTTCTGATTTGTCTGTACCCACCCCATATCAGTCCACCTAGCCCACATGGGAAGAAAACACTTCAGGACTGAATTAGCAGGTGTTTACTCTATTATTTAAATGGTTACATTCTGTTTCCTTCCTCTCCTCCATGTACTTTACACCCCCCCCACCCCCCCCCACATCCCCTTGGCGCCAGATTTTGGCCAGTCTCCCACTCTGAAACTTATCTTAGCTATAACAGGGGAGGGTAAAGATGATCTACTTGCATAACAATGATTTTTGTCTTATTTTTAGTCTATAAATAACTACTGACTACCCACTTAATCTACTCAACATGTGGACATTATGCATGAAAAAAAAAAAAAAGGTTTGCCTGATACATCCAGACTGAGTGTCTAAATACTTCCATTTGTGACTCTAGGACAGACACATGGAATAGCAACCCCACAAACCACAGGAAGTCAGAAATAGAAAGTTTATTCACCTGCCTCCACATTGACCTATTTCTTCTCTTACACCTGCATCTGATTTGTTCTTTTCTAAATGACTTCAGATGTAGAAAGGGAGCTGGGTCTTCTCTTTCCATTCATCCAAACTTTGTAACAAATAGTGCAGCTGCAGCTTTGTCCCCATCAATCTTCCCTCATATGCATTCTACTCCAGCCCTATTAACCCTTTCATTTTGTGAACCTGCAGCTTGACAGTAGATTCTCGGTATTCAAAAGGGATCTGATATAAGATTTTGTGAGCTTAGTGAGCATCTTTATAGCTGGTGTTGTCAATGGGACAGAGAGTAAATATTTTCAACTTTGTGGCTCATAGAGAATCTCTGATACAACTCCACTCTGTCGTTGTAGCATGAAAGCCATTCTAGACAATATGGAAAGAAACCAGTTGCTGTGTTCCAATCAAACTTTATTAAAAGAAAAAACCACAGGTGGAGGGCCACATTTAGTTTTCTAATCCTTACTCTACTTTCTACAGCATACAAATGTCCCTACAAAACAGTAAAGTAAAACTGAGAACCTTAGTGACTGCTTTATAAACTTACAACTTTATAAATACCAGTAAAGTCACTTAGAAAACTATTAAAGTTAATTTTGCCCCCAAAGTGAGCTCTGTACCATTGCACATTATATCAGTATGATTTTAATACTGGCCATGAGCTTACCTGAACCTGCTGTGTTTTATCCCTTCGACAGAGTTACAGCACATAGGAGGCAAGCAGAGAGCAATGACTCTGTGCTGAGATGCACAGGCTGAACTATAGACCCTGCACCAGCCCCCGTGACCCAGTTCCACACATCAGTCCTTAAAGCGCCATGCCGTTGACCTTCAGCACCCCTGTTGAAGTGTGGAAACTAGTGTTTACATTTGTGCGTGCTAAGGCTCCTGTGTGTCTGGCCTTCAGCACTAAGGTATCCATACCACCTTCAATCCTTCACTATTCTGTTTTGTTTGCATGAACTGGTTATGTCCACCTGCCAGTTTGCTACTCCCATTTGTTGACATCTGCCACAGCATTTGGCAGAGGCCCAAATACTTTGTCAATAAATGAATATATTTTGATCACACAATCACTGGGTTAAGACATTGTCCTGGCTTGGGCATTGCTTCTACTTCTAAATAATTCACAAATGAATCCATGTTGATTACATGAGTGAGAAATATAGACCCATCCTAAGTGAATTAAGCTGAAGTGATGGGTTCCTTGTATAGGTCAGATTTCCATGACATAGAGTCATTGGTAATCTTGTCCTGGTTCTTAAACAGTGTCACTGATCTGGGGACAATCAAGAAGTTCAAATTACTTAGCACTTATTACTTGTATATATAGCAATTCTTTATCAAGGTGTGGCATTCCTACACACTGTGCTCTGTTCCAAGTGTTGAAGCAACAGAGGGCAAAGCATGGTCTCTGCCCTGGAGGAGCTCTAGGCAAGAGGGAAAGTTGGACACTCTACAGGCAGCAGAACTCAGTTCTACTGTGAAACAATTCAGGGTGTTGAGTGAGAGTCAGAGAGAGAGGAAGAGAAGTGAAGAGAAGAGGGAGAGAGAGAGAGAGAGAGAGAGAGAGAGAGAGAGACCAGATCCCTAGTGAGGTCTAGGACAGCTTTCTGGAGGTCGTCACAGCTGAGACCACAGAAGGGATGGATGAGTGGGGGTTAGGTGCGTGAAGGACAGGCTCAAGGTGAAAGGCAAGGTGTTCCAAGAAGAGAAAGTTGCTTTGCAAAGACCTAGAGCCAAGTCACATGATTTCAGTGTTTGTAGAAAACTATGCTCACTAACTATGCAGCCGTGGGATGTGTGACTTCCATGAGGTGTGTCCTGCCCCAGCAGCCTGAGAGGGTGGGAAGTCTGGTTCACCAAGCTGACTTAACACATGCAGACAGATACTTGCTAAATTGGTGCAAACGCAGTAGAAGTAATCTTCCCAATGAAGTTAAAGCTGAAGTTGATTGTGAGGGGTATTTGTAGCCTCTCTTCCCTTTGACACCTGTTAGGACAGGATGGATTGTGATGGACCTTGGAGTGTTTGCAACTACATAATCCTCCTTTGTCAACACATCCAACCTTGCTGGACACAGAACTAAAGCAATGGTTGGAAGGCAGGTTATCCCTGCCTCACACTTCACCTCCAGACACATACCAGCTGTGTCCTGATCAACCAACATCTTCACCCCCCTCCCTCCATCCTGCTCCCACTGTGCCCTCTGAGCACATCTATTAGTGTTTCCCATTCCAACATTGACTTGTTTTAAAGGGCTCTCTCGGTTTGAATTTTCATTCAAAAACCCCATCCTTTTGTGTTTTGATAGCATTTGTAGTGCTGAGTACACACACACACACACACACACACATACATATATACACACACACAGAGCACACACAGCACACACACCCTACACATGCATTCATTCTAGCATACGTTTGAGTTAAAGAGTAGGCTGCTCAGATAAGGATTAAGGAAATGGTAGTTTAGGTGGTACATGGATATTTTAATAACCATAAATGACTGACATTGAGAAATATCCTATATAATAAAAGGCTAATAATGCAAATTGTCCCCTCTGGAGTTCAACTGGGAGACCGGGAGTTGATCACACGCTATGATGTGCACTGTGGCACGGAACGTGGTGGGTAACCAGCAGTGGCAGCAGGGTGTTGAGAGAGCGAGGGAAGGAGGAGGTGGGAGGCCGGGAGGTGGGGAACCTGATTGGCCCTGGTTGCTGGCCATGCCTAGGGACTCTACCTGTGCATGGATTTTGTGCACTGTTTCTCTAGTTATTTTAATAAACAGAATATGTGTTTTTGGAGTCTGATTGTAGATTCTGTATAGCATTTTGGGAAAGTTACTCCATATCAGTGATGCTCAGTTTTTAAATCTGTGGAACAGTTGAACAAAGTTGACAGCACAAGTTTTTGGTTTTGAGAGCCCTAATTCAGACATTGATAGAAGCACTGAGCTGAGTGTCTAGTATGTTGCATGTAGTGTGAATGTTAGTTTTCTTCCTCACTGCCTCCCATGTGTCTCCTACTATATTTCTATAGTGTTTTCCTTCAGAGAGAGCTGAATCTAATCTTTATTACCTACCCACCAATACCCAGAATGCAACTTTCCCCCTGAATTTACACATGACTTTTTCCATTAGGTTCCCAGCTCTCTCTTTCCTTTTCAAAGTCATTGAGCAAAACGGCAAATTGCATCTTTTGGACTGTTTCTGGCTGTGCAGCCAATTTCCAATGGCCACGTCTGCTGTGATGGAGTGAAGATGTTTTTGTCGTGGGCTTGGTGAGACAATAAAGCATTCAGGAGATAAGTTATTGGTGCTGAAATGTAACTTGTGCCTCATATCCCCCAGAAGTTATGAGGTTTTAAGTAATAGAAAAAAACACAATTTCCTACTGATAAACCAATTTTTTTTAAAATATATTTTTTATTGATTTTTTACAGAGAGGAAGGGAGAGGGACAGAGAGCTAGAAACATCGATGAGAGAGAAACATTGATCAGCTGCCTCCTGCACACCCCCCACTGGGGACGTGCCCGCAACCAAGGTACATGCCCTTGACCGGAATCGAACCTGGGACCTTTCAGTCTGCAGGCCGACGCTCTATCCACTGAGCCAAACCGGTTTCGGCCGATAAACCAATTTTTTAAAAAATTCTACAATCCAGGCTTTATTTGTATTTCACCAAGTTTTTTCATTAATTTTCTCTCTCTGTTCCAGAATCCAGTCCAGGGTACCACATTGCTTTTAGTTGTTATGTCTTCTTTGACCCCCTGGTCTCTAAAAGTTTCTCCATATTTCTTTACTTTTCATGACCGTGAGAGTCTGGAGTGAGAGGCTCCTATCCTGCAGAATGTCCCTTGATCTGGGCCTGTCTGGTGGGCTCTTTTTTCATGATTTGACTGAGGTCATGGGTTTGGGGGAAGGAAAGCAAGGTATGAAGTGACCTTCTCATCATATCCCATCAGGTTGCACTTGACAGATGGTGTGAACCTTCATCACCTGGTGGAGGTGGCACCTGCTGGGTTCCTCCACTGTGTTACTGTTTTTACCTTCCCATAAGCTGCTTTTGGTGGAAGCAAGTACTCGGTCTAGCCCACTCTCCAGGGGGAAGGGGCGGAGGCTATCGCCAGGAGGCAGAAAGAGCTAAAGCTCTTACATAGAATGCTTCTGCAAGGAAAATTTATCAGCTTATTTAAAAATTTGTTTTTGAGTATTTTTGCTCTATAAATCAAACTCCAAATGATCTAATAAAACTCACACCTGGAGTGGTCTTGATATTCTCTCTGGTCCTTGTGCTTTGAAGTGTTTATATAACAAAGTGTTGTTGAAATGTGTTTCTATTTTCATCTGTAAAACAGAAAGAATGGTCTCAAAGTCTAGTCTCTCTGTTTTCTTTGGAAAAAACAAACAATCCCCACATTCAAATGTTGGAAGATGCACAATCCTATGGGGATTTAGCAAAAAGAACAATAGCTTGCTGCAGGTTAGATAGCATTCCTGCCAGTGTTCATGGAGCATTTTCCTAACCTAAAGCGCACTTACCTATAGAGGTTTCTTCAATGCTGCTGCAAATAAATGATGGCTGGTCTCATCTCTGCTACTTTGGCTCAAGGGGGTGGGCAGGTATTTCAGAGACAACCTCTACCTCAGTAACCCTTCCACCATCCACAGGCGTGATTGGTTTAAGTCAATATGAAAACATTATTCAATCAGAAAAGAAACACTTAGTATCTATAGCGTGATAGGCCTGGAGGTGCACCAGAAATGTACCTGCCCCATGAAATGATGCCAGGTGCTCGTTGCTCCAAAATTATTGCTTTTTAGCTAGTAAGTTGAAAAGATATTTACGCTTCAATGTGCTTGTTGGCTTTTTCCTCTTTGCTTAGGGAAATGGCAAGGACAAAAGCTGGGTGGCTGAATTTAACTCTGTGCCTTGTTTGAAGAAGTCAGAGGTCCAGACTTTACTCTGAGAGCTTCAGTGGGAACTGAACCACAGGGTACAGAGGGCAAGCTCCCTTTGGCCAGCGCCTCATGTGCAGGTGTGTGGCCTCAGGGCCTGGTGCAGTCAGTACCTGGCATATGGGAGGACAGTAACATTAATTGAAGTCATTGGCATTTGTCTAAAAAAGGGGGAAGAATCCAATACATTTCCATGATTACTAAATAATTTTATTAAGCAATGTCACCCCAATAAATTCAATAAAGATAAAAAGGAAGAAAAATGTGGAAGACATTTAAAAAACTCAAAGAAAGCAAATAGCACAAAATATTTTAATTAATAAATTATATCTCATCAAAATGAAAACTTTTTGAAAGATGCCACCAAGAAGACCAAAGGCAAGCCTTGCATTGGGAGAAAATATTTTCAAATTAAATATCTGACAAAGGATTTGCACCTAGAATATATAAAGAATACCTTATAACACAGTAATAAGAAGACAGATAACAAAAAAAATGAACAAAATATTTAAAGAGACACTCACAAACATGTTGCCCATTCACATAAGTCATATGAATGGTCCATAAACAAAAGGAAGGTTACCTCACATCAACAGTCAACAGGGAAATACAAATGCAAACCATACTGAGGTAATGATACACATCTATTAGATTGGTGAAGATCCTATATAATAAGAGAGGAATATGCTAATTATCCATTACTCCCTGAGTTGTAACAACCAATTGCATAACGACCAGATCACGGATCTGCAGGAGGGTGGGGCAGTGAACTACAAGCTGGCAGCGGAGAGCTATAGGAGGAGGCAGGGCAGCAAGCAAGTGGAAGGTGGAGAGCTACAAGAGGGGGCAGGGCAGGGCATCAAGCTATGATGGGGGGTGAGGGGAGCTACAGGAGGGCAGGGCAGTGGGTGGAGAGCTACAGGAGGGTGGCAGCGACCTATTGGCATACAGATTCATGCACAGGGCTACTAGTAATAATAATAACAATGAAGTGACTCTGCCAAATATTGGGGGAAATGTCAAAGAATTGGAAGACTTGACAGTCAGAGGGAGTGTAAAATATTTCATTAACTTTGGGAAATAGTTTGACTTGTTTTAAGAAGTTAAACCTATGCTTATCCTAAGACCCGGCAATCCCACCCCTAGGTATATACCCAAGAGAAAAGGAAAAATATTACACCAAAACCTGTATTTGAAGATTCATAGTGTCTGTATTTATAATAGCCCCAAACTTTGAATATACTATAACTTTTTTCCACTCAAATGTTCATCAGCAGGTGAATGGAAAAGTTATAGTATATTTATACAATGGATAGTACTCAGTAATAAAAATGAACTACTGATACAGCCAATGTGACTAAACTTTACAATAATTATGCTGAAAGAAACCAGACACAAAAAGAATGCATACTGTGTGATTTCATTTATATAAAAATTCTAGGGCACATCACTAAATCACTAATCCCTCTGGACAGAAAGCTGGTCAGTGTTTCTGGGGGTGGAGTGTGAGGAGAGGGATGGACCACGATGAGGTATGAACAAATTTGGGAGAATGATGAAAATATTTTTCATCTTGATTGTAGTGATAGCTTTAGAGATATATACACGTGTTGAAACTGATCAAATTGTACAATTTAAATGTAGGCAATTCATTTACTTCAATCACATCTCGATAAAGTTGTTAAAGGAAACCTTACAAAGGCTTAATGTTATGTTCAAATGACCTGATTGCTTGTGGTATAACCCAGGGAATATTATTGGAATGTGAATTCTTTCTAGAGGAGAGAAATGACATCCTAAATAACACTGGTGATTTAAAGTGAGAACAATGTCGAGACCCAATCATATCAAAGTAATAATTATTTGTCTCAGAAACTACCTAGACGATTGCCTGCAGATACCGTGGTTTAAAATATTCTGAAATTACAGTTGGTCCTTGGCATTCATAGTCTCAACATTCAATTTCAACAGCTCCCGAGACACCTCCAAGGTGGAGGGTGGGTTGCAGCGGGTAATTTGCTGAGGCAGAGACTTAGAAGCACATGGCAGGCCAGGCATGAGATGCAAGCCATGTGATTCCGTGTGGCACCACCCACTGGTGCATCTTCGCACTGTGGCTTGTGGCCCTAACAAAGTGATGTGTGCGTGTGTGAGTGTGTGTGTGTGTGTGTGTGTGTGTGTGTGTGTGTGTCTATCTGTTTATAACAGGTAACCCATCACAGAAAGGGGGAAATCTGGTTAACTCAGGGTGTGAGGGTTTACACGTCAGTCTTAACAGAAGTGTGGTTATCCATCGATTGATTCAAGGGATAGTCAATAAACTTGGACCAAAAGTGATGCTTTCTCTGAGTGTTATGATTCTGGTCTGCCAAATTCATGTTTTTATGATGTGTTTGTGATAATGGTTTATAACCAGAACTATTAATCTCTTCAAAATCCCACCTGCTGCAAAGCTTCTCCATCAATTAAAAAGAGCTCTCAGATGTGGAAAAATAAAAATGGCTCATGTCTATGATTTTACTATGTTTGAAAACATTGAAAATTTATGAAATTTAGATGGAGGGACAAATAAAAGCAACTACTTGGTATTAAAAAATGATGGTTGCCCTGCCAGCGTGGCTCAGTTGTTGAGCGTTGACCTATGAACCAGGAGGTCATTGTTCAAGTCCTGGTCAGGGGACATCCCGTGTTGGGGCTTGATCCCAGTGTGGGGGTGGAGGAAGCAGCCAATCGATGATTCTTCCCTCATCATTGACATTTCTATCTCTCTCTCCCTCTCCCTTCCTCTCTGAAATTAATAAAAATAAAAATAATTTAAAATTATGGTTGTTGCGTTTGAGAAGAGAGAGAAAGAGAGATGGATAGACATATATAGAGAGAGAAAAAGGAAGTAGAAAGTAAGATGAAGAGGAAATGTTTTTGTTTGTTTACCTTTAAATACAGCCTCCAATAGAAAGCCTTGGCTGAAGGCTGGGAAAAATGGTTGTACACTCAATTAAAACATGCAAGAATAAAATTCAAATAATTGCTTTTAAACACATTCAGAATAGGTAATCCATCACAGAAAGGGGGAAATAGACATGATGGGCCCTGCTTTGCCTATGGTGAAGTTCAAATGAAACAGGATAGTAAAATATTTTTCAACTGTAAAGGGCCGTCAAGAATAAGGGATTATTTCCATGATGATTACCAATTTCTACCCCAATGGCAGAACAAGTTTGGTATGCATTTTAATGAAATGCTGTGTATTGTTGAGTCCATGTATTCTTGCCAGTGGCATGGCTCCTTGTTCTTGATCATTTTGTTGTTTAATGTCTTTAAATCTTCTTGCTGGAGATATTCTTAGCTCTAGGTATTAGCTTTCAGGTCTCCCATCGTGATTCCAGTTGTCAGAGAAGAAACCAATGAACACCTGGATTGGCAGGAAATATTTTTTTGGATATTTTATCCCCTTTTGCCCTGGTGATACACATAGTTAACAAGGAATGACAAAGTAATATTCCAGAGCCAACTCCTGGGATCCCCATTAGACTGAGAGTGCCAGCCTTGCTTACCAATGGAACCTAGGACATATTAGACATTCCCAGGCCAGCAGGGGAGGGCAGTTGGGGGGGACCAGGCCTGCAGAGGGGGAGGGGGGAGGCTGTCTTATTTTCTGGGCATCAAGATGACCTGAGGGGGCTTGTTAAAAGTGACTCTGGAACCCTACCCCCCGAGTTTCTCATTGAGTGGCTCTTACATGGAGCCTGAAAATGTGCATTTCCAATAAGTTCAGGTGCAGCTGCTGGTGGTTCTGGGTCCATAGTTTGTGACCCTCTGCCCTAGGGTCGGGTCAGGGAGGAGAGGTGTGGCTTGGGGCAGCAGGGTGGCCTTGCGTGTGCAGATAGATGACTGCCACTCAGTCTGAGCAGTGGCTGGAGCAGCACATCTGTAAAGGCATTAGAAAAGGAAAAGTAACAATCTAGAGAACCATTTTAGGGTTAGTTACTTATAACTTCCTGAAACTGCATCTAACTAGTGATGTGGGGGGAAAGAAGTGTTTGGTTTTCCTTTGCTTACTTTTCTTTAGCCTTCTTTCCTCCCTCCCTCTCTTTCTCCCTCCCTCCTTTTTCATGCTGAAGATTTCTTCTTTCTAGGTTTGCCATGGCGCCTGCTCTTACTCATTTGATAGTGAGTGGATTAGTTTCACATTGATTGCTGTTTGGCTCAGAAACACATCAAGTCAAAGGGTCTGAGCTTGACTGTGTGCAATCAGAAGCTTTTCCACAACAATCATGACTCAGTCCATTATGTATATGTCACCTTCGGATTGCCTGTGCTGGTCCCTACTAGACAGGGCACCGGGCTTAGCATCATCATAGCTCTTAGGAAGTTGTGAATATAACTCTTAGTCACCTATTGGCATTATTTCTTATAAGACTTATTTTCATAATGGGGAACATATACTTTGATTGTGTTACATCAGGGTTTCTTGGTAATTTGGCAATATGCCCTACTTGATTGAGAGCATCTTGGCTATAGTTCCCCATTCAACTTCTTATAAATCCAGAATTTTTCTTTTGGAACTCTTTAGCTGTGTCTCAACCACCCACAGCTGATCTTCCCCTTTTACTGAATGAATTTATTGGCTCATAAAACAACTGTGAGCTGGTGAGGACAGGCATATTTTCTTTATCTTTTACATGCTTCATAGTCCCTTGCACAGTGTTGCACAATGGTTTCTTGAGTTCTTGGGTACTGTGTTTTTAGAGTCATAGTCTATTGCCTAGCACACTGTAGGTGTTCAGTTAATGCTTATTGAATGAATGAATTGACAGAGGAATGGATGGGCAAATACAATTAATTGTTGTTTTTGACTAATTGACAAGAATTGTATTAGATACTCCTTTGAATTATGTTTTATACATCAGGTGAATGCACTGGCAATTTAATTTACAATTTCTATGGTAGTGACAGGACCTTTTGGTAGGTTTAATCCTGACACTAATAAAAAATGTTTTTAGTATGTAATGTCATTCCTTAAATAGTTATTGTAAAATATTGTAAATTCTTTAAGAAATAGTTATCTTAATTGGTCCCCTTCAAATCAATTATTTTTGAGATTGAAACCATAAATATACTAGTTCATGGCTGTATCATTTAATAAATACTTTCTAGTAAGAATTAAAAAAAAGAATTGTATTTTTTTAACTTTACTTTTACATTATTTCACAGTTTGTTAGTGGAAATTGCCACCTATTGCCTTCTAGCTCAGGACTCTGGGAACTAGTAGATTATAGGCAAACTAGGTGCCTGGGAGCTTTCTTTTTATGAGTTTAGTGGAAATTAAGGGATAGTGCCTAGAAATAAGCCCAACTTCAGTGAATTCTCAATTAAATGCCTGAAATCTCTTTGGTAAGTATGTGACCGATAAATAAACACATAAAAAGAATCCCAATTACCTACAATAGTGAAAAATGAGATATTCTGTTTTAAGTTCATTTTCTCATTAGTAGAATGTTATTATTAAGTTGGATTTCTCATTAATAGAGAGTTATATATTCCATGTAATATTTTCTAGTTTTCCTTTGATAATTTTTATTTTGGGCTCTGAATATAAAAAGCAATCAAACCTATTGTAGAAAATGCTGGGAAAGAATAAAAGAACAATATAAAAGAAAAATACCTACAGCATCAGATAATACTTCTGTTTATTCCTGGTAATTTTTTATAGATATACTAGTGACCTGGTGCATGAAATTTGTGCATGAGGGGGCGGTGGTTCCCTCAGCCCAGCCTGCACCCTCTCCAATCGGGGACCCCTTGGGGGATGTCCGACTGTCCCTGTGGGATTGGGCCTAAACTGGCAGTTGTACATCCCTCTCGCATTTTGGGACCGCTGGCTCCTAACCGCTCACCTGCCTGCCTGCCTGATCACCCCTAACTGCCTCTGCCGGCCTGCCTGATCGCCCCCAACTGCCTTCCCCTGCTGGCCTGATCTCGTCCCCAACTGCCCTCCCCTGCCAGCCTGATCTTGCCCCCAACTGCCCTCCCCTGCCAGCCTGGTTGCCCCAACTGCCCTCCCCTGCTGGCCTGATCTCATCCCCGATGGCCCTCTCCTGCTGGCCTGATCTCACCCCCAACTGCCCTCCCCTGCTGGCCTGATCTCATCCCCAACTTCCCTCCCCTGCCTGCCAGATCACCCCCTAATGGCCTCTGCCTCAGCCCCCAACACCATGGCTTTGTCCGGAAGGAAGTTGGACATCGGGAAGATGGCCGGTTGACACAGTCTAATTAGCATATTACCCTTTTAGTAATATAGATAGATTATATAGGACAAGATTGCTTAAATGGGGGGGAGGGAAGCCTTTTTCATCAGGAGGAGATGCTCTTGGCAGACAAAAATACATAATCCCTGTATCTGGACTGATAGCCAGCCATATGCACTATACTGCCAAACCAGTCATTAAAAAATTGAACTGCTTTCTTACACCTTACAGCAAATAGCTGTTGCTCTTAAAACCCCTCCTCAGCCTCCACCTTAGGTTCTGCCTTCACAGTTCACCCAGATTAGGTTCTGATTGGTTGGTTTCTATACCAGTCAGCATTTCCGGGCCTATCTCTGGGCCTGATCAGAGAGGGTGGGCTGATCAGCAGCCCCCACAGAGGCCTGGAGAGAAAGAGAGATGCAGCTGCTGGTGACGTCTGCAGAGAAAGAGAGAGGCAAAGGCTGATCAACAGCTGCCATGGAGGCTGCAGATCAGACCCTGCCTCTCTCTCTGGGCCTCTCTCCGGGCCTGACCTGCAGCCCCATCACCAGTCAGTGTTGGGTTGCCATGCCTGCAGCGGTGGCAGTCAGTGCTGGGTCTTTATGGCAACCCAGCACTGACTGCAGGACCGACTTCCGGTGTTCGGTCGAGCCTTTGGTCATTACGGACCCTGGGTTTTTATATATATTAGGACTAGAGGCCTGATGCATGAAATTCATGCAAGAGTAGGCCTTCCTTCCCCCAGCTGCCAGCACCGGCTCCCCTCTGGTACCCGGGACCCGGGTTTCCCTCTGGAATCCAGCAGGCACCCAGGACCTGGGCTTCCCTCACAGCCCTGGCTTCATCAGAATGATTGTGCAGAAGGATGTCTGGAAAGACGTCTGGTCTAATTAGCATATTATGCTTTTATTATTATAGACTAAAGGCCTGGTGCACAAAATTCATACATGGGATGGGTCCCTCAGCCCGGCCTGCACCCTCTCGCAATCTGGGATCCCTCTCGCAATCCGGGACTGCTGGCTCCTAACCACTCACCTGCCTGCCTGATTGCCCCTAACTGCCTCTGCCTCAGCCCCCGTTGCCGAGGTTTCATCCAGAAAGACATCTGAAATGACATCCAGAAGGTCATTCTGCTGTCTGGTCTAATTAGCATATTACACTTTTATTATTATAGAAGATAAGTACATTTTAAATTCTTTTTTTCCCTCTGCTTGTTTATTTTATTTAACTTATATATTTATGTATTTATTTTTTATTTCTTTATGTACATATATATAATTTTATATATGTATATATAACAGTTTTTGTTGAGATTGCATTGCATTTTAAGCTCTGCTTTTTTTAAATTCAGCATTATATAAGAATTATTTCCCCATGCCAATAAGTAGTCTTTGAAGACATTTTTACTTTCATGGCTGTGTAGCATGACATCACATGGATACATAAACATCAATTTCAGCAGTCCCCTTTTCTTTAGCATGTAGGTTGAATATCCTCACACAAAGGTGTGTCTTTGTTTTCCTCTCTCATCCTATATAATAAAGAGGTAATATAACCCCCACACCCTCACAAGATGGCTGCCTACAACCAGGCCAGCAGGGGGGTCAGTGAGGGATGACCAGATGACTGAACAAGTAGGCTGCCTGAGGTAACCAGGCCGGCAGGGGTTAGTGAGGGATGACCAAACAACTGAACAAGCAGGCTGTGTGGGGCAACCAGGCCATCAGGGGGCTTAGTGAGGGACAACCAACTGACTGAACAGCAGGCTGCATTGTGGAGCGATCAGGGGAGCAGGGGGTGTTAGTGAGGGACGACCAAACGACTGAATAAGCAGGCTGCGTGGGGCGACCAGGCCGGCAGGGGGGTTAGTGAGGGATGACCAAATGACTGAACAGCAGGCTGTGCGGGACAACCAGGCCAGCAGGGGGGGCATTTGGGGTGACCAGGCCAGCAGGGGGCCAGTTGGGGGCGACCAGGCTGGCAGAGGGGGCAGTAAGAGGTGACTATGCTGGCGGGGGGGGGGCAGTTAGGGGCAACCAGGTCAGCAGGGGGGAGAGAGTTGGGGGTGATTAGGCTGGCAGGGGAGGCAGTGAGGGGTGACTAGGCTGGTGTGGGGGGCAGTTAGGGGCGATCAGGCCAGCACGCAGAGGCAGTGAGGGGTGATCAGGCTGGCAAGTGGGGGGCAGTTAGGGGCGAGCAGGCAGGCAGCCAGGTGAGCGATTAGAAGCCAATGGTCCAGGATTGTGAGAGGGATGTCCAACTGCCGGTTTAGGCCCGATTCCCAAGGGGTCCCAGATTGGAGAGGGTGCAGGCTGGGCTGGGGGGACCCCCCCCAATGCACGAATTTCATGCACTGGGCCTCTAGTAGTGTAATAATAACAGGTCCCTACAGGAGGAGTAAGTGGTTAAAGGCTGAGGCTATCTTAAGGCATTTTTCAGAAGGTGCTGCCAATTTTCAGAAGCCCTGGCAGGATAGAGAGTTCTCATTGTGTTATAGTGTGATCATTATAAAATATTACTATCTCATTAAAAAGATGACCTGTTTGATGGGTTAATTTTATAAGCTTCCAGTGCTTAAACACAGAATTCCCTCTCCAGGGACACAGACCATAAGGCTTGTTCAATTTTCAGAGGCCTGGAAGCAAAAGATTTTATCATACAAGACAGTAGACAGAGATGTTACAGGGTTCTAGAAGGAATAAATCCTAATTGCAGGATAATATTTTTGCTGTTTTGTATTCATTGTCATTCCTCTATTTTTAATTTTTCAGAAAAATAGAAAATAGAAAAGCTTTCTACTGATATGGTCCTTTCCATGTACCCTCACCTCATCCCTGATAATCTACCTTCCGTAGAAATATGTTGAAGATATTTTTCTCTTAAGATGTGAATACTAGACCTATATCTGCTCAAAACAGAAACCAGATTGTCTTGATTTTATTGTGGCATCAGGTAAAAATTAAACATCAGTTTGGTAGAGTCATTTTCAACTTATTCATAAAGAGGGGTTTATTTTCCAAATTAATTTTGAATGTGTGACTCCCCCCACCCCTCAGGTAAGGACCCAGAATGTTTTTTTGTTCCTAATTATGTAGCCTTGCTCATAGAAACTGTCCCAAACCCCCATTCTTTCTCCACACATGACAGAGGCTGTCAGAGGTTTAGACTCACATGAAAATTCTCTGAATTTAGAGGATGCAAGGTGCATGAGGGGTAATAAATAACACAGACAGGAGAGGTTCACACTTCAGTTCTGCTTAAAGGAAATACTCCCCAACAAGAGAGCTGATGTGCCTCTTTCCCCTCTCTGCAGCCCACTCCAGCGTCCCTCCGTGAAGAGAACAAGGGCCCTCAGTGAAGTCCTGCTGATGATGCCCATTGGTGCCTGTGGCTTGTTCCATCTGGAGCCCAATGGGGCCATTACACTTGTGTAGGCCCCAGGAAATCTCTTCGGCTGTCACAGACTCTCAGCTGTGTAGCTTCAGTACAAATCCTTGGACTGAATTTCTTTCTGTCCTGGAGCAAGCGAGGAGCCTGGTGTGCTGGCTCCAGCGCATATATCCATCTTTACAGGCCTATGAAAGATATACCCTGTGTGCATTATCATTTTCTCTCTCTTCCTTATTTGTGTATGCTCCTCAATGGCACTTTACACATAAATTACTTAGCTGCAATTGGTTGGCTATCCCTGAGTCATTTTATTAATTCCATTTCCTTGGCACTTCAATATTTTAAACACTTTCTTATGAGTAAGGTCTGAAACAAAAGCACACCAGGTCCCCATCAGGAGTCACACGTTAATAAAATCCCCAACCAAATGTAAATGGAATTGCTACCATTACGATGCCTTGGCAGAGATGTACATGCTGCTTGGAGATTGTTTAATAGAATTATTTGACTAAGTAGAAAAAAGGAGGTAGAGAAGATCACAGTGATAATTTGTATTTCCTAATATCATAAAATATACAGTGTTCAAATGTCCCCAATGGTATACATATGTAATGTGTGCATTTATTTGTATGTCTATAGTTTCTTTGAATCGAGGTTGAAATGATATTTACACATTGCAATTAGTGATATGTCTCTTAGGTCTCTTTTAATTGTGCATTCTTCTACCCTCTCTATTTTTATTCCTTGAAGTTTATTTTTAAGGAATTCCTGTCATTTATGATGTTTGTGGAGCCCACTATCTGATTGGATCAGTGTATCTCGGTGGAGGCTCTCACTTGTCCTCTGCGTTGGGTATTTCCTGCCAATTGGTAGTTAGATCTCCAGAGGCATGTTCCCTTTGCAGATTCAGTTTTTGTCAAAGTCACCCTTTTTGGCAAAGTGACTTAATAGGTGGTGTTATGACCTTCAGAAGGCACATGTTGTCTGTGATCTCCTCTTTTCATGATATTAGTAGCCATTGATGGCCATTGTCTACTTCAATAATTTACTGAAGTTTTTAAAATAGTGATGTGTGGATTCTATCATTCTTTCTTCATTCAGTGAGGAGAAATTTACTCACCAGGTACTTAGGTACCCTGATGCCCAGCCCATATAGGAGAGACAGGATTAATGCTTCCTTCTTTCTCTTTACTTAACATTCTTAAAATAATGAATTGGTCCCCTAAAATTATGCAAAGATTTTTTTTAATGAGGATTTTTTGTTTGATTTTTGTCTTTAGAATCAGTATAAATTCATGGGTTTAAATTTTCTTGGTTGTTTTAATTTTTCATACAATTATCCTTATTGATGCTTCCTAGACCAAAACAGCAAAGTCAGCACAAGGCCAAGGACTGTTGAGCTTCTCCCTCACTCCTCAGTTGAGGGCTGGAAGTGGGGCATGAACTAGGGAGTTCCACAGCATGGTGTGTATAAGGAGGCATGAAGTGCATGAAACCCTTAGGCTTGTCTCTATTAATTTGTGTTCTCATCCCAATCAATAATCTAAGAATGGTCAGTGTGACTCAGAGAGGAGAGACCCTTCTAAGTAGAGGAAAGTCATAGACCAAGACTACTGTAGTATTTTCTATGATGTGTAACTAACCACAGCAACACTTAAAAAAACTTAAGGTTTCCATGGGTGAGGGGTTTGGGTGCACCCTAGCTGTGCCCTCTGCTCAGGGTCCCCGGGGCTGAAATAAAGATAGACTGTGGTTGCATTCTTATCTAAGGCTCAGCGGGCCTCTTCCAAGCTCACTGGTGGGCGGGAGAATGTAGATCCTTGGGCCTGCAGGACTAAAAGCTCGCAGCTCCTGGAGGCTGCCCTCTGGCCTGCTGGGCAGCCTTCTCTTCAATATTTGGAGTTTTCCTGTTCAAGGCCAACCAGAGAGCATCTCTACTGCTTTGAGTCGCTGACCTCCAGACCCTGGTTGAAAGAGCTTGTCTTATTAGGTCAAACCCTCCCAGGATACTCTCTCTTCAATTAACTTCAAGTCAACCGATTAGTTTTTAATTACATCTAAAAAATTTTCACTTTTGCTATATACCATAATGCAATCAACTGAATGAAAACATACTATAGTCACAGGACAGAGGATTAAACATGATTTGGATTCATTGGGAGCCATCTTGGAGTTCTGCCTACCTTGGATAATTTTTGTAGCTTTACTATAAATTTGCTATGTTGCTGGGTCCCAGGCATGTCTCATCCCTGGGCCTCAATTCCCCTGCCTGCACGGTGCAAGGACTAAACTAGGTTATTGCTAAGGCCCTCCCAGTGCTAACATACCCTGGCCTTTGCTTACTATTCTGCTGTATTCACAATATTATGAATGTTGGCTCCGTTGCTTCATATTAACACTTTCTCACAAAATCAAAAAGGAGAAACAAGTGCCTAAATCAACTGCTATAAACAAACAGGCTTGTAAATAATTAAATGCACTCTCTGGCTTTGACGGGTGGTTTTTACACTGATCATAAGTCAGTCACTGAGTTTAAAGGCTTGATGTGCTTAAATCTAGATTTACAGGATCTGTAAATTTGCTGTTTCATGATGAAACACTTATTTTAATAGGACATGTTCACGGGTTCTCTTGTTGTACAGTTTATTCTAAAAATAAAAACATGCGAACAAACCTTTTCATTGTTTGACAGAAATTGGAACAGACGCTGTAGGGGGTAATTTTTAATAAGAGCAACAGCATAATTAGCAGGAAACCCAGTTGATAAAATATCTGTTTAATTTAAGCAATCAGTATGCTTCTTTTAAAGTAATCAGATTAAAGTTAAATACAGTACTTGGAATTATTTTTATGTTTAATTTAGGGCTCTATAAAATGAGACAATGTAATATTCAAGCATTAATAGAATCCTGGGGAGGTTGCCCAAATCTTGTTGCTACGTAACAGAATATTACCTCATTCCCCATGTTCTTCCTTTTCTGCTTTTAGCCATTTGAAGCATCAAATACATAAAATAGAACATGGCATAGTCCAAAAGGGTGAAGGAAATTTGTAGTAGGTTATGCAAATTGGCATGAGGCAATTTGGTCAATTTTTAAAAGACATTTGTTGGTAATCTTTCATACTTAGAGGTAGAAAAGTTGTAAGTCTTCACAACGTTGCTATACAGTGGTGTATTACAATCAAAGCAGCCTCAGTCTGAATATATATATTATTAGTAATACAGACACAAAAGCAGGCTTATAGCCTGTCCTGTAAATTCATCAAAGTCCCAGCACTTCTCCTCCTTGGCATTGATAACACTGGGATGGATGAGTCTTTGTTGGGGTGTCTGTCCCTTGCATTGTAGGATGATGTTTAGTATTTTACCCTGGCCTTTGCTTACTTGATGCCAACCCTTCCCCCACCCTGTCCCCAAGCGGTGGCAACCCAAACAGTATAGATAGTAGAAAGTCAATGAATACTTGCAGAAAGAATAAATGATTGTGGAAGATATGCTAATATATTGGTAATCTAGCAAGTAAGCATGTTTCCTTGGTTTTGTGAGCTGGTCTATCAAATTAGAATCAAACCCAAGGAGAGGGTTCTGGGAACCTCTGATTTGTAGCCTGTAGGTAACACAGATAACCACCTAGACTCAAGATTGGTGTCTGAAGTGGAGGGCGTTCTGTGGGACTGAGCTATTGATCCATGGATGCTGATGCTGTCTCCAGGTAGACAGTGTCCAGATTGAGTTGAATTATCAGACACCCTGCTGGTGTCTGAGAATTCATGTCTACACACACACACACACACACACACACACACACACACACGTTGGAATTTTGTCCAGGAATCCAAAAGACACTCTAAAATAAAGGATCTACATGCATGATTCGGAAACCCAACAACTGTGTAGCAGACAGTGCTGGGGAATGATCAGCTGAGACATGAGTAAGCATTTCTGTTCTGAGTGTGCACATAGCAATTCAGGGTGCTCACACACACGCCCATTCTGAGCTCTTGTATTGGGATCCAGAGGTGCAGACACTAAGCTAACCCAATGGCTGTTTATTTTCCTAGTCTTCATACTTTGGTAGTTTCCATTCAGATGAAATAAGAATATCCAAACAGCCTAGGATTTAAACTCAATCCCTAAGAAAAACACTGACTAAAAAGGTATCCTACTGAAAGTAGAGTTTTCTATTTTTCAATGTTCTTTTGCAAATTCCTGTGGGGGATTTGTGTGTGCAGTAGACAAAATATTTGCGACCAACCTAAATTGGGGTGACTTTTGAGAGCACTGAAAAACAGCTGGTTGTCGGTACCCCAATCTCCCTAAAGTCTTCACTGAGGAAGCTTGGCCTTTGCACACATGGATTGTGAGTATTAGCTGTTGATGATTACATGTTGCCAAACAGCTGCCCTGCAAAAGAAGCCAACAGTGATGTGCCAGTTCGGCTCACTATTTGTAGTTGACACTTCTTTTGTTTTTTAAAATTAAATTAGAAAATACAAACAAGGTGCCTCCCTTTGTTTCTACCTTTTTTTCATGGGATAAATAAATTGCTCCTACTTGTCTCATTTGAAATTCAAGGGATTGACAGGCTAAGTAAATTATTACAGTTAAGACAATGCACGAAGATGAACAGACAGGTATTTATTCCAAATGTAACCCTGAATGAGTATAATATATTTGACTTGAATTCAGCAACTATTTAGCTCATGGTGTCTCTCAAAATTCTCCACTGAGGTCACCCTGAAATCAGTGGAGGGTAAACTGGAACCCAAGGGAAGGCAGAAGCTGCTGGGGGCACGTGTGAAATCACTTTGAACCCTCTGTTATCTTTGGTGTGCCCAGGAATTTTATTCCCTCCCAGGAAAATGTCATGCATGCATAATAATTAGAGTGTTTACTCCTTCCCCAAATATTGTTGCATTGCCATTCCAGGAACATTTCACACGTTAACATACAGTTTTACAAATACTCACACGTCCACCCCATTTTAAGAACCCAGGAGAGCAACACAAAGACAAAGAAGCAGAGTGTTCCTTCAAGGTGCTTAAATCTGGTAGGATCTTTGCAGCTAATGGTGACTGAATACTTCGGTCCTGAGATCAAGGCTTTGCCATGCATCATCTGATTTATTTCACCTTTACAGTAATTCTGCAAGATATGCATGATGATGAAAATTACTCATTTAATTTGATTAAGACTGCTTCAAAGTGAAAATGCTTAGACAACTTGCCCAAAGTTGCAAAGTCGGGAAGTGATAAAAGCAGCATTTGGACCCAGAGATTCTGACAGCAGAGGCCACCCTTGCACACGGGGCCCCTTATCCTCAACGTCCAATGAAAGTGAAGGAATTCATTTATATATTAGGAAAACAGCTGGTACTGATGTTCTAAATCTCATTTTGAATATCCAAGAATCATATCTTTGTACAATGTGAGAATTTTAAGCATACAGTTTAACGAGCTTTGGCAAGTACTTCCACCTATGCAATTCCTACTCTACAAGATTTCAACCATCACCACCTTCCCCAGAAAATTTCTCTTCTGACGTATTCTTCCTGGCCAACTTCTATACCCCCAGTGAAACATCTGCTGTTGGATTTCTACTTCAATTGTTTGGCCTGCTTGAAGACTTCTTATAAATGGACTCATACAGTATGTACTCTATGGCATGTGCCTGCTTTCACTCAGCATATTGTTTTCTTTATTTTTTTTTATTGATTTTTAGAGAGATAGGAAGAGGGAGGGAGAGAGAGAAACATTGATGTGAGAGGGTAACATCAATCATCAATCTGCTGCCTCCTGCGTGCCCTCCACTAGGAATCAAACCCTCAACCCAGACATGTGCCCTGACTGGGAATCACACTGACCACCTTTTGGTGCACAGGATGATGCTCAGCCAACTGAGTTGCACTGACCCTGGCAGCATATTGTTTTTGAGATTCATTCATGTTATTTTGTGTGTCAGTAGTTCCTTCATTGTCACTGCTATGTTCACACCCTCCTTCTCTAATTTTTCACAAACAAGAAAGAGTTTGTATCTGCCTATGGGATTTAGGGGCCTGAAAGGGGACTCAACAGAAAGGCATCCATATGTCTTCAGCATGATCTGTTCTATTCCTACACACATCCTTGCTGTCTCTGCTCTCTGAGCTCAAGGACTTGGCCACAATAACTGGTGGGTAAAGGACTGATGCACAAGCTAATGATTTGTGATTGTCTGGACCCAGAGAAAGCTGTCTCTGAGCTTCCTTGACACTAATTGTTTCCATTAAGAAAGTTCTACATTTTATGGCAAACAATTGAATCCATTAAATCTTCATGTTTGGAAAATATATACAGAAGGCAAACAAATCACTGGAAAAGGCCATCCACTGGTGGTGTATATAGGTCCAATGGTGCTGGGTTGTCATTCTGGTTTTCTAGAACCCAGCATGACTGTGTGCTGGGCTATCTGATGCTCCTATGAATCCAGCCCAGTGCCCTAAAATGGAGTGGAATGGAGACGAGCAGGATTTCAGGAAGATGCCAAAGGCTTTGGAGACAGTGGGGGAAGTTCATGTGAGCATCAGTGGTGGCTCGGAGGTGGGAAGTTGGCTGAGTGTTTGGGGCACGTTAATTAAGCTGTCTTCATTAAGCTAATGATCATGTAGTGCAGTAGAGGGCTATGATACTGTGCAGATAAATTGGGTTCAAATTAGAGAATTCCTGAAGGCCAGAGTGAAGAGTTTATACTTAATTTCATAGGCACTGGGGAGCCATTTTAAACACAGACTGTGAGCTGAATAGCTCTTGAGAACAAATAATTTGGCAGAAAACTGTATTGTGAAACTGGAAGGAGGCAAGCGCTATGTTAAAACCTGAGCTATGGTAGCACACCGGCCTAAGAAGGAAGGTGTGAGTTCATTTTTCGTTGGAAGAATTTCTTTGGGTCTTTTTCCTCATGGTGTGTGTGTGTGTGTGTGTGTGTGTGTGTAATGGACTGAAAACTAGCTATTTTGCAGGTTTTAAGCATAATTAACCTCTCTGTATTCAGCCCTTTACATTTGCTCCATTCTAGACCTTAAGCCAAGGCACAAGAAAACCCAATTAGGCTAGTAATAGCTTTGGACTAAATTACATTAACTATTAAGAGGACATAATTTATACATAGTCAGCATGTATAATTCTCACTATGGAGAAAACCCCAAAATGCTAACTTGATATTAAAACCCGAGAGAACACAAATCTGCATAATATAATCAAATCACTTTTATTGTGAGGTTGAGATAGGTGGCAGGTAGTGGAGTTATTACAGAAACAAACTGTGCTGAAGTCCTTTCCAATCAGTGCATGAGAATCGGAGAAAATCAGTTTCTTGGTTTGGAGGCAACAGGCACGTGTAACTATTTTCTCTCTTTTCCGCGTCCAGCGCAGCTAGAGAGCGGGTCCAATTCCTGAGTAGAGGTGGCTGGGGTTGAGAAATAAAAGAAAGAGACAAGACACAGAGATAGAAAGAAAAGCTGGGGCCGGGTAGACTGCTGCCCTCTTCTGATGGAGAGACAGTGACCCAGAGCCAATGCAATGTGTTTATTTTATACCCCCAAATACCAGGAAGTTTAACCAAAAGGTCAAGACAAAAGGAGATTATTTGCATTCTTGAGTAGGCCCTGAGCATTCCTGGTGCTAGGCTGGATTTAGATATCAAAACCCACTTCCCTACACCTGGGCAAAGATAAGAGTCAATGCTGAGAACACATCTGCCTTTTTGGTAAGATGTGTAACCAAGACGCGGCTTTGCCTGTCGCCTTGGGTTCAGCTGACAATTATTAAGGAAGAATGCCCATGTGCCTTCCCAGGTGCTCTCTACAGGCATGATTAGAAATAAACTGTAATTAAAATAAGAAACTTACACACATTCACTTTCATATTTTCAAGAGATGGAAGAATAGTATGGGAAAAGCTAAAACAAGACTCTTTCTTTACATTTGGGATAATTACGTTACAACAAGTGTGCATAAAATTTTAGGAGAAAATAAACTGAGAATGTTTTCCAATTTTACTTATTTTTTTTCTATTCTACTTTTAACTTTGTTCTGAATCTGCCTCTAGAATGATGGGAACTTGAAATAAAACATTCTATATAATAAAAAGGTAATATGCAAATAGACCGAGCGACAGAACAACCGAACAGCTAATCAAAGTGTAATATGCTATGATATGCTAAGGCTGCTCAACCACTCGCTATGACATGCACTAACCACCAGGGGGCAGACGGTTGACCAGTCGACCAGTTGCTATGATGTGCACTGACCACCAGGGTCAGATGCTCCGACCAGTAGGTTAGCTTGCTACTGGGGTCCAGCCGATTGGGACTGAGTGAGATGGGCCAGACACATCCTGGAGGCCTCCCGTGGTCCCTCCCCAGGCTTGATTGTGCACTGGTGGGGTCCCTCAACCTGACCTGCGCCCTCTCACAATCCGGAACCCCTCAGGGGATGTTGGAGAGCCGGTTTCAGCCTGATCCTGCAGGCCACTCCCCTTGGGAGGGTGACAGAGACAGGACTCATGGCTGGTGAGTGCTGCTGCAGCAGTGTGAGCCTCTCCCAGTCAGGATTGATTGGGTGCAAGCCCACAGCAGGCACAGTGGGGCCGGGATGAGCGGGAGTGGCAGGTAGGAGCTGCAGGTGGTGTTGGACTGCGTGTTTTGGCTCAATCCCTGCAGGCCACCCAGAGGGACCACACTTATGCACAAATTCATGAACCAGGCCTCTAGTCAATTATGATTGTCATCATTATTACTGTCATCACATATGTTTGTTTTCTCATGTTTTTGTGATAGGACTTATAATAAAGTATAAGGTACATGGTTCGAATATAAATATATACATGGAAAAATCACTAATAATACAAGATAGCATAGTATAAATATTAAATATCTACTATTTATATTAAGTATCACATCTGTGTCTCCAGAAAAATGGGTGAGGCATTTCCTCAGCAGGATACAATAAAGATGGTGACTAAAGACAATAGTAAACGTTATTGTCTCCAGAGGTCAAAACTCAGCAGGTTTAATAAGCTCCACCTCTGATGTCTGATGGTTATTCAAGATCTAAGTGAAGAAATTTAATTAGTGCCTTTTATAAAACTCTATTCTTTTTCATCACGAAGCAGTCCAGAGTGTTGCTTTGATGTTAGGCTGACTTTAGTATGAGTTCTGGCTCTGTGACCCTCAGAGAGTTACTTAATCATTCTGAGCAGTGGTTTCCTCATCTGAAAACTAGGAAGAATCCAGGTCTACCTCATGGGATTTTGGTGATACATAAGTGAGATAGTGAAAAGTAAGCAAAGTGACATAGTAAACACTCAATAACTATTTATCATCATCATCATCATCACAAGAATTTGTGTGTGTTAAACTTTGTTAGGTGTTAAAGAGGGTTTGGAAAGAGATTTCATTGACATAGGGTGATGTCCAGTTGGACAGGGCTTCACAATATTTGGGCTCAAATATAATTTACTCATAGGCATTTAGATTTGACCAGCTTTTAACAATGAAAAATATGCCACAATGAACATTCCTGTAAATATTTTAATGCATCACAAGGCATATTTCTATATGATAGTTTCATGACATCAAAATTTGGGGACCAAATATTTATCAACACTGTATTGGTCTCTTTTGTTTTAGGTTCAAATGAGAAACTCTTACTAAGCTTGCTTCAATGAAAATATTTATTATATTTTCCTGCATACTGTTAAAATACTATGACTTTTACATAGTATATGCTGATTCTAGTAATTCCTTTCTCTTTTTTATCAGAATAATTTTGCTGCTTCTCCTATATTTATTCTTTTAAATGAACTTTGAGATCAATCAATTTCTATGGAGGCTTTATGGGAATTTTATTGAACTGGTATTGTGAGATTAATTATTAATTTTGGGAGAATGGATAGATTTGCAATATTGAATTTCTTTCATCTTAAGTTTCCTTCAGCAAATCTTTATGGTTTCTTCTTATAGCTTTGAATTTTTTTAAAGTTCATTTCTAGATATTTAATATGCAAAGATAATCTTTTTCGTAGTAAAAATTAATTGGTTAAAATGAGTATATAGAAAATATATTGAATTTTAATATTGTTAACCTTTAAGTCAAAACAATATAAACCAATAAAAACAGCAAATAATCAAATAAAATTTGTAATCTGTAAGTATATATATATTTAGTGTCTTTTTAAATATTCACAAAAATTTGACAGTTATAGTTATTTCTATTTTCATATTTTACCTGCAAAAGGTATGAAGCTTAGAAAGATTATCAAATGCCCACAGTCACACAGCCAGTGAATGGCTGGTGTGTGGATCATGTTTTGTGGACGAAAAGGGGACACATGCAACCTGACAAGCTCAGGGGAGGCCTACATAGCGGTCTTGCAAACTCAGAGACCTAAAGTAACCACAAAGGATGGCCTGAAATTAAACTTTAACTAAAAGCAGTTATGGTGAGTAGTCACCTCCTAGGCCGGTATCTTCACTGACAAGATCAACCTTTACCTTGACTGAGCCTACCTGTCTTTTTGCATCTATGATAACATCCTTGAAATGTCTGGGTAAGTTGTAACTTCCTTTTTTCTGGACCCCTTGAGGCACAACCTAATGTGCCTGGGTGCCAATAAATGCCAATTTCTTCATTGTTATTGTTATCTTGTTAATTGTTGAATGTTGGCTATCCTGCACCCACCTAAGTATGTGTCTATCATTTTACTTTTTATTCAATCCCAGAGGTTTCCCCTGCTTTGCTTTCTCCTGCCTCTCTAATCTATCACCAATGGATTTTATGTAACCCACCTATGTCCCCTCCTTTGATTGCAATGTATAAAAATAGATGAGAAACCGCCATTCCCTGGAGTACTATCCCATTCCCTTGAGATACTGTTTCCCGGCAATTGTTGACAGCTTGGCTCAAATAAACTCACAAAAATTCTTTACAGGTTTGAATGTTTTTACCTTAACATTTTTAAACACTGGTCTATGATATATCCTTTTATTTAGGACATAAAGAGCATTTCTAAGAAATCTAGTTGGATTATTTAGGACACAAAGATCATTTCTAAGAAATACAACTGGATTAACATCCACTCAGTGATATCTTCTGACAGACTGGGAGTTTATGTTTATAGATGATTAACCTCATCAGTTAGGTAGGATTCCACTTTTTCACCCTTGGGGTGTGGACCCAGCACCTTCTTGTTGACCAAGGCTTAAGGGGGATCACTAATATAGCTACTATTTTAAAATTCTCTTTGTCAAAAGTATCTTCTCTCCTAAAATCATAATCCCTGCAGAAGTGCTGGTTTTATTCAAGTAAAAAAAGGTTTCTATGCAGAAATGCATCAACAATATTGACTTTTCTGAAGAAGATGATCTTTGGCAGGGGAGTGGACATAATCCTATATAATAAAGAGATAATATGCAAATTAACCTTCATGACCTCACAAGATGGCTGCCTACGACCAGGCTGGCAAGGGGGTTAGTGAGGACCAAACGAATGAACAGCAGGCTGCATGGGGCAACCAGGCTGGCAGGGGGCTTAGTGAGGGATGACCAAACGACTGAACAGCAGGCTGCATGGGATGACCAGGCCCAAGGGGGGGGGGGGGCTGTGAGGGGCAACCAGGCTGGCAGGGGGGACAGTTGGGGGTGACCAGGCCAGCAGGGGGGAAGTTGGGGGCAACCTGGCTGGTAGGGAGGGGGCTATTGGGGGTGACCTGGCTGGCAGCAGGGGGCAGTTAGGGGCAACCAAGCTGTTGGGGGGTGTTGCAGTTGGGGGTGACCAGGTCAGCATGGGGGGCACTTGGGGGCAATTAGGCTGGTAGGGGTAACAGGCTGGCACAGGGGGTAGTTGGGGGTGACCAAGTTGGTGGGGAGGGCAGCTAGGGGTGACCAGGCCAGCAGAGGGGGGCAGTTGGGGGTGACCAGGCTGGCAGGGGGGGGCAATATGGGGTGACCAGGACGGTGGGGGGCAGTTAGGAGCAACCAGGCCAGCAGTGGTGCAGTTAGGGGCAATCAGGCTGGCGGGGCAGGGGGGCAGTTAGGGGCCACCAGGCAGGCAGGCAAGTGAGTGATTAGGAGTCCAGGATTGTGAGAGGCTCGATCCCCAAGGGGTCCCGGATTGGAAAGAGTGCAGGCTGGGCTGAGGGGACTCCCCCCACCCCCCGCCCCTCCATGCATGAATTTTGTGTACCGGGTCTCTAGTAGTATATAGAATCCTAAAGAAAGCCAGAGAGACTACCCAGAAACCACTTCATGTGAGCAAAAATAAATCACAGTAATTCTGTGAAACTAATTTAAAAAACTGTACATCTACTGTGGCCCATCTGGCTTTCAGAGGTTCTGTAGGATCCTGTTGTATTTCACAGAGAACCCTGGACCTATTTGAACTGTTCAGCATTTCCCTGAACTCAGCTGAGGGTTTTAAAAAGCCTCCTCGGCCCCATCTCAGACCTGAACTCAGCATTTCTGGGAAATGACTCCCACGCTGCTGTTTAAGACTCACTGGCTTCTCGATTGTTCACTCAGTATAGACTAGGAAACAATGGGGGGACTTAGCTGCCATGGACAGTAGAAAGTCTCCCCTTTCCTGCATGATGTTTAATTCCACAGCTTTTTTTCCCCTTGAAAACATCCCACCCATAGTCAACTTCATAAAAATTGATTGCGCCTAAATTGAGGTAGAAGGTTTCAGGCCTAGCACTGACTTCTACCACTAGACCAATGTTTATCTGTCTTGTAGCTGATAAGGAAAAACCCATTCCTTCGTTTTGCTGCTGCTTTCACAAATACCCTGCCTTCCGTGGGTGCCTTACAGTGGAAAATTCTGCAGAGCAAAGCTCATCTGAGCCTGGCTGAATTGCCCAGGGCCAAAGGGCTTTGTTTCCAAAGTTTTAATGAGGATTCTGAGATGAGTCATCATGGACAACAAATGCCTTTCCTGGTCTTAAAGAATGACTTTATAATTTGGAAGGAAAGGGTTGGGAGTTGGCGGTTTAGTAATCCCTTCCTAACTATGGAGAACATCATTCTTAGCAACCTGCCCACTGCAACAAAATCCCACAGTGGTCCTGGTCATGCATCTGGGTCACCCATGCAGTTTGCTAGAAGGAGCTTTGATCTGCTTTGATTGATTCATTTAATAGACACTAGTTTAACCCCACCCCACCCCTGCTCAACTCTCCAATATTACTCAAATCTGTTCATCTCTTTCCATTTCCATGGCTACCCTCTGTCTAAACTCCTAGCATCTCTCACCTGACCAGCCAACTGAGCCCATTCATTCAGCAGGCTTATCCTCCAGCTGCCCTGGAACCCTTATCCAAACAGCAGCAAGGACAGTCTCTCTATATATCCTATTTAATAAAAGAGTAATATGCAAATTGACCGTCACTCCAACACACAAGGTGGCTGCCCCCATGTGGTCAAAGATGGCTGCCCCCATGTGGTCACAAGATGGCTCCCACAAGATGGCCAGCGAGGGAGGGCAGTTGGGAGGGACCAGGCCTGTAAGGGAGGGCAGTTGGGGGTGATCAAGCTTGCAGGGGAGGGTAGTTAGGGGTGACCAGGCCGGCAGAGGAGGGAAGTTGGGGGCAACCAGGCCTGCAGGGAAGGGCAGTTGGGGGGACCCAGGCCTACAGGGAAGAGCAGTTGGGGAGGGACCAGTCCTGCAGGGGAGGGCAGTTAGGGGTGACCAGTCCTGCAGGGGAGGGCAGTTAGGGGTGACCAGTCCTGCAGGGGAGGGATGTTAGGGACAATCAGGCTGGCAGGGGAGCAGTTAGGCATCAATCAGGCTGGCATGGGAGTGGTTAGGGGGTGATCAGGCTGGCAGGCAGAAGCAGTTAGGGGCAATCAGGAAGGCAGGCAGGCAAGCAGTTGGGAGCCAGCAGTGCTGGATTGTGAGAGGGATGTCCGACTGCCTGTGTAGGCCTGATCCCAGGCAGTCGGACATCCCTTGAGGGGTCCCAGATTGGAGAGGGTTCAGGCTGGGCTGAGGGACAATGCCCCCTATGCACGAATTTCATGCACCGGGCCTCTAGTAATATATATTTATTGATTTCAGAGAGGAAGGAAGAGGGAGAGAGAGATAGAAACATCAATGATGAGAGAGAATCATTGATTGGCTGCCTTCTACATCCCCACTACTGGGGATGGAGCCTGCAACCTGGGCATGTGCCCTTGACTAGAATCGAACCCGGGATCCTTCAGTCCACAGACCAATGCTCTATCCACTGAGCCAAACCAACTAAGGCAGGATGGTCTCTTGGAACTCCTCCATAACTTCCTATGGCTCTTGGGCCAAATATCAACACTCTTGATCTGGTCTATAAATCAAGTGATGTCCCACCACTTGCAGTTTCCCACTTTCAATTTTTAACATGCACACCCCTTCCCCCAGCATCACCTCCTCTCACTCATTCATGGGCTACAGCCATCCTTACAATCTTCACCTGCTGTCACATTCCCATTCCTGGGGAAGCCCCGGATACAGGTCACACTCACTTGTGTGCTTTCAAAGAAAAGCGCTGAAAACAGTGCTTACAGTAAGTCGCATTCATTTGCAAACTGAGGACCTGCAGCCAGTCCCTCAGGTCTGGGTGAGAGCTGTGCTCCTTCTGTTTGATTCTGTGCTTCACAGAACAGGCTGGGCAGAAACATCCACTTGTAAGAGCCATTCTCAATTATCTGAGTGTATTTTGTTCCACAAGAATCCCCCCGGCCAGGTCGGTGGTGGCCTTTGCTAACTGGCACACCAAGGGCCATACAACAGCTTTTCCTTGCCTCTGTGTCTTGTATGTCCAGAGGCAGGCAGCGGATAAAACACTTGGGTTGTCAGAGACCATCACAGATCGGCTTTGCCAGGGAGCAGTTCTCAAGATTGGTATTCTGGCCACGCGTGGAACCCAGCAGCACATCAGAAACGTGACCACGATTGCAAGCTGCTCTGTAAAATATTGATTCAGCATTAGCTTGCAATGAGGACTCCCATTAAGTAACGGGACAGGCACAGCTTTGGCTCCAAAGCAAGGAAAACAAGTGTGAGCATGAAAACATTAGGAGTCAATTAAATTTCCTGAATTTTTAAATCACAACGGATGTGCACTGAACACTCAAAATTAGAAGGACCGGGACTTTTGTAATATCCAATCTGTATCAAAGGAAGAAAATGAACATTGAGGTCAGCATTTTGGAGGTGGAATGACCTGACTCTAGTAGCACCTTTGCAGGGAGATATGATGAAAGATAGTTTATATGTGGAAATTAATCTAAGGATTCCAGATAAATTGCAGTTCAACTGAGACAAACTTTTTATTTTTCTCTAAGAAAGTGATGTTTGGGAGAAAAATAAGATATTTTCATTTGGGGAGAAGATTATTTATTCGTTTAACTCATACATATTGCAGGACTTACGTAGCTAGGTGCTAGGATAGAATATTTTTTAAAAATGATATTGACTCAGTGTAGCACAAAAGACAGCTATTTATAAAAATCACCACATGAATAAATATTTCAATATAAGCTGACGTCAGGCACGACAAGGAAACCATCTGTCTCTTTGAAAGCACACAAGTGAGTGT
Source organism: Plecotus auritus (assembly GCF_963455305.1). Lineage (NCBI taxonomy): Eukaryota > Metazoa > Chordata > Mammalia > Chiroptera > Vespertilionidae > Plecotus > Plecotus auritus. The sequence continues at coordinate 92,176,897 of NC_137782.1, read as the reverse complement.
GACCTGTATCCGGTGCTTCCCTGGGAATGGGAATGTGACTGCAGGTGAAGATGGAATTGGGATTTTGTTGTTGAGGATTTTTTCTTTAATGCATTTCCTTCTTCTCTCCATTGTCCAAGAAAAAATTGTACTGGATTGAGTTAAAGAGGCAAGGGAGACTTTATTTAAAACTGTTGTTATAGGGAGAGAGTGGACACAATCTTATTAAGCAAGAGGAAGGGAAGTGCTCAAAGTGCTGGGTGAGCTGGGGGAAGACATCAGGGCAAGGTGGGTCTCAGTCTTTAAGCCATCAGTGTTTGCTAATTGGTGCTCACCTAAGTTAGCTTCCTAACCTTCCACAGAGACTGGGTGATTCTTTTCTTTCTTTTCCTTTCTTCCTTCCCTTCTTTCTCTCCCCCGCCGTTCCTTGCATTCTTTTTAAAATTAATTAATATTTTAATTGAATTTATTAGGGTGATGTTGGTTATTAAAATTATATTGGTTTCAGATATACAATTTTACAATACATAATCTATATATTGTCTTGTGTCTTTACCACCCATAAAAACACTTAATTTGAGATTTCTTAACAAAAATTTAAATGCACAATACAGTATTGTTACCCACAGGCACAGTGTTATACAATAGATCTCTAGAATTTGTTCATCTTACCTAACTGAAGCTTTATATCCTTTGAACAACACCCACCCTCTACACACACACACACACACACACACACACACACACACACACACACACACACACTATTTCTCTTTCCCCTAGCCCCTGGCATCCATTCTCTACTGCCTGTTTCCAGGAGTTTGACCATAGGGATGCCTCCTGTAGGTGGAATTACGTGGTCATTGTCCTTCTGTGGCTGGCTTATTTCACTCAGCTCATCTTTCTTGATGATTACGTTTCTAAGCAGTGGCCCCCAGGTTCTTGAGAAAGACATTCCTGGACTGGGAAACTGGCAAGAGGCTCAGAAATATTTACATCTCAAAGGGGCAGAGGAAGAATTTATAATGACAAGTTTTCTAAAGTAAACACTCTAAGAAAGGGCAGCATTGGGGATGGTGAGGCACTTGGTCAGGAGGGAACCTGTGTAAAGTGTAATCAGGCTGATGGAGCCTTAGGAAGCCATCTCCATCTCTCTCCCTCCCTTCTTTCCTACTTTCAAAAATCTAAATAATATTTGCTATAACAGAATTAGATGTTATTAAAGGATTTTATTTTTTTCATTTTATTGAGATATCATTGGCATTGTATTAGTGTGAAGTGTACAACATAAAGATGTGATATTTACACATATTGCAAAATGATTTGTTCAGTTAACATCCATCAACCTCACACAGTTACAATTTTTCTTGTGATAAGAATTTTTAATGTTTACTATCTGTGAATGAAAGGGGCCCCATGCTAACCTGATATGCTCAGGGAGGGCCTGCATGGCAGTCTTACAAACTCAAAGACCTAGAGTAACCACAAAGGATGGTCTGAAATTAAACTTTAACTAAAAGCAGTTATGGTGGGTAGTTAAGCCCTAGGCTGGTATCTTCACTGACAAGTTCAATCTTTACCTTAACTGAGCCTATCTGTCTTTTTGCATCTATGATAACATACCCTTGAAATGTCTGGGTAACTTGTAACTTCTCTTTTTCCAGACCCCTTGGGGTACAACCTAATGTGCCTGGATGCCAAGACAGATACCACCAATTCCTTCATTGTTATTGTTACCATGTTAATTGCTCTTGCACCCACCTAAGTATATGTCTATCATTTTATTTTTTAGCCAATCCCAGAGGTTTCCCCTGCTTTGCTTTCTCCCACTTCCCTAATCTATCACCAATGGATTTCATGTAACCCACTTAAGTTCCCTTCATTGATTGCAACATATAAAAATAGATGAAAGCCACCATTCTCTGGAGCATTAGTCCCAATATGTTGAGATTTTGCTTCCCGGCAATTGTCGACAGTTTGGCTCAAATAAACTCATAAACTTACAGGTTTGAATGTTTTTATGTTAACACTAGAAATTCATGCATGGGGGTGTGTGTCCCTCAGCCCAGCTTGTACCCTCTCCAATCTGGGACCCCTTGAGGGATGTCCGACTGACCATTTAGGCCCAATCCTGGTAGAATCGGGCCTAAATGGGCAGTCAGACATCCCTCTCACAATCCAGGACTGCTGGCTCCCAACTGCTCGCCTGCCTGCCTTCCTGATTGCCCCTAACCGCTTCTGCCTGCCAGCCTGATCATCCCCTAACCACTCCCATGCCAGCCTGATTAATGCCTAACTGCTCCCCTGCCAGCCTGTTTGCCCCTAACTGCCCTCCCCTGCAGGACTGGTCACCCCTAACTGCCCTCCCCTGCAGGCCTGATCCCCCCCCAACTGCTCTCCCCTGCAGGCCTGGGTCCCTCCCAACTGCCCTTCTCTGCAGGCTCAGTTGCCCCAAAATTCCCTCCTCGCCAGCCTGGTCACCCCTAACTGCCCTCCCTTGCAGGCCTGATGCCCCCCAACTGCCCTCCCTTGCAGGCCTGGTCCCTCCCAACTGCCCTCCCCTGATGGCCATCTTGTGGCGGCCATCTTGTGTCCACATGGGGGCAGCCATCTTGTGTGTTGGAGTGATGGTCAATTTGCATATTACTCTTTTATTAGATAGGATAGAGGCCTGGTGCATGGGTGGGGGCCAGCTCGTTTGCCCTGAAGGGTGTCCCGGATCAAGGTGGGGGTTCCCTTGGGGCATGGGGTGGCCTGGGTGAGGGTCCTGTGGTGGTCTGCAGGCCGGCCACGCCCCTGGCAACCCAAGTGGAGGCCCTGGTATCTGGGATTTATTTATCTTCTATAATTGAAACTTTGTAGCCTCGAACAGAGCCAAGCCTCCTGCTTGCTCCGTGGCCACAGCCATTTTTGTTGGGATTTATTTATCTTCTATAATTGAAACTTTGTAGCCTTGAGTGGAGGCCTAGGCTGGCCAGGGTGTGTGGAAAGCTTGGCTTCTTCCATTACCTGGGAAACCCAAGACTCCTGCTTGCTCTGTGGCCACAGCCATCTTGGTTGGGTTAATTTACATATTTGCTCCTGATTGGCTGGTGGGCGTGGCTTGTGGGTGTAGCAGAGTGATGTTTAATTTGCATATTACTCTTTTATTAGATAAGATATCTTAGCAATTTTCTTTTTAAAAATTTGAATTTATTGGGGTTACATTGGTTCGCAAAACTGTACTATTTCAAGTGTACCACCCAACAAAACACCATCTGCGCACTGCATAGTGGGCCCATGGCCCCAAGCAGAGTCTCTTTCCATCCCCATTTCCCTAGCCTTTGCCCACCTTCACCTACCCCACCCTCTTTCCCTCTGGCTATCACCATTATGTTGTCTGAGACTTTGTGTTATATGTTTTTTGCTTAATCCCTTCACCTTCTTTCAAATGTACAATATGATACTGTTAACTACAGTCACCATGCTGTACATGATATCCCCAGGACTTATTTATTTTATAACTGGAAGTATGTACCTTTTGACCACTTTTACCTACTTCCCCCCCCACCCCCCCATCCATGCCTCTGGTGACCACCAATCTGTGCTGGGTCTCTCTGAGTCCATTTCTTTTTAAGATACCATGTAAAAGAATAATTTCAAAATGGTAAAATCATGGTTTTCATATAAATATAAAAAGGTGTGCATGTTGAAACTTTTATTGAGCTAATAAATTAAACAAGGAAGCCAGCAGATGTTCTAACAGATTCAAGGGAAGTAGACACAGATGGCATTTATAGGTCAGGGTTTCTGAAATGAGGGTGTGAATGGAAGTAACAGCTTTTCTGCAGTGGGCCTGGGAGGTCAATTGGATGTTGACTGAACAACATTTGTGTGTCTATACATAAGAATTATTTTTCATTGCTACCAGTTATCTTCAATAACAAAGTTATTACTATGAGCCCCAATTCGCAGAGCTGTAAATAATTCTCATAGAATCAGAGTTAGGTGATCCAAATGGGTTTGCTCTGGATATTACCTTGTTTTCCATTGAATCACCAATTTTTGTCCTATAGGTTTATACTTCCATGACATATTGTGTCTCTTTGTTCCTTCTTACAAGTCCTTTTATAACCGAACAACCAAGGGATCTGGGCTGCCTGTCACTACTTCAGCCAATTAAGCAGCGACAGGGTTGAATCATATATGCATGTTTATTCTAATAATGCTGCAGTATGGGAGAGCAGCAGGTCATCCACAAAAATCTGCTCTACCTCTTCCCATAAGCCAACTGCTTATATTGGGTAGAAGGGTAATGATTACATGGGAATGTAAGCATAGGCATGGGAAAGTAGGCAGGTATAATGGTTACAGACAATAGGGCTGGGGGTTGCAAAGAGTGGGTGCCTCTGGGACTAGACTGTCTCAGCCATGAGGTTGTAAATCTTTCCATAATGATAGGCATTTCTCAGGACAGGAGGATGGACTGCATTCCAATGTGAGCTCCCATGTCCAGGGCATGCAACTCACAGCCAGGTTAGAATGTGCTTTCTCTAATCAGAACAGAACAATCACAGTTAACAGAGCATGATTTATACCCTATATAATAAAAGGATAATATGCAAATTGACCCTAATGGCAGAACGACCAGTCAGTATGACACGCACTGACCACCAGGGGCAGACACTCAATGCAGGAGCTGCCCCCTGGTGGTGATGAACATCTGACTCCTGGTGGTGAGTGCACTTCCACAGGGGGAGCACTGCTTAGCCAGAAGGCGGCTCATGGATGGCCAGTGCAGCGGTGGTGGCAGGAGCCTCTCCCGCCTCCACGGCATTGCTAAGGATGTCTGACAAGGGCTTAGGCCTGTTAGTGGGACATCCTCCGAAGGCTCCCAGGCTGCCTGAGGGATGTCCAACTGCCAGCTTAGGCCTGATCCCCTGGAGAGTAAGCCTAAGCCGGCAGGTGGACATCCCCGAAGGGGTCCTGGACTGCGAGAGGGCGCAGACTGGGCTGAGGGACCCTCTCCACTGAGTGCACAAATTTTCGTGCACTGGGCCTCTAGTTTCTTATAATTATAACTAATTCCCAATATTCTATTTCTGCCCCTACACTTTCACACTCCTGTATTGTGTACCCAGTATGGGTCTAGCATGAAGAGAAGGGTACAGCCCCATGATCTAGTTCTTTGCCCTCAGGATGCTCAGCCTAGTTCAGGTATCCTCACTGATAACTCTAAGGAAGATGCCTGATATAGGTGGGACCTAATGAACTGTTCTCAGATTTCCTTGAATGGTGTCTGTTAGGACTATAGGGCAATATAATCCTTAACAGCCATTTGTAAGCTTCCAGCCACAGAAGACAAAGGCTAGGAAAAGCTTGCTGAACACCAGGAGTCAGACCATATAAGGAACTGGAGCTGACCTAAAGACTCCTGACTATATACCTGCATTCCATCAGCATTCCAAGCCCACCACCTCAGCCTCCAAACCCAGTACATATAAGAATGAAACTCCAGCTCCTGGACCCAATTTCCCTTTGGCTTGGTGCTGTGTAGCCCTTCCCTTTGGACAGCCCAACCCCCATCCTCTTTCCTTCAATAAGTTTAATTTTCTTTAATCACCATCGGAACTGGCTATTTATCCAACCCATGTGCATCACCATGTTAACCTTTCAATGTCTTACCTTCTTACCTGGAAGGCTTTCCAAAGGAGGTGGCAGCTTGTCAATAGTTGGCTCCCCAAATGTCATCAGTACAACCTCTTAATAAGACAAAACTGAGTTAATTGCTTAACCAGGTAAAAAAGGATACCATCTCCCAAACTTTGGTGTATTCAAGAGAGGAGAAGTTAAGAATTCCCAATGCCCTGCTCTTGCCATCATGAAAGTCTTAATAATTTTGAAAAAGGGGATCCACATTTTTATTTGCACTGGGTCCTACAAATGTCATCACCAGTTCTAACTATGACCATGAGAAGGCTAAAAGGCTAATTCCAATGTAACCCTGATATTTGGGGCAGGGGGGTGGTAGCAATCTGAATCTGTGCCAGCAAGCCCAGTGTACATTCTTGATAAACTATAATTAAGTCATTGCCTCTTTCCCAGAAACTGGTCTTGCAAGACCTGTTACCTAAATACAGAAGTCATAAACTATGAACAGTGCACAGCCCCAAAGTGGGGGAGGGTTATTAGTGCTGGCACCAGGCCAGACCATTTAGATATGGTCTCAAAACCCCCAACACCTGGGGCCTTTTTTGCAAAGCCCATGAAAGGACTGGAAGCATATCCATATTTTAGGGACAAAGATACCAGAAAGATATAAAAGAGAAGCTCCCTGCATATTACTTTGCTCAGACTTTGGAAGTTATTCCACTGGGTCTTCAGGCGTAATAAACTGTGTAACTTCTTTTCTCTAAAGCGTTGCTTGGTTTTTCTCAAGTCTTCTGCAACAACCAAGTGTTGTCTTCCCCACATGACTAAAGTGTTATAAGATTACAGATGAGGGGGGCACTGAATTTTTCTGGGAGGGGAAGGGTGACAGAAATGGTCCTGGTCTGGTGAATCAAGAGCTCAGTTTAGAGAATGAGTAGAAGTTCAGAAAACAGAGAAAGGGAGTCTCGTGGTGGAGGGGACACAAAAATCACAAGTTAAATTTGGAAATGACAGGTCCTTTGTAGAACTCTGTGTACCAGGGGCAGTGCTGTGGCATCTAACAGAGTAAATGAGAAATGGAAGGACTCTGAATACATCAAGATAAGTGATTTGGAACCTACTTTTGGGCAGTGGGGGGAACCTTGGAAGTCATCAAGGGGAGCAGTGACAGGCTCAGAAGCAGATTTTGGACAGCCATTCAAAATTGCTGGAGTTGAGATTTTGAAGGGTAATATTTCAGTTCAAGCTTGGCAGATGAATGCATATATGAATTCTATTCAAGTATGTTATTGTTATGCAAAAAAGAACACAAATGGTCTTCACAATCACTCTCTGGGGAAAATGGTAATGTCAACCACCCAGGGAGGAATCCTAGCACTGGCTGAGCACTGTATTCAATTCAGAGTTTTAATCTAAGAATTACCCTTAAGAACCAGAAAGGAAATGCAGAAGAAAATAGAATTCAAGGCTCAAGTTTAAAGCCATATCATACAGATGTCACAGTCACCTCTAAACTGTACGTGTGACCCCAAAACAGGAAAGGACAAGCAGTGTGACAAAGAATTTCATTGAACTATGAACTTATGTCTCTCTTCCCTTTCTTAGTTGATTTTTTTTCCATGCAGGTAACCAGTTGTTAAAGGATAATGTTAAAAAAAAGTAAAACATGACTTCCATACAGATATAAAATGAACACCTGCCAAAGATTTTACTGGTCTCATTAATGAAAAAATCAAACAGGTTTACAGCTGCTTCAAAGGGGAATTCAAAGTATGATACTTTTACAGATGAGGAACATTTTTATTGAAATATTTTGACAAATAAAATTTACAAATAGGTGAAGTAAATTTACACTTCACTTTATTAATAGGCAAAAACTGGATATCCCTGCAGTGGGGCAGGGACTTTGGTCTGCTGGGGACAGACTTTGCACATGTTTAAACAAATGAGATTTGCATTACCATGTATTTTATTCAAGTTAGCTTCTGTTCCACACACTTGTAAAATAGCCCAGTGAAAACCAAGGTGCAGCTCCTATAGGATAGCATCTCTCAGACATCCCAAAGTGTTAAACTGTCTTTATGCAGAGGTCCTTCTGTGCCTCTTGGCCTCAGTGGAAGTTTGTGTGTCCCAGGCTTAAAACCTCTAGCCCCCCTCCTTCTTCTCCTCCTCCTTCTCTTCTTCCTTCTCCTCCTCCTCCTCTTCCTCCTCCTCTTCCTCCTTTTTCTCCTCCTCTTCCCCCTCCTCCTTTTCCTCTTCCTTCCCCTCCTCCTGCTCCTCCTCCTCCTCCTTCTTTTCCCACATATCACATGTTAAGCTAAGCCCTAGAAAGAGGTGATACCTGGAGACTAGGGGCAGTGGAGAGGGGGTGAGGAGGAAGCCGCACTGCAGCCAGGAAAGCAGAAACCCCTTAGAGCTTGGTGTTAGGTTTGATGCAAGTGTCAGGGCCTCTGGAGAGATGGCTTCCTGGGGGTGGCACAGGGGTAGCTGTGCCCTCATACCCGGAGGGCCTAACGGACAGGGCGGGAAACATGGTCAGTGTGGAATGCTGACCAGGCTGATATGGAATTCATCATCCAAACCAAGACAGGTTTGAGGACAAAAGGGGTCACTATGGCAGGACAATCTAGGCACACTGAGGACACAATACTTTAGCTCTATAAGCAATTTCAAGGAACAGGAATTTCACATGTAGTTGTTTTTCAGAGAAAACTCATCAGTCTTCAGTCCCTGGAAGGGACTTCCATGACAGTTCCCAAAGGTGCTGCTTTTATAAGGCCCTCAGCATGCCTGATGGGACGTTTGGATTGTGTCCTGACAGAATTTGAATATTTAAGAGCAATGGGTGAAACTGATTCTGAAAGAGTGTTTTTTTTTTTTTTCTTTTGATGAAGTAATAGGAACAGAGAGGTAGATGCTGTTCTGTGAGGCAGGCAGGAAGGATTTGAATGCCAAGGTGTTTGTGCGTCTCTGTGGGAAAGTGTCCCATTGAAATGGGTTCTCTGTGACCCCAGCAGCAAGGCCGTCACCAAAGGTGGCCCCTGTGACACCAGGTGACAGCACAAGGGGCTGCTTCAGTAGAAGGGCTAGTTCCCACCAGGACAACCACCATTTCTTGACACCAGTCTTTGAACAGCCATTTCCTGTTGCTTTCCTAGGTTAGTTCACGACTCAATGACCCGCCTTAATATTCACCTTTAAACTTTCCTACCACAATCACCCTCTACATCCGAGAAGGCTAAAAAGGGCTAATTCCAATGTAACCCTGATATTTGGGGCTAGTGATCTGAATTCAAGCCAGCAAGCTCAGTGTACATTCCTGATAACCTATAATTAAGTCCCTATCTCCTTCCCAGATACTGATCTTACAGAACCTGTTACTGTGAACAGTGTACTGCCCCAGAGGGAGGGTTATTAATACTGGCGCCAGGCCAGACCATCAGATATGGCCTGGAGACCCCCAACACCTGGGGGCCTTTTTGCAAGGCCTGCGAAAAGGACCCGAAGCATAATCCATGTTTGTGGGACAAAGACCACAGGGAGGGAGATATAAAGGAAAGCCCCATGCATGTTCCTTCACTCAGATTTAGAAGTCTGTTCCCTGAGTCCACCGGAGTATTAAACAGTGTCCCTTCTTTTTCTTAGAAGCGTCTTTGATTTTCTTTGGTCTTCTGCAACAGCTGGTTCCCTGATCCCGGGAAACCAACCGCGCTTGACTTTTTTGGCCTCCGGTGAGGGGACAGGGCTTAGGGCCTGGGGGCGTGGGAGAGGCCTCCGGAAGGCGCGCCCTGCTGATTTTAGCAGAATTGAACTGGGGGACTCCTGGCACTCCCGGACCTCAGCCTAGGACCCGGCTGGCATCTGGAGAAAGTGGACGGACACTTCTGGACCTGTTGACAGAATCAGTAACATAGGGCCCCAGTCAGTCAGGCCCACTCCAATGAGTGGAAGGGGGAGCCTGATCACCTCCCCGGAAGTCATAGGACTTCATCAGTTAAATTGGTCAGGAATCAGGAATCGGGTGGACTGTTTTTTTATAACTCTGAGTGAATGTCTGGTGAAAGTGTATGAGTGTGGAGGGAGAGGGCCTGCCCTCTCTTATCCTTTGTGTGGCTCCACGACCTCTGTTACGGAGTCCAAGTGGGCCCCAACCTGCGGTTCCACGATTTGTCATATGGCATAACGGCGGCTCACCCCCATGTGGAGGTGAACAGGCCCGGGGTTTATATGGGTGCACTTTAGTTAAGACAAATCTAAGCTCCCAAGGGACACAGCCTGGTGGTCATCTGAGTGAGGATCTGTGAAAACAGGTCACCCCCTCCCTTGTCTGTCTCTCACCACCAATCATCATGGGGTTGGGACAAAGTTAACCCACTGTTCTCAATTGCATGTTGAAAAATTTTGAAAAGGGTTTCAATGGAGAGTATGGTATTAAAATGAACTCCAAAACACTGAGGAAATTCTGTGAATTAGAATGGCCAGCCTTCGGGGTCAGCTGGCCCTCAGAAGGCTCCTTAGATAAGGGACTGGTCGGGGTGGTCTGGAATGTAGTCACGAAAGACCCTGGACACTCAGATCAGTTTCCCTACATAGACAGCTGGTTAGAAATTGCTCAAACCTTGCCGCCTTGGGTCCGGTTCTGCGTGTGTAACAAGGGACAGAGTAAAGTTTTAATAGCAGGAATGAAGAGGCAGGCAGGGCAGGTGCAGGCTAAGGAGAGGCAGGCAGGGCAGGAGCAGGCTAAGGAGAGGCAGGCAGGGCAGGAGCAAGCAGAAGAGAAGCAGGCAGGAGAATAGAAACAGGTCCCTCAGAAGGGAACCCAACCCCTGTTCTGCCAGGGCGCCCTGAGGAAGTCCCACCAGTTTTACTACCTCCATATGTGCCACAGGCAACACCAAGTGCTCCCCCAGCTGGTCTGGAAGGTCCGGAAAGTCTAGAAACACTCCCCCACACCCCTGCCATCTCTCCTTAACCACCCCTGCCATCTCTCCTTAACCGGGCTCTCCAGAGCCAGTTGGGCGGTGCTTGCGTTCAGCCGATCAAGGGGCCAAGCCACAACCAGCACGTCAGATGCCTCTCAGGGAGATCCGGGGTGCCCAAGTGCTTGGTGAAGATGGGACCTTGCAGGAGGGAAGGCCAGTCTATTATTATCAGCCCTTTACCACAAGTGACATCCTGAATTGGAAACATTACACCCCAGCTTATTCTGAAAAACCGCAGGCCATGATAGACCTCCTAAAAATAATTTTCCAGACCCAGAAGCCCACCTGGGTGGACTGCAAGCAGCTCCTTTTCACATTCTTCAACACTGAGGAGCGTATGAGAATAGTATCAGAGGCTCGGAAGTGGCTCCAGACCCAGGCCTTGGCAGGAATATTAGATACAGACAGAAGGGCCAGGGAGGCCTTCCCAGATGAGGAACCTGATTGGAACCCGAACTCCGAAGACAGAAGGGCCGGGCTAGAAAGATATCAGCTGGCTCTCCTCCAGGGGGTCAGGGCCGGAGCCAAGAAGCTCACCAATATGGCTAAAATCTCTGAGGTTTTCCAGAAGCCTGACGAAAGTCCAGCAGCTTTCTATGAGAGACTATGTGAGGCATACCAGATCTACACCCCCTTTAGACCTGAGGCCCCAGAAAATCAAACCATGGTAAATGCCGCTTTTGTAGGCTAAGCCCAGCCTGATGTCAGGAGAAAATTACAGAAGCTGGAAGGGTTTACAGGAAAGAATGCCACTGAACTGCTGGAGATAGCCAACAAGGTTTTCATCAACTGAGACAGTGTGGCAAGGAGGGAGGAAGAAAAGAGAATACAAAGAAGGGCCAATATAGTAGCAGCAGCTTTTAGAGTCTCAAGCTCCCAGACAGATCAGAAAGGGGAGCAAGAATACAGATCAGGGGGAAAAGGAAGAGCGAGCCTGAGAAGAGACCAGTGTGCCTATTGTAAGGAAATAGGACACTGGAAGAATGAATGTCCCAAACGACAAAGTAAGAAAACTAGACGCCCTTTTCCACCCAGTCGCTATCAGCCAGAGCCATTCGAAGCAGATCTCATTGGGCTAGCAATGGCTGATTCCGACTAGGACAGACGGGGCTCTTTTCAGCTAGGCCCCCACGAGCCAATGGTCAGAATGAAAATTGGGGGCCAGACTGTGGACTTTATGGTTGATACAGGAGCTGAGCACTCAGTAGTCACACAGAAAATAGCGTCTCTCTCGGGAAAGGAGGTCACCATTTTTGGAGCTACTGGGGATCAGACTCGTAGACCATTCTGCCGCCCTCGCCGATGCCAACTTGGTGATCATCAAGTAATTCATGAAATCCTGTATTGCCAGACTGCCCAGTACCCTCTAATGGGTAGAGACCTTTTAGCCAAAATGGGTGCAGAAATCACTTTTGCTCCAAATGGCTCAGCACAGCTTTGCCTAAGTGAGGAGGCCTCCCCAATGATCCTGTCCCTAGCAGTGCGAAGGGAGGAAGAACAGAAACTTTATACCCCCCAGTCAAAGGCCTCACCATTAGAACTTGAATTAGAAAAAGAATTCCCACTGGTCTGGGCTGAAGGAAATCCTCCAGGCCTGGCTAAGGACCATGCTCCAGTGCTGATTGACTTAAAGCCTGGGGCACAGCCTGTTAAAATCTGCCAATATCCAATTCCGAGAGAAGCACGCCTAGGAATCCAGGTCCACTTAGACTGGCTGCTTCAGTGGGTACTTGTTAAATGATGCAGGTCTCCATGGAACACGCCACTCTTGCCTGTCAAAAAGCCTGGGAGTAATGACTACTGCCCTGTTAATAAGGCTGTTATAACCCTGCATTCAGCACTGCCGAACCCCTACACTCCTCTGGGACTCATCCCATCAGAGACGGAATGGTTTACATGCCTAGATCTGAAAGATGCCTTTTTCTGCCTTAGATTAGCTCCTTCCAGCCAGCCTCTTTTCACTTTTGAATGGGAAAACCCAACTACAGGGGCCAAGGAGCAGTTCACCTGGACCAGACTGCCACAAGGGTTCAAGAACTCACCTACTCTCTTTAGTGGAGCACTAGCATCTGATCTGTCTAAGTTCCCAGGACAGGACTTGGGGTGTGTTCTACTCCAATTTGTAGACGACCTCCTACTGGCTAGCTCCACACGAGCTCAGTGCTGGGAGAGAACACTAGCCCTTCTGAGACTGTTAACTGAAACAGGTTATCGGATGTCTCATAAAAAAGCACAGATTTGTCAGAAAGAAGTCAAGTATCTAGGCTTTTGGATCATCCAAGGGAAACGAAGGCTAGGGACTGAAAGAAAGCAGGCAGTATGTGCCATGCCAGTCCCTAGCACCCGGTAGCAGATTCGGGAATTCCTGGGAGTGGCAGGGTTCTGTCGAATTTGGATCCCAGGGTTTTCAGACCTGGCTAAACCTCTCTATGAAGCTTTAAAAGGAGAAGAGAAGGCACCCATCAACTGCAGTCCCGGAAAGGAGAAAGCCTTCATCACCATAAAGGCAAAGCTCACTGAGGCCCCAGCACTAGGGCTACCAGATATGACATAAGACTTCAATCTTTTTGTTCACGAGAACAGCGGGGTAGCCCTAGGAGTTCTAACCCAGGAGTTTGGACCCTGGCAAAGACCAGTAGCCTATCTCTCCAAGCAGATTGACCCAGTAGCCTCCGGGTGGCCCCCATGTCTCAGGGCCCTTGCAGCCACTGCATTGTTAGTCAAGGAAGCGGATAAGCTCACCTTAGGACAAAACTTAAATGTAAAAGTACCTCATTCTGTTGTCAACCTGATGGAAGCAAGGGGGCAACACTGGTTGATTCATGCTCGAATTACTCAATATCAAGGCCTGTTAAGTGAGAACCCACAGGTAAGATTAGAAGCAGGGAGAACTCTTAATCCTGCCACCTTTCTACCCGTTGCTGAGGGGGCCCCTGAGCATGATTGCCTGCAAGTCCGAGAGGAGGTTTATTCCAGCTGGCCAGATCTAACAGATAGGCCGCTGCCAAACCTGTACTTGGTATTGTTCACAGATGGCAGCAGCTTCTTAGATGAAGGAAAAAGACGAGCCAGATATGCAGTGGTATCAGACTTTGAGACAATCAAGGCACAGGCCCTGCCTGAAGGATGGTCAGCACAGAGGGCAGAACTTTGGGCCCTCGCCAGAGCTTTAGAACTCAGTAAGGATAAGTGTGCCAACATCTACACTGACTCGCACTATGCCTTTGCTACCCTGCATATCCATGGGGCCATATATAAGGAAAGGGGGCTCTTGATGGCCGCTACCCTGCATATCCATGGGGCCATATATAAGGAAAGGGGGCTCTTGATGGCCGGAGGAGAAGGAATAAAAAATCAGAATGAGATTTTAAAGTTACTAGAGGCAGTCTGGGAGTCCAAGGAAATAGCCGTCATCCATTGCAAAGGTCACCAGAAAGGGAAAGACTCAAGATCAGAAGGAAACCAATGTGCTGATGCCGCAGCCAAGCTGGCTGCTAAAGAACAAGTGGCACCGACATGGATCATGTTGGCCCCCAAGTTACCTGAACCTCCAAAATACACTCCTCAGGAAGAGGAATGGGCCCAGCAAGAAGGGGGCAAGAGAACAAAGGAAGGCTGGTGGATACTCCCAGATGATAGGGTCTATGTCCCAGAACAGTTAGCTCATAAAGTAGTCCCCCAGCAGCATGAACTTACTCATTTAGGGAAGACTGCCCAAGAAGCTTTGTTAGGCAGATACTACCTAATTGCTTATCTTCCCTCCTTGTGTGCCTCAGTCTCTCAGCATTGCCTCCTCTGTGCTCAGAACAATGCCAAACAGGGTCCTGTGGGACCAATAGGAGTTTAGTGCTGTGGGCAAGCTCCTTTTGAGGAATTAGAAGTAGATTTTACAGAAATAGGGCCTAGCAGAGGGAATAAATACCTGCTAATTTTTGTTTGCACCTTTTCAGGCTGGGTCGAGGCATATCCCACTCACACGAATGAGGCGAGAGAAGTCACTAAGGCATTGCTGAAGGATATAATCCCATGGTATGGAATGCCTCTGACCATAGGGTCCAATAATGGCCCAGCCTTTGTAGCAGAAATAGTACAACAGGTAGCTAAGGCTTTAGGAATTAAATGGAACCTACATACAGCCTACAGGCCTCAGAGTTCAGGGAAAGTAGAACGCATGAACCGGACTCTAAAGCAGACTATGGCTAAGCTATGCCAAGAGACAACCTTACCCTGGACAGATATCTTGCCTCTTGTACTCCTGCAGGTACACTGTGCCCCAAGGGCCAGGGTAGGTTTCTCTCCCTTTGAAATTCTATATGGTAGACCCCCTCCCTTAATTTGGCCAAAGGTAGATTTGGGGAAAATAGGGAACTTAGAAATCCAGAAACAATACAAGGACTTGGAAAAACTGTCTTTGAGGTACACAGATGGGTTACTGACTGACTATCCATCTCTCTAGGAATAGCCGTACATCCTTATAAACCTGGAGACCAGGTATAGGTACAGGACTGGAAAAGGGAGCCCCTCACGCCTATCTGGAAGGGACCCTATCCAGTCATATTAACCACCCCCACAGCTCTCAAGGTTGCAGGACTGAATACCTGGATCCACCACTCCCGGGTGAAGGCAGCCCACCAGCCAAGTGATGTCCAGCCTGAGTGGAAGGTGACTTCTGACCAGAAGCACCCCCTGAGGATCACTCTCAAGAAGACAGAGAATCTGGCTGATCAACCTGCTCCAAGGAATCAGAAACGCCCTGCTGAATTCTCCCTAACTCTAATCTTTCTTTCTTATCTCCTCCTAAAGGTAATATGCTCTGGTTCTTCTGGATAATCATTGGTTTTATTTTTTTTAATAATTCTCATTTTATCTTTTTATGAGTGCCGCCAGAACCCGAGGCTGGAACCAGGAGGAGAACTCATCTGCCCTTGCTGAGACACAGAAGCACCATAAAATTACTGCTTTCCACACAGCAAGGAAACAAAGGCCTCATCATGAATTGTTGGACTACAGCTTGTCATGCCTTGCAGGAATAGCCATAATACTGCTCTTTGTCCTAGCGGCTCACTGTTGTAGACCCCCACTGAATAGAAATAGAGGGAATAACATGCTCCCACTAATAATATTAGCTAGCACATACTTGCCTCCCATAGGGACTACTGCCACGTGTCCTTGCTTAGAAACTCACTACCCAAATATGCTAGACCAGGTAGTCTACAGGGAAGCCCCATCAAGCCATTTTTTTGTTAGCTATACTTATCAGCCTGCGGCATGTTATGACTCCACTACCAAATGCATGTGGTTGAGGGGGGGGGGGGGTGGAAATTGTATTGGATGGAAAAAATGATAGGACCTGTCACGGTTAATGTGCAGCTAATTAATGTTGCTCCTATTTGTTTCAGCAGTACCCAGGGCCAACATCTAACAGGTCACCACCCAGATGAACTATGTAACTCTATCCTCAAGGCTGAAAACACCACCTACCCCTGGTGCTCCCCTGCAGGAACATTCTACGTGTGTGGGACCGCTGCTTACCTCTGTCTGCCTGCAAACTGGACGGGAATGCCTTTAAACTTCAGAATTCCCCACAAACCCCTCACAGGATGCTAACCCCTTGTCATCGCCCCTTTCCAGCTGGAAGCAGTTAAGAGTGGTCATCGTCCATGTTCACCATAACATCCCATAATCATTGTACCACAAGGCTAAGAGAAGCTTTTGGGACAAGGCAGGGGATGTGGGGGTGAGGGGGGGGGGAAGAGAAGGCTAAAAAGGGCTAATTCCAATGTAACCCTGATATTTGGGGCTAGTGATCTGAATCCAAGCCAGCAAGCTCAGTGTACATTCCTGATAACCTATAATTAAGTCCCTATCTCCTTCCCAGATACTGGTCTTGCAGAACCTGTTACTGTGAATAGTGCACTGCCCTGGAGGGAGAGTTATTAACACTGGCACCAGGCCAGACCATCAGATACGGCCTGGAGACCCCCAACACCTGGGGGCCCTTTTGCAAGGCCTGTGAAAAGGACCGGAAGCATAATCCATGTTTGTGGGACAAAGACCACAGGGAGGGAGATATAAAGGAAAGCCCCATGCTTGTTCCTTCACTCAGATTTGGAAGGCTGTTCCCTGAGTCCACTGGAGTATTAAACAGTGTCCCTTCTTTTTCTTAGAAGCGTCTTTGATTTTCTTTGGTCTTCTGCAACACACCAACAATAGATTTTAACATCTATGGCTGTTTAAAATGAATCTTGTGTGTGTAGAACTACATTATCAACTATTGCACATTCATGTACCCCACCTACATTGTACTAGGGGACCTCCTAGGCGAGCAGGCATACAAAATTCCCTGTACAGACTTAGACTGCAGCTGACCCCAACATTTAATTCCCAAATCCCCCCCAAAATGGAATAATTCTTACCTACTTGTAATGTGGGCTGAGAATTAAGCCCAGTAATAAGCAATGACATGCCCCAATTGTAGGAGTGTAAGTCCCTGCCTAGCAATTCGTGTTCATGGACCCCTCAGTAGGACTGGTGAATCAATGGACACCCTCAGAATGAAGGTTTTGAGGGCATACCATAGTACACAGGGTTACAAAAAAAATCAATAATATGAAAATATAGCCATCAAAATATTTAAACCACCACATTCCTTAGCTAATGACATATGCACTTTTGAAATTAATACCCTAGAAAACAAGATCTAGCAGTAGATCTGACAGCTACTATAATTGAACAATAGTGGTGAGCATGGAAGATATTTGGAGTTGTCTGCAAGAACTGCGTTATGATGTGAACATAATAGGTGATTTCTGTTGGTGAGAAAGTCATAGGTTCCCTTCTCCTCGTGTGGTTTGTTGCCCACATTTATAATAACAACAACAAATACTAAATGTAAGTTAGAGGGACTGAAAGCACAGGTGTGTTTAATGTTTTGGCATCTGCATTTATAGACTCTCTGAGTTCCATCGCCAACGCCTACAGAGGCCTATGGACCTGTGAGTAGGGCCCCTGTTATCGGGTACTCCCGCTATTGGGTCATGGTTCTCCAATTCTGTTCTCAGAGGCTGTTAATGGCCATCTGGGAGCTGACTCGTCCCCAGAACGGCCAGCACCTGGGACAGTTGGACTCCTGTTTTCTAATCCTTGATAGCCTGTGAGTGAACTCTGGCCTGTGGTGTTTATCCGAGCATCAGTGGAACTGCTCTCCTCGGGCCCCCAGCCCTGTCTCCGCTTGAGAATTCAAAGCCTGGATCGCTTTCCCTCATGGCACAGAGCCCTGGAACATGTCACTTTAACAACTCTGCTGACATTGAACTGTTTCCACTTCATCTTTACACCTGTTTAGTGGTTGGGAAAGCCACGGTAGTGTTGCTATGCCATCCCAAAGGCATGCAGGCAGCCAGAGGTGGGAAAGCAGAGATGCCTAGGGGACCCAGAAACAGAGCAGCCAGAGCAAGTCAGAGGAGCGGCAGCCACACCAGACCTCTTGGGAAATCATTTGCTTTTCAAAAGACCTGAAGCTGGGTCTTTGGAGAGAGCTGATTTGCGGCTCCTTCGCATGTTGGGAGGACTACTATGGACTTACCTAAGTCACCCGGCCTCCATAGCACTTCGGACAAAATCCAGACTGCTTACTCTGGCCTGTGAACTGCTATCTCAGTGTGTTTGGGACCATCTTGCTCTGTGCCCATTTCCCTAGCTTGATTTTGAATAAGAGCCACTTTCACTTTCAAACTAGCCCAGTTTGACCGGTAAATCTTGCCATCATCATAGTGGATGATGCCAGGACAAGGGCATGCTGGTGGCCCAGCGCTGTCGGTTGCTAACTCCATGTGCTGTCCCCAGGGGTCCTGGCCAATGGAGGAGGGGCTGGGCCATCCCAGCTCAGAGCGGTGGGTGGGGTCCGCTGAGGCCTCTGTGGCTCTTTCCTCTGCTCAATGCTGCTTCCTGCATTTCTCACACAGTTATTGCCAATGAGGACTTCCTGAGAGCAAGTCTCAATTTCAGAGTCTGTTTCTCTGACAACCTGACCCAAGACAGTCGTCCTATCTACGTGGCTCTCTGAGGCCTGGGCCCAGCGCCACTCTGACCTTATCTCGCACTGAGTCTTTTTAGCTAACATGCCAAGCTCCTGGTCTCCACTGGCATTCCGCCTGCTGTTTTCTCTTCTTCTCCACTGGTTCTGTCCCCACATTGTCACATGTCAAGTTGTTTCTTATTCTTCAGGTCCTAGCTCAAATCTCATTTCCTCAGTGAGGTCTTTTCTTCCCTGATTTATCCAAATAGTCACTTTTCCCAAAGCCTCTCTCTATTGCATTCTTCTGTATTTTCTCCACAGCCCCACCACTAACTGAAAATATCTTGCTTATTTACTTTCTTATTGACTTTCTCCTTCTCTGGAATATAAGTTCCTTCTGGGGCAAAATTTTATTTATCTTATTCATCCCTGAATCTCCAATACCCAGAAGATTGTCTGGCATATAGTAAGCTCTCGATAATATTGGTTGAAGGAATGAATAAGAAAAAATGGGGGGAAAACAAAAAATATATATATAGTACAGATTTATTTATAAACTTTTCTTATGTCTCCCAAAATTGTTTTAGCTATTTACTTAGCTTGCAATTTTTGTTTCATTTTCTGAGGAATAGTTTCGCCAATTCCTCCTGAATTTCTCATCCCCCATGGCTTCCCACCTCTGTACCTTTCATTTTCAAGACTCTAATAGAAGATATTACCCACAAGAATTATTAAAATTAACCATAATATTAATAACTAGCATTGACTGTGTGTGTTGGCATTCGCTAGATGCTTCACTAACTGTTGCACATATTTGAACACCACAGTGCTTTGAGGTAGGTATTGCTTTTATTCCTCTTTTTTATGAGAAAATGGAACTAGAAAGAAGCTTTAGGACTTGTCCAGGGTCACACAGCTAATCAATGGCAGCACAGCCGAGACATGAACCCAGCTTTTCTGAGAAGGAACTGGATCTGTGGTCTCCAGGTTGATGCAGTAGGAAGTGCTCCACATCTGAAACAGAGTGCCCTTGTGTCTGCTGTTCTGGGGCCACATCCTCTTAGACTCAGAGTGGGCTCCAGGACTCAGCGTGGCCTCCAGGACTCAGCTTCCTCACTATTAAATGTGGTTTATGCTGAATTGTTTGCTGCAATAATTTAATGAAGCGATAATGTATTGGCATACCTGGTATATGGTAAGAAGTCCAAAGGTTTCATTCCCTTCTGATGTAGGACACCATGAAAACAGCAACAAATTTCCCACCTGCCTTTCATCTCAGACCAAACAGAAGCTGAGGGCATTTTCAATCGTGCTAGCTAAAACTCTACATAGTACATGAACTTCTCTAACATGTATGTTTAACATGTGTACTGACATACTAATATATATATATATATATATATATATATATATATATATATATATATATATCTGAGGAGCAGCCTTGTAGTTAAGATCTGGGGTTCTAGGGTCAGATGGACCTAGAAGAGAATCTCATCTTTGTTACTTCTTACCCCCTCCTGCTGCCTTACACCCTCCCACTTTCCTTGGGGGTAAATCATATATTTAATCTCTCTAATCTATGTTTCCTTATCTGTTAAATGTTTTGGTACAAGAATTAAATAAAACATTGCCTATAGTACTTAGTATAGGATAAACCCCTGTAACGCATCTATTTTTATTAATAGTAATACTCAATATATAAATAGTGTGACTCTCTTTATTTTATTACTTGGTTATATTTTCCTAGAGAATGTATTTTTAATTTGGCTTCTTATTATCGTGAATACAGAACCATGACATCTTAGTTAAAGAGATATAAAATGTTAACACTGAGCACTCTCCCAGCCAACTTGACACCAGCCTCAGCCCTAACCTCACTTTGCAGCTGAGGGTTAGAGCAGCTCTGGGTTCCTTAGGGTTGCTTAGTAAATCTGTGGATCCTTGAATGTCTTACCCTCCCACTGCTGAGTGAGCCTGTGAACCTCAGTGTTGCCCAATTCATTCCCTTCAGAATGGTCTCTCCACATTGTCAGCTTCTTTTTAAATTTTCATTTATATTTTATTTATTTTAGAGAGAGGGATGGGTTAGGGGGAGAGGATTGAGAGAGATACATTGATTGGTTGTCTCCCATATATACCCTGACTTGGGATTGAACTCACGACCTGGGCATGTGCCCTGACCAGGAATCAAACCTGCCACCTTTTGGTACACTGAATGATGCTCTAACCACCTGAGCTACACCGGCCAGGGAAGTCATCTACTTTTCCTGGCTCTCTGAGGTAGACATCTAGGACATATCCAATTTACTCGGATCTTAGTTTAATAATCATTAATGGTAGATAGTCTTAGAATTCTAGAATGATATGACTGAAGGTGACCTTTGTGATCTTTTTGGCTTATGGATGAAGCCTAACTCTAAGAGACAGGATCCCTTCTCCTCCATGAATTTGTAAAAGAAATGGACCTAGTTTTTGAGAAATTGGTGCAATTCATATTCTGATTCTAGTTGCTGTTGAATTAACATCTCCTGACACATGAATTCCAAGAAAGCCTTCCCAGCACTGATATCTGGAGTGGAAATTATGAGGGGCAGTCCTCTGGTTTTTCTCTAATATGGAACAAAAACAGCCAACTGAGATCTAGGAAGAATTTTCAGTCATATGGTCTTCAGCTTAAGAAATCTTTACATCTTGCTTCTGTCTGGGAAATGGCTTTGGACAGGGACAGGATTCTTCCGGGGGCAGCGGCATTCTTGCTGACACTCTCAAAGGCCAGGCAAGCAACTTGCTAGCATAATGGGCATGGATATTGCATCTCATTCCGCATAATGTAATTAAACCTGATTATATACAATTATTCCTTTCTACAGAAAAGTTTCCTTGAAAGGTTAGAACATTGATTGCTGAGAGTGGAGATTTCAGTTGCACGTGTTGACCCTACATAGAAATAATAACCCATTGAACCAACGTGTTTTATTCAAATAGACATTCCTTCCCCACCCAAATGTATTTAACTTCTCACCAAAGAACTATAATCAAAATGAACCCCAATGAATGAGTCCAAAAACAGAACCACACTTTTATATTAGAAAAAACCCAAATCATTTGTTATTTTTATCATCTGATGCTCTTAATATGTACTTGACTATAATAAGGAAATAAAAGGAAGTGATTAAGCTCATTGACAAATGGAGTTGATTTTAGTGGGGACAAGTAAGCAAAAGGAGGAAAATAACAAAGTGTCAATTATAGTGTCAAGAGAGCCTTTCCCTGACTTCCTTCCATCCTATTCCCTGACCTCCTTCCTTTAATTTATCACAGAGATGTGTTTGCTTTCCTAACTATGAAGGGATAATCTTTAAGGTCTTAAGCAGTAACTTCTCATCTCAGAGAAAAAGCCAAGGTCCTTACAGAGGCTAACAGTCATTACATGGCTTTCCATTTCTGTTTATTTTTTATTTTTTTTTCTATTGCCTTCTTATCCCATCATTCTGCTCTTGCCACACTGTATGTCCCATGGATCCTATACCATACCAGCCAGATTCCTATAACAAGCCATTGCTTTATTCTTCCTGGAATGCTCTATCCACATGGCTTGCTCATTCTTTTTTTTTTTTTTCAATTCTATACTTGGCTTATTTTCTGGCTTCTCCAAGGAAAAAGGAAGCAGGTTGACCAGTACTCTCATTTCCTACCAGTAGCATTGAGATTGATCCTATAATTCCACATTATGTTCTGAGAAAGCCATGTGGATAGAAACAATATTTCAATTTATTGATAATTACTTCCTTTCACCAGCACTATGAAGTTAATTAACTTCACAATGAGCCGGGAAATGGGTAAAATGAATAACTGGAGAGGACACTGGGTTTGAAAACAGAACACTTTTGTAGGACAGTAGTCCCTTTTTTAACTATGCATTCTAGAATGATAGGGTTGTAGGTGACCTTCATGATCATTTAAGCTTGCAGATGAAGCCTCTTAAATGATGCATTCTAGATGTTAATTTTTGACATTTACCAGTGATTCCCATATAAGGTGTGCCATTTAAAGTCATACTATCCAAACACCCTCTGCCAACACTCATCCAATTCCCCAATGCATAAATGAGTTCTACACACTCATTGTGAATTATTTGTTTTGCTCCTTCTTGAATCCTATTGGGTATGTGGAGTCCATCATTACTTACTTAATTAATGAATAAAATATTTATCAAGTGCCTATCATATTCCTGGTTTTGTGTTAGATGCTGGGTACACAAAGAAAAATAGGACATAGTTGATTAATTTTACCTCTGATGGTGGCCCAGCAGATCTGATCACTGGAGAATTTGAATTCACTCTAAAGCAAGTACCAGATGGGAATAACCAGACCCTTGCTCTCCATCTGGGTGAAACCAGTGATTGCAATTTTTAGGGTAAGTGTCATTGCATGTCAGCAACTTCATATGATTCATACAATCTACTGGTGTAGCTTAAATCCTTATTTGAAGCCTTGAACACATCCAAAGTCTTGTCCATATATCTATAAACTTGATTCTAAGTAAAGATCAGGACTGGCTGGGGGCAGACTTTACTCCCATGACAGGTGCCTCTGTCCCACACCATGTCTAATCCAGATGATAAATGCAGCCCTGCCTTCTAGTGTCACAAAAATATTTCAGTTACATGAGCACTTGCGACCCAGAAAATTTTTATGGAAGATTTGAGAGCCTTGAGGTGCAGAGGAGTTAAGTAGCAGTTATGCAAACAAGTTTAATTATTTGAAGATCATTTGAAGGTCGTTAGGGTACATTCTAAGCTGCTGTAACAAAGAGATCCTAAAATACAGTGGATCAGTGAAGACAGAAGTTGGCTTCTCACCCATGAAACAGTATTGGCAGAGGAGGTAGAGGTGGTCCAGGGATGGTTCAGGGATAGATGATCAATCAATTGATTATCAATGTGTACATTTCAGGGCATGCCTATGTTTGTACTCATTCATTTAAATAGAATCACAGTGTTTGTGAAGGTTATAAATGCAGACTGATTCAGATGGGTCGTTTGGCTGCTCCAATACCCTGAGTGGGTTTGTCATTTTAACACAATTTTCCAAAATGGTAAACAACTAATTTTTGATAAAATTCCTAACAAAATACATGCCTCCTGTACAAAATTAAGGGAAAATTACATGATCATTGTATTCCTGGAAAATTCACTATTATTAAAATCACCCAAATTGACATTATTTCTATACTAGAGGCCTGGTGCATGAAATTCATGCACTGGGTGGGTGTCCCTCAGCCCAGCCTGCCCCCTCTCACAGTCTGGGAGCCCTCATGAGATGTCCTACTGAGGGCTTAGGCCCACTCCTCACGGACCAGGGCCATGGCAGCTCAGAGCAGGCCCCCCTGGGCAGGTCCGCGGGTCTGCTGGGGGCCTTGATCCCAGGGCAGGTGGCGCAGCATGCCTGCCTGTGAACCCCCGGTGGGAGTGGCCTTGGAACTGGGTGGTGCCAGGGCTGGGGCTGCTACCGCTCGGAGCCCACCCTCAGCCCTGGTGTGTGGTGTGTATCCGCCGGGGCTGGGGGTGTGTTCTGAGCTAGTTGGTCGTGAGGCAGCCTCCTGAGCTGGTCATGATGTCCCGGCCTTATGTGCATATTTCTCTGTTATTATATAGGATATTCAATAGGGTCATTCAACGTCATGTAGATGTGGAAACGACCTCTTATTGGTTCAGGACTGTCCAATGTTCCAGAGGACATCCAGCATCTGTGACCCACACCCTAAATCCGAGCAGTGTCCCTACATAGTATAGCAATAAAAATGACCCCCCCCCCTCCAGATTTTCAAAATGCCCCCTATGTGGTGGCATTGGCCCCACTGAGAGCCATTGCTCTAAAGAAATTTGGATGGAATGTTCTTTCTCTGACTTTGGGACCGAGGTTCATTCTGAGCCAAAGCGTGCATATGCCTTCTTCCAAAGAATTAGTTGTAAGAAAGCAGAGTTCTTGCCCTCAGTGAGGGATGCAGGCTGAGATATTATGCACTTGTGTGCAGACACATTAACCACATCACCCATGCTTGTTCTAATGCTCTCTCGGACTTTCTGACTGATTTTCTTCTCCACATGGATTTCAGTGAGAAAAAGGAATTGAGGGAGAAAAGGCAAAAAGAGTCTTTTTTTCTTGCTACAAATGTCTTAGACCCATTACTGTAAGATGTGTGAAAGTACTATATTTACAGAAAGGTCGAAGTAATAGCAAACAAGGTGAGGACATTTACTTCTAACTGGCAAGGTATAATCTTCCTAAAAGGAAGCTGAACATTGACTTATTCAGCTGTGCATTTAGGCTCTTTGCTGTCAAAGGAAACTGGAGATTTGAGGGCAAATGTTAACCTAAAATTCACACTCAGCTGCATGCAAATATTCAGAGCACAGTTTTACTTTAATTCCATAGAAGGCCTTAATCATTTTTGCATTTAGCTCCTGGTAATAAGCAAATTTCTTTTTAAAAGACCAGATACTCATTCCTTAGTCTGTCATCTATCTATCTATCTATCTATCTATCTATCTATCTATCTATCTATCATCTATCTATCTGTCATCTATCTATCTATCTATCTATCTATCTATCTATCTATCATCTATCTATCATTCTTTGTTACTGAATCCTGTTTTTCAGGCAGTTATAAGATTCATGATTATCTATGACTGTAACAATTATTCTGGTCCCCAAGACTCTTTAACTATAAAATGGGGGAGGGAGGCTGAACTTTCAGTTCAAGATTTTACATTTCAAGTGTTCTTGGATTACCTCTATCTCAATAACCATATAAAAATCATAACTTTCATCTTAGAAATTTAACTCATTTTAAAGTACCTTCAAAAAGAATCTTTAAAATACTTTGCTGAAATAAATCACAGATTGTCTCAGAGTCAAGAGCAATTGGGTATTTTCACTTTGGCCTGGAGCAGTGGTCCACCAACTACTATGGACCCTGGGGTCAAATCCTGCTTCCAAAGAAGACTCTTTTGCAAATGTACCAATCCCATGAAACATACATTTTAGTGTCCCTACTAGAGTTCTGTTGGAACACCATGCATTTATTGCCTGTGGCTGCTTTCACACTGCCATGGCAGGTTTCGGTGGTTGTCTAACAGGAACTGTACAGCCTGCAGGCCTAAATATCTACTATCTGGCCTTTGGCTGAGAATGTTTGCCAAGCCCTGGCTTAGAGAATCCACTGATTTTTGAGGTGGTAGCTAAAAACCAAAAGCACATGAAATTCTAACTCTCAGCAACAGGTTCCAACAAAGCTTCCATCAGCAGACCCCTCAATCTGTGGTCTCTCTCTGCTTACCAGCTTTCCATTGGTGATCCCCATAAAGAGATTATGCTGTGGCTGCCCATCTCTGGCCCCTTGGTTTCTTAGTTAGCAACCAAGGGGGCCTGAAAAGTTTATAGAGCTTCCCCTAGAGGCTCTGCGATCAATCTTAGACAAAACACACCTCTTGAGTTCCTTCCACTGCCTGTGGCCATCTGCTCTCATGCCCTTATGCTCAGATGAACTCCGCCTTGTGGAGAACCTGTAAGTTTCCTGAATGTGATTTGAAGATAAAAGAAATTCCACAAGGGAGGTACCAGGTGTGGGAGCAAAATCAAATGGTGGGGAAGGGAATGCCAAAAATTCAGTTGTCCAGATAAATAATATTACAAGGCAATGTTTTGTAAAATCAAAACGAATACCAAAACATCCCTGATGAACAAAATATCACAATTATTTGTTTTTAAAAGCAGGAATAGCATTACCGATTCCTTTTGACTCATGTCTCACCTTGGCCCTATTACTGAGATAGTCTTTCTTTAAAATTTTGACTTTTTTTATTCATCGTGGGATTTTTAATTAATTTTGGTTTTTAACAATATTGCATTAAAATGTTATTTATCTGGATTACTGAGTTTCCTGGTGCCCTCTTAAATTTTTGTGCTTGAAGCAAGTGCTTCACTCTCTTTACCTTAGTTATGTCCATGTAGGCTGCTAGAACACCTGAGACTGGGGTATATAACAAAAAGCATTTGTTTCTCACAGTTCTGCAGGCTGGCAAGTTCAAAATCAAGGCGCAGGCAGGTTTGGGATCTGGTGGGGGTTGCTTCCTAGTTCATAGACAGCTGTCTTTTGTCATCTCCTCACTTTGGAACAGGGACTTGGGAACCCTCTGGTGTCTCTTTTACAAGGGCACTAATTCCATTCACGAGGGCCCCACCCTTCTAATACCATCACCTTGGGGGTTAGGTTTCCACATATGAATTTGAGGGCACACAAGCTTTGTTGTGGCCCTGCTACCTCTAATTCCCATAAGGACTGAGGAACTTGCACTGGGAGTGAAGGAAGAGAGCAGCCCCTAGCATTTCCCCTAGCATAGGGTACAACATATCAATTTAGGGAAAATCAAAGTCCATTATACTTAGCATTTTTATAATGGAAAGAGTAAAATCCTTTCCAGGTTAAAAACCTATCTATTTGATGTAAACAGGAAGACTCAAGCCTCCATTTGTTATGATTTTTATATGGATGTTGATAGAGAGGCAATCCAAGAGGACCACAGATTTGTTGTCCTAAATCACTATGTTGCACTCCGGTTCTCCCAATATGCCCCTCTCACTCTTTGTAGTTTTTTGTGTAGTTCTTTGTGTAGTTCTCATTTAAATGGCCTGCAGTTCTCTCATCTGACCAACAGTTCTGCGAGGGTGGAGGTTCTGTCTGACTTGTATCCTTCCCTCCCAGGACACATTTGACACAAAGTAGGATCTCAATAAGTCTTTGATAAATGAATAAATATGTTTATGTCTGAAGAAAAATAGCAGACTATTTCTATATTTCAGGCTATCCAACAACTATGTTTGTAAACAAGCATACTTTTACAGAGATTTATGAAGACATTAATCCGCTAGGAAAAATAACTATTTGATTCTTCAGAGGAAAGATACATTAACATCAGTAGACAGTGATAAACTACTCTTTTTTCCCTGATATGTTATTCACTACCCACTATAAAATAAAAAATCAGAAAAAGACTTAAATGGTGGTATCTTGGCTTTAAATGAACAAAATAAAGCATTTCCTTACTTTCAAAATAAACCAGGAATCCCAGAGTATCTAAATGTTCCAATGGGCTGGTTTTCAACAGGAATCAGTCACCCTTTGTTAACACAAAGGGAATATGCTGGGTCTGGTAATTCAATTTTAAGATCAATGCTGTTCAATTATTTAGTAATAAATCCTCCCGGAACAGCATTACACAAACACTGTGCAATTTTTCAATAGGGTTGGGGGGAGGTGAGATGGCAATTTATTGATCAGATGAGACTGTGGGGGACTGGTAAATTCTGCAAATGCGGAGTAAGCCCAACAACACTGAACACTACTTAGAAATTATTCCAGTATTTCATCTATACATTAAGACTAAATTGTAAAGCACTGGCATCTTTTCAGTGCAAAAGTTATCTCAGCAGATTCTCATTCTACCCAAGGTAAAGTTCTAAGGTTACATAAAGGAAGAATCATTAGCAGGGAAAACTATCTTTGAAAATCCCTTAAGGAGACAACATATTGGAAACTGCCATATCATGAGTCAACGGCATCCACCTGGCCACTTTCTCCTGGGTAGGAAGAGATCGCTGTTTTTATAGGTACTAGTAAGTAGTGCAGGAAGTAGTGAGCTTGTGTTTTCAGCCAATGCTGTGGAAAAGGGCACTTATCCTATGAAACACAATTGAGCCCTGGCCGGTGAGGGTCAGTTGGTTGAACACTGTCCCATGCACAAAAAGGCCACTGGTTCTATTCCTGGTCAGGGCACAAGCCCAGCGTTTCAGGCTTGATTCCCAGTAGGGTGATGTTTCTCTATCACATAGATGTTTTTCCCTCTCTTTCCCTTTCTCTCTCTCTCAAATCAATAAAAACAAATTTAAGCATAGATAAAAAAAACACAACTGAGAAGGGGCTGGGGAGGAAATAGGCACATGTGTATTTCCCATGTTACACTCACTCTGGAGTAATTTGTTCATTGGTTGGATTGAGGGGACAGTGGCTTGCACTGTTAAAGGTAAAGCTGAAGGCCTGTTCCTTGAACTCCACTCAACCTGCTGGGCTCGTTGACTGTCCTGTGCCCTCTGGATGGCATGCTGGCTGCTTCGTCTCCATGCTGCCAGACTAGTCTCGGCTCCTCCTGCACACTTCTGCTAAGCTCCGTGCTTACCATGTGCTAGCTTTGCTGTCTTAAATCTGTTCATGGTAATTGTATTTGCTATTATAATTATACTAGTGACCCGGAAATATTTTAATATTGCTATTTGCCCTTTTTCTATAATAGAAGTGTCAGAGATGAAAGAAAATTAGTAAAATGTACATGAAAATCTTCCTCCTGTCAGAGTCTGGGGCACGCCATGGGAACCAGAGTCAAGTCCCTGCCCACCCACATGTGCCTTGAAATCGTGTGAGACCCAGACCTGGCCGGCCCCACCCCCATTGGGCTAGATCCAGACCTGGCTGGCCCCACCCCCGTCAAGTCCTACTGGGTGGGAGGCACGGCCTCAGGTCGCCTGACCTGGCGCAGGTGTGGGGGGAGCAGCCTGAGGTCCCTTGGCCCAGGCTGGGGGGTATACCTTGAGGTCCCCTGGCCTGGGCCAGGGGGCATGGCCTGAGGTCCCTTGTCAAGTCCCATCAGGTGGGAGGCATAGCCTCAGGTCCTCTGGCCTGGCACTGTGGCGGGGTGCACGACCTGAGGTCCCCAGACTGGGCTGGAGCAGGGGGCATGCCTTGAGGTCCCTGCCAAGCCCTGCCAGGTGGGGGGCACGGCCTGAGGTCCCCCGTCAAGCCCTGCATGGTGGGGGGGCGCAGCCTCAGGTCCCCCAGCCTGGCATGGTGGGGTGCGGCCTCAGGTCCTCCTGCTCATCGTTGGCGCAGGGGTTGCACCCTGGGGTCCCCTGTCAAGCCCCGCTGGGTGGGGGGCATGGCCTGAGGTCCCCTGGCAGCGCTGGGGTGGGGGGCACGGCCTGAGGTCCCATGGCCTGTTGCTGGGGTGGGGAGCATGGCCTGAGGTTCCCTGTCAAGCACCACCAGGCGGGGGGCACGCAGCCTCAGGTCCCCTGCCCCGGCCCAGCACCATGCAGCCTCAGGTCCCTGCTGATTTCTTATTAAGTTTCTTTATGGGAACTAGGCCGCCACTGTGGGCACAGCCATCTTGTGTTATGGGATCCCTGCCTCTGATGTGAGTGAAGCCATCTTGTGTTACGAAATCCCTGCCTCCGCTGTGGGTGCAGCCATTTTTGTTACAGTGTTGGTCAATTTGCATATTCCCTCTTTATTAGATAGGATAATTTAATTAAGTATTCCGTACACTGATAAATTACAAGTGTGAAAAGGGACTTATTGCTATGAAAATTAAATTGAATGCTTTGGAAAATATCAAGCAAGGAAATTATCTAAAGATATGCTGTCAAACGTTAATACAGTGAAAATATAAAAAACTAGTAGTCTGGACTCAAATTACATTAAAAGACTTCTGAGGTCTTGCAGCATTTTTAAGGCACTAAAAGTGGAAATTAGAGCTATGCATCCTATTATTAGCAGACAGAAAATAGACTGCCAATCATCTATCTATCTATCATGCACAATCAGGGACAGAAGTCTACTAAAAAATGGGAAGATTGCAGATTTGTATGTTTTAAAACTTAAAATAAAATGCTTCGGCAAACACTGGTAATTGTTCAGTCATATTTATTCTTTACTTCTTCCTTTAATTATAGAAACCATGAGGTCTATCTGGATCACAGCATCCAAACCAGAGGATAAATGTCTAGGGGGCCTTGCAGATCACTATGGCCATGTGACTGAGCTCTGGGCAAAGGTACGTGAGCAGAAGTGGGGTGCCCATTTCTGTCATGCCCTTAAGTGGAATGGGCACACACACAATCTCACTGACTTCTCCTTCCCATCGGCTGGGATACCCATACGGTGGCGGGAGCTGGAGCTACTCCAGGGACCTAGAGATGATAGAAGGCCTGTGCTGAAGTAGACACAGCCCATCAGCCTGGACCACTCTGCTTTCTCTGCCTGCACTGCTTCACTGGCAACAAATCAACTCTATCCTCACTGATCCACTGTGTTTTGAGGTCTCTTTGTTATAGAAGCATAGAATGTTCCCCAACTAAAACACACTCTATCTGTCATCTATCATCCATCTATCTATCTATCTATCTATCTATCTATCTATCTATCTTCTATGTATCTATGTATCTATGTGTCTATCTATGTATGTATCTATCTATGTATCTATGTATTTATGTATCTATCTATCATATACCAATCATCTATCTATCTATCATCTATCATCTATCTATCTATCTATCTATCTATCTATCTATCTATCTATTTATCTATCTATCTATCATCTATCTATGTAGTTATCTATATATGTAAAACCCTAATATGCAAATAGACGGAACGGCGGAATGGTGAAACAACCGAACAACAGGTCGCTATGACATGCACTGACCACCAGGGGGCACGCGCGGAACATGGAGGACATTGGCTGTGGCGGGATGGTGGAGCAGGTGAGTGGGGGCATCAGACCAAGGTAGGGCACCTGTTGTTGTCATTGGGGCGAGCCTCTGGTGGTTACTGAAAATTCTTTGCTCCCACGCGCCCTCGTCCTGCTGGGCACTCACACCTGCTGCTGGTGCCTGGTGCTGGCCCTGATTGCTTGGCACTGGCCCCGAGCACTCGGTGTTGGCCCCAATTGCTAGGCGCCATCAGCGGTTGCGAGTGGTGGCTGCTGGCCCTGATCACCTTTCAGGGCATCTCCACCTACCCCTGCTCCTGAGAGGCAATCGGGGCTGGCAGCCACCTCTTCCACCCGTTGCCGGTGACGGCCCCACTCGCACCTGCTGCTGGCATCAGTGGGTGAGAGTGGGGCTGGCACCGTCAGTGTGTGGGAGTGGCAACGGTGGGAGCAGGGCTGCTAGCAGACAGGGGACCGGGGGCCACTGTGGGAGGGGCGGGGCAGGGGCACAGAGAATAGGCCAAGACCTGCTCCTGTGCCCTCTGCAGCCTCGCGGCCCACAGTTCCTTTCAAGGTGCACAAATTTGTGCACTGGGCCCTTAATATAATACAGGGGTGGGCAAACTTTTTGACTCGAGGGCCACAATGGGTTCTTTAACTGGACCGGAGGGCAGGAACAAAAGCATGGATGGAGTGTTTGTGTGAACTAATATAAATTCAAAGTAAACATTACATAAAAGGGTACGGTCATTTTTTTTTATTTCAATAGTTTTATTCATTTCAAACATTTTAACAAGAAGAATGTAAACACTAATTATTATAATTTGAAACTTCTAAAAATGGAGGAATCATAGCACAATAACATACCTTCTATTGAAGATGGCAAAGGCAAAATAAAATTGCCTAACAAAGGAAAGGTACAAAAGCCTTTCAAATTAAACTTAAATATAATAAAATAATTTAAAACTAAAACAAATAGAAAAGAACAAAATGTGTAAACAGTAAAATAAACATTTTCTTTAGTGCAACTTCCAAATTATGCCCGGGTCGTAGATGTAGATGGCAATGTAGACTGGGTTGAAAGGTTTTTGGTCTTTAAAACATCAACTTCAGTGGGAACAGTGTTGTTGGTCTCCTTTTTAGCTAATGCTCTGATACTGTGCTCTCCAGGGGTGTGTCTTCCTACATCACCACGATAACGTGTCTACACATTCCCAGGGTGATGTCGGGGGACGCGTCCGTGGGCATTACAAGGAGCCTCTGGAAGATTGAGAGGTTGTTCTTTCTACTGAATGGGCGGATATAAATCCGCCCACTCAGAAGAAGGAGCTGCGGCCGTGTTTCCAGACGTTGCCATGTTAACACTGCTGCTGGTGAAGGAGCGGAGGGGAGAGCAAGAGAACCCTCCACTCTTTCGGCTCCGCGGGCCGGATAGAACAGCCGAACGGGTTGGATCCGGCCCGCGGGCCGTAGTTTGCCCACGGCTGGTATAATACATACAAGTATTTTCTGTTTTCACTTTAAATGATCTTGTCCATTAACCAAGTGATCTACCAGTTCTGATAACAAGGCTTCTCTTATATTATTTTTCCTCTCTTCTCCACTAGACATGGAAGTTGAGTTTGTCTCAGTTGGCAGTGCTTTCAGTGAGAGCTGACTTTGTGTTTCTATGACATTGCACTGCACGAGCCACTCCTTCATCTGGTTAAGTCTGCGAAGTAGCATAGGCTTGACCAGCTGGCAGTTATCGGCATATGAACCAGAGGAAGAAAGGGTCAGATGTTCAGAGAACGTCCCCTGCAAACCCATGGGTAGCCACTGTGGAGGGTTCCATGGCTGGCATGCACACTGTAGCTTATATGAATGGCGCCCCAGAGTTGTGCAGTGCCCAGCCCGAGCAGCTAGCTTTCCATGAAGCCCCTGCTAATGCATGCTAAAGGGACTCCTCTCTTAAGTTCATCACCTTATTAATCAGTCATTGATTCTTGATGCTGGCAAGAATATAGCAAAGGAGATGCTCTCACATATCATTGGTGGGAGTGAAAATTATTAAAGTTTTTATGGAGGTCACTGCATCAAAAATTAAACACTGTATATGCTTTAACCAAGATTTTCTCCTTCTAGGAGGTCATTTTAAGACATTCTCATACATGAGGATGTAGGTGTATGTGCAAGAGTGTTCACTGCAGAAGCAGAGAAATATCTAAATGTTCCTCTTCTAGCCCTTCATTTCTTCCTTCAAGAAATGTTATCTGAGCACATGCAAAGTGTGAAAGTGAGCAGCTTAAGGAAATTTAGACCAGACAAGATGCACAATAATCCCGAACTTGTGGAGCTTACCTTTCTCTCTCCCTATCTTTCTCTCTCTTTCTCTCTCTCTCTCTCTCTCTTTCTGTGTATGTTAGGGGTGGTGATGAACAAGTGAAGGAATAAATATATCACAATGTCAAATAGTCAATAAGACAATGGATGCATACCTCATGGCTCATCCACATTACAGAATGCTATAAAGCCATTCCAAAAGAATGACATATACCAAGTTTTATTAACATAAAAATTATCCAAGATATACTGTAAAATGAATGCAATGTGAATAGTGAGATCACAACTTCATAAAAAATATGTGTTTATGGGCATATACATGGCTGTAATTGTGCAGAAAACATGTGAAGGCTTGCACTTCAGAATAATAATAGTAGCTGTCCCCGGGGTGAGAGTTCAAGTACCAGGCGAGGTGTAAGGTGTATATGGGAAAGCAGTGAGAATAAGGAACATGTCATACTTTATTCTGTATTATTGCATCTTCCACACTGCGGCCATGTTCCCATTCTACTCCTGTATTTAAAAAGAAGAAACTGACAAGAAATAATCAGTGCTTCCCTAGAGCTGATGAGGGTACCAGCAATGGAGGCAAGTGCTGATGCCAGCCCTGATGCCAGGCCTTCCTAGAAGGGATTATCAATGGCTTAAACATTTCAACTTTTTGAAGTTGCCATTGCACACCTAGGAATTTAGCTTAAGGAAGTCATGTGCTAGAGACATTTAATTATATTCATTTCAGCTTTGCTTATGACAGTTTAAAAAATGGTGTCTAACAATAGGGGAATGTCTAAACAAATGGTGGTAATTCCATATGATGAAGTATTACACAATTCAAAACCTTGTCTTAGTGACTGTGGATATATGTAAATGCCACAACTTGACAATCTTTGGAAACAAAGGTAAAAAACAAAAAACTGTCCACGTGTATGATCCAATGTTGCAATAAAACTCATCTATTGATGCATTTATCTATCTATGCATATATGTACATATATACGCATGCATCTGTCCATCCATCCATCTAACAAAAAACTAGACTAAGACCCCCAAATTTTAAAGTAATAGTATTAATGTATTACTGCTTGTTTTAAAATAATTTTGTAAAAGTTTTCAGGTGTCACTCTGGCCGGTGTGCTCAATGGTTAGAGTGTCAGCCTGTGCACCAAAAGGTCTCAGATTCGATTCCCAGTCAAGGGCATATGTCTGGGTTGCAGGTTTGATCCCTGGCCCTGGGCAGGGTGCATGCGGGAGGCAACCAATGGATGTGACTCTCTTACATCGATGTTGTTTATTTATTTTCTCTTTTTCTCTCTCCCTCTCTCCTCTCCCCCTCCCTTCCTTACACTCTGTCTAAAAAACAAACAAATAAAACAAATAACAAACAAACAACAACAAGAAATGAAAAAATATCCTCAGGTGAGGATTAATAAAAAAAATTTCAGGTGTTTGCAATGCATGGGTATTACTTTTATTAACACACACACACACACACACACACACGCATAGCAATACAAGTTAACTTAGTAAAAACATCAAACACAAAAAGAACCTGTGTGTGGCAACCATTGCCATCATTTCTTCAACTTAAAAAATGTTTATTGATTTTAGAGAGAGAGGAAGGGAGAGGGAGAGAGAAAGATAAGTGTGAGAGAGAAATATCGATCAGCTGCCTCCCGCATGCCCGGACCTGGGACCGAACCCACAACCTGGGTATGTGCCCCACCTCGAAACAAACTGGTGACCTTTTGTTGCATGGGATCACACTCAACCAACTGAGTCACACAGGCCAGGGCTCTTCTCCTTTTTGGTCTGCCCACTCAAACGTTATTCATCCCGAGGAAAATGGACCACCATGACAGTTACCATGAATTAGGGTGAATCATACAACATGGCTGTATTTGTAGGAGAAAAAAAAATTAGCGGTTTTATAGGCTTCAACACAGTACCTACAGTGTATCCTTTTTAATTGGAATGAAATTACTCGGTCTCTCCAGACTCTCATTTTTTACTGCAAAGGGCCATTCTTTCTGGGACGCTTTGTGATTAAGGTGGGAATGTGCTTTATCTCTCTGAGATGGGGAATTTCTGTAATCACACAGGGCCCCACACTCAGAGGGTCACAAGCTTGGCGAAACACTGTTGAGAAATTCTTAGAGAGTTTTGAACAATGGGCCCATGTTTTCATTGGCTCTGGGCCCCACACATTCTGCA
The DNA here is from genome assembly GCF_963455305.1 of Plecotus auritus. Classification (NCBI taxonomy): domain Eukaryota; kingdom Metazoa; phylum Chordata; class Mammalia; order Chiroptera; family Vespertilionidae; genus Plecotus; species Plecotus auritus. The sequence continues at coordinate 92,141,210 of NC_137782.1, read as the reverse complement.
GTGATCTTAGATGGAAATATTCCTGTGATATGCATATAAGGAAGATGATGTTTTTGGAAACCCTATGGAGCAGGCAAGTAAAATTGCCCTCGTTTTCTAAGCCATAAACCTAGGCACATTCACACCAGCCTCTGTGTTACTGGGAACATTTCAGGGGGAGCATTAGGTGGTTCTGTGTAGGAGGTAACGGAAGGCGTCACTGGGTTATTCTAACTGGGGGGAAAAAGTGATAAAGTTATATAACTCCCTTGAGTCCAAATGGGCACACGGAGTTCTCATTATTGCATTTGTAAGCTTTCCATGTGCCCATCAAGAAGGAAAGACATTCTACTTGCTTGCTTTTGGAATGAAACTGGCAGAAGTCTGACTTGTGTGTCTCCCCCAAATGCAGCAAATATCATGCTTGTTAGTTTGGATTCCTGCCTTATTAAAACTGTGCTCTCAGCAGAAGGTACTCAACTCCACGCCTGCTCCCTGCCAGAATCATACCCTTGCTTAACTGGGGAGGAGAAGGAATGCAGAGGACAGGACTTTGTCAGTTACACTCACCCAGCCCCTCGGCGCCATGTCGTTGCATTTGACCTGTCGTACTTTTGAGGGGCTATAGTCCAGTCTTTCACGATAATCAATACAGTTTCCAGAAGGAGTCATTTTGGGATGTGCAGACCGAGCTCCAGTGAGTACCTGCTCACTTACGTGGCATTATCCTCATGGTTTTTCTGTGGCTCTTTCAAGCCAATCGATATTTTGTTTTCTAGTCTATTTAAGGTTAGACTTTGTCTTAGAAAAAGTTCAGTCATTTTTTGACCAGCATGGTTCAGTTGTTGAGGGTCGACCTATGAACCAGGAGGTCACAGTTTGATTCCTGGTCAAGGCATATGCCCAGTCAGGCTCAATCCACATTGTGGGGTGTGCAGGAGGCAGCAGATCAATGATTATCTCTCATCATTGATGATTCTGTTTCTCTCTCCCTTTCTCTTACATTCTGAAATCAATAAAAAATATTAAAAAGAAAAAGAAAAAAGAAAAAGTTCAATCATTTCCACACATAAGAATATATTCCAGGTAAGTAATTAGTGGTAACACAAAAACTCAAGTACATGAAAACTTATTCCAGAACTAGAGGCCCAGTGCATGAAATTCGTGCATGGGGGGCAGGGGGTCCCCCTCAGCCCAGCCTGGACCCTCTCCAATCTGGGACCCCTCGGGGGATGTCTGACTGTTGGTTTTGGCCTGATCCCAGGGCAGTCGGACATCCCTTTCACAATCCAGGACCACTGGCTCCTAACTGCTCACTTGCCTGCCTGCCTGATTGCCCCTAACTGCCCCCCCCCCCCATTGGCCTGGTTGCCCCTAACTGTCCCCCTTGCCAGCCTGGTCACCCCCAACTGTGTACATTGCTACCCAAGACCACACTGAAGTAGACATAATCAAAATAACCTCAAAGACTAACACTGATAAATATTGGGATCCGGGTTTGGAGAGGCAGTGTTTCCTCTCTGAGGCCAGAGGAGGGAGATACACAAAATGGACAAAGGAAATTGGTTGACTGGGATAAACCATGAGTCCTAGAAATTGGGGGTGGGTAGAAGAAGGAAAGGATATTCCATTGTGAGAAGTGGGGAGGGGAGTGAAATGTCTCAGAGTTATTCATCAGGCAGAGCCACCATTCAACAGTCTTGTGTAGCCTTAAACCCCTCAGGAGAGAGGATGAGGGAGGTGGACTCATTGGGAGGGGATGAGGACAGGGAAACCTTGTTATTCTGGTCAAGATAGAACTTTCTAGCACCATAGGAACTCTCTCTAGAAGTATAGTAGCGGTGTAGAATCACAGAGTAATAACCTGATTATTTTTCTTTTTTAAGGCTATGTGAGAGTTCTGAGATTTATTCATTCATTCAATAACTATTTCACAAGCATCTATTATCTGCCAGGCACCCTGCTAGGTACTGGCTTCTGCATCGGTGAATGTGATAGGTGTCTGCCCTCAGGGGACTGTGCATTTTCATGGAGGAACTCTTAGGTCTGTGCAAACAGAGCACAGTAGGAGAGCATGTGAGTATTACATGGGGCACTGTTTTCCTTGCTAGGAATATAATACCATTAATATAAATGGCTTCAAAATAATTTTGAGTTTTGCTGGTCCAGCACACAAGTCAGTCTTCAATAAAAGCTTAGAGAAGGAAGTGATTGACAGGTTCTGATTGGATTTCTTACAAAAATTGGTTTTGAACCTTGGGGAAGGATTCTCTCATAATGTCTCTTAAATGAGTGGTTCTCAGTCACGATATATAGATATCTGGGATGTCGAAGTCAGTTTTGAGATGTATTAGAAATAATTAGTAACATATGACGTTCCCAAGATTTTTTTCCCATCATTTACTTTAAAATGTATAGTCAATTATATTTCAAGTAAAATAATGACTTGCATCATGACACTAGGAGAGAAAAGACTAAACTTTTACCAGAGACTTGGGAATTATCATGAAACACACATCTAATTTTATTTCTGCATCAACTCTCTGTGGATTACCAATATGGTGTTTTAACTTGTCTGAAAAATGTTTCTCTCAAAGTTGTATATATCTAAGAGAGTTAGTAGATTTACTTATTATTTATTTCATAACTGGTAAAGCTTCATCTTGAAACCATTGTCTTTTCTTGTAAAAAATGATCAATATGAAAGATCATACCTAGAAGCATTCACTTCCACCCTGACTGTCTTGCTCTAACCGTTAGAGCATTGGCCCACACACCAAATGGTTGCAGTTTCAGTCCCACATGTGGGCCAATCTATGTTTCTCTCTCTCTCTCCCCCACCCTCCCTTCCACTCTCTCTAAAAATCTATGGAAAAAATATCCTCAGGTGAGGATTAACAAAAAATAAAAAATAAAAAGAAACATTCACTTTCATTTTGACTCATAAGCAATATAAATTTTAAAATCGGGGATATTGAGCAAAGCCATGCAGTGTTACCTACCTGGCCTGGATGGAAATGATCTGCCTTTAGGTTAATTAAGAATATGGACTCTGGCCCTAACTGGTTTGGCTCAGTGGATAGAGTCGGCCTGTGGACTGAAGGGCATGTACCTTGGTTTTGGGCACATCCCCAGTAGGGGGTGTGCAGGAGGCAGCTGATGGATGTTTCTTTCTCATCGATGTTTCTAACTCTCTATCCCTATCCCTTCTTCTCTGTAAAAAAATCAATAAAATATATTTTTTTAAAAAAGAATATGGACTCTGGTGAATTTCAGAATGTATGCTAGATTTGAAACAATTCATTACTAAAGAAAGTTGAGTGCCGAAAAGAAATTGTAACTTGAGGTCGCATTTGGCTGACCAGCTCTGTGCTTAAGTACTACCATCAGCTAACTTGCTTTCAAAGCCTTCTTTCCTGTTGATATGGTTTTCACAATTTGATTTCTTTTAAAACGTTGCTCTTCCCTAAGATATTTATAGACATTAATAGGAATACATAGCCAGTAATCCATAATCAGTAGGGGAATATTTTGCCCTGTTATGGCAAAAACCTGGAGATTCCAAGGTAGAATTTTCCAGAAGGCCAAGGAGTTTAGCATCACAGAAGTTTCAGTGGCCCTTCAGTATTTCTTAGCCTGATATTCGCAAGGAGTCAGCCTGATGTCTCCATTAGTTAAAATATTTGCATGACAGTGATAGAAATTCTCATTTTAATGGACTTAAGCAGAAAAGAGGAAATCTGGTATTTTTAGGATGAAAACATGCCAAATTAGAGTGGTTTTCAGGGAGTTAAACATATCAGGGGGCCAGCTCTCTCCACATCTGCCTCTGCCCCTCCCTTGTTGACTGCACGCTGGGGTTCTATGCACCCACTGGAAGGGAGCCCAGGAAGCCGCACTGCTTTACACCAGCTTGAAGTCCAGTGGAGACGGATGTGGGTGTGGGTTTCTCTTTCAATATTTATCTCAATAAGCCTTAATGAGATGAACATATACCTCTGCTTTCTGTTCACAGAGAGTTAGCTATGCTATGCAAAGGATTTTCCCAGGGAACATCTTATTTATTTATTCTATTTCCCGACGGCCTGGAAATTACATTTCATTAAAAGTGTTTTGTAATTTACCTGGACACCAACTAGTCCCAAACTGTGATGTTTGACTGTATTTCCCATTTGCCACAAGAACACCTAGTCCAAAATTTAAATATAAAATTTTCTTCAAATAAAATATTTTTATACAACTAGATTTTTTCCCTCTTTTAAAGATCCATATTTTTATTCTTATGCCATAAAAAATAATGGAATAACATTAGGGTATGATAAAACATCCATCTTTCTGGGTAAACCTCTCTGCTCTTATTATTTGTATCCTAAAATAGAGCCATTCTATTCATTAAAATCATAAACTGTGTTAGGTCTAAGTATGAATTAAGCAGAGCCAGTAAAATGTTAGTTGCCCATTTCCCCTCAATGCTTTGGAGAAGCTTAGGTGTTTTCATGCCCTCTATTAGACAAAATAATCAATGTGCAAGGGTCTTGTGTCAGGTGAATGCATAGCAAGGTGATTTCTAGGACAGACTTGAATAAAAACAAAAACATTCAAAGGGCAACTTTCGTGCCTGAGACTGTTTCCCCATCTGAATGCAGAAAGAGGTGGGAACTCCTCCACCTCTCCATAATTGTCTCCTTCCAGAGCATAAAATCCCACTTTCAAGCTGGCATCAGGGAAAATGGGGATTTTCTCATTATCCCAGGGACCTTGTCTGACCCACCACACCTTCTAATGAATAACCATGATGTCTCTGAAGCATACTGGCCTCCCCATCAGTCCAAAAGACCCTCATTTTCTGGTGACTCACTTCTGAGATGTCCTATACGCAGGTCCAGAGTAGATGGGGGAGTCTGGCTAGAGTGGCTCAGTCGGTTGAGTGTCATCCTGTGCACCGAAAGGTTGCCAATTTGATTCCCCATCAGGGCACATACCTGGGTTGCAGGTTTGATCCCTAGTTGGGGCAACCAATCAATGTTTCCCGCTCCACCCCTCCCCCACTTTCTGTCTCTAGCATGTGCTCAGGTGAGGATGAAAAAAAGAAAGAGTAGATGGGGAAGCTGAATAGAAAACTGTTTCTATTCTGTTCCTATGAAAAAATCCCGTGGGTGTAAGAAGCAGTGATTTTAATTAGCCCTCCACAGGCTATGAGGACATTGGAAGTCCTGGCAAGTTCCAAGAGCTGTTAAGTTTCTACCAGGCACTGTGTAAGCTAGGATCACAGATAGAGAAGATATAGACACACATTTTCCTATTTATCTGCACTTTCCCCTCTTTATAATTGCCCTTCATCTAAAATTATTGACCTGTAAGGCAAGGTGACATGTGTTTATTTGTTTACAAAATACTTACTGTTTTATAAGAGGCATTGTGGGTAGGTATTGGAGATACAGAAATTGATGTGATAGACAAAATTCTTGCCATTTAAGACCTTGTATGTTTTGGAGGTGTGGGGGAGACAATAGACAAGTCTTTAATATAAAAATTGGGAGGTATAAATCCTATAGCAAACAAAGCAGGGGGAGGTGTTACAGTAATGGTGTCCAGACAGCAGCAGTTTGGTTAAGAAATCAGGAAGCAGTTATTATGCTTTAATATTCAACCTTTGGAAGTGTTTCATCAAAGGCAGATTTATTTTTGCAAAATGATTGCATTAGTCAGGGTTCTCCAGAGAAACGGAACCAATAGTATAGACATAGACATAGACATAGACATAGACATAGACATAGACATAGACATAGACATAGACATAGACATAGACACAAACAGAGACACAGACACAGACACAGACACAGACACAGACACAGACACAGGTACAGGCACAGGCACAGGCACAGGCACAGACACAGACACAGACACAGACACAGGTACAGGCACAGGCACAGTCATAGACACAGTCATAGACAGAGACACAGACAGACACAGGTATAGGCACAGGCATAGACACAGGTACAGGCACAGGCACAGACACAGACAGACATAGACACAGACACAGACACAGACACAGGCACAGGCACAGGCACAGGCACAGGCACAGGCACAGACAGACACAGATACAGACAGACACAGACACAGACAGACACAGGTACAGGCACAGGCACAGTCATAGACACAGACACAGACACAGACAGACACAGACACAGACACAGATACAGACACAGACACAGACACAGACACAGGTACAGGCACAGGCACAGTCATAGACACAGACACAGACACAGACAGACACAGACACAGACACAGATACAGACATAGATACAGACACAGACACAGACACAGACACAGGCACAGGCACAGACACAGGCACAGACACAGACACAGACATAAGAGATTACTGATGAGAATTGCTTCAGGCATTTATGCAGGCTGAGAAGTACCACAATTGCTGTCTGTAAACTGGAGAGCCTGGAAAGCCAGGGATATAATTCATTCCAGTTCAAAGGCCTGAGAACCAGTAGCTCCTATGTTCAAGCTCCTATGTTCAAATGTATATCAAAGAGATATACATTTCACCTCAAGAAGAGAGAGAGAATTTGTCCTTCCTCCACCTTTTTGTTCCATCAGGCAGGCAGCAGAGTGGTTGATCCCCACCACCTTGGTGAGGGCGATCTCTTTACTCAGCCCACCAGATCAAATGCTGATCTCTTCTGGAAACACCCTCCCAGACACACCAGCAATCTGGGCATTCCTCCATCCAGTCAAGTTGATGCATGGGATTAACCATCTATCACAATGGTGCCAGAGCTGACCTTTATTTTAGCTTGTTAACCATACCAATGCTTACAGGCAGATAAAGGTTGGTTGTTGTATAATAATCCAATTTTGGAAGGCCCACGAGTTTGAAATTGTACACTTCTGCCTTTTCATTTGAAAAAGAATGTTCCCCTATGAGAAGGGGAAGAATGGGTACCTGACTCTGTAGTTAGACGTGTGGTGTGGAGTCCTTCTGTGAACAGGAAGGCCTGTGGCCCATACGTTACTATTGGAGGCTTGGTCTTAGCTTCTTAAATCAGCAGAATTCATGTTGATTTCAAAGGGTGTTCTATGAAGATAAGGTTGCATACAAACCAACAGGTCAGAGCCTACGACTCCACATCAGCTGTCTTTCTCCTTAAATATGCAATTTTATCGCCCAAGTCTTTCAAACAATATGGTTGTCAATCAATCATTCAGTAAATGACCTCCAATGTCTTCAAACTTTTATAGCACTTCCCTTTTGCACTCTGGCAATGCTTTACATTCTGGATGCTACTACAAATCAAAACTATTTATTATACAGCCAAATACTTACAAAACAGAGCGTTTTTAGAAATAGGAGTGGGGAAAAAAGGACAAATGTTTGCAGATAAATATTTACAAAATAAAAATGTTTTAATGAGAAAACCTTGTAGCAGGGAGAATGGACTCGATGCTCCACTTGGAACACAGATTCGAACAACCTTCATCTCACCTTGTTTGTGATGAGATCTTCAAAGTGTAATTTGACATGGTCAGATGAGATTGGAAGATGAGGAAAAGGGTTCCATTTATTGCTCAGACAGTGCCTTGCATTTAGTAGATGCTTAGGGAACTTGACTTAACTTTGATGCCTCCCTGGTTTATGGTGACACATGGTACAATCCTGAAAATGGGTTCTTTCTTCCCGTCAACAGGAATTCACAAACATCCCACTTTAACCATGTGGAGGATTCTTAGAGAAATATATCAAAATGAATGGAATTTAGGTGCTCTTATAGAGATTTCTTATTTTTTTTTTACTAGACCAATGGTTCTTAACTTTATCCAAATAATGATATTTTTGTAACAAATATTTAATAATAAATCTTTTACTCTTATGAATTAAAATTCATAGGTAATGTAACCTCCATACCAAATAATTTTAAAATATAATGTCCTAATGATAACATAAATGAGAAGTAAGAGAAAAGGACTGTGATTTATAACAATAATGATATAATGTGTATTTCGACACAAATGTTTAGGTTTGACCATGCTGGAAGAGAGAATGTAATAGGTGAACTTTTGTACTTACACATGGAATTGGCACCTTATACACATCTTCACAACAAATACAGCTGTATTATGTTGGTGGTTGTAATAAAAAATACTGAGATTCTCCTAAATGATGAATGAATATGTCAGGCAAGTTATAAACCAAAGTAAAACCTTACATGAATTTCCACAGAGATTGCACTCCTGGAAAACTGAAAAAAGATATTTGAGGTTTGAAAGGGAAGTGCAGTTAGATTCTAGACTCAGAAGGTCCTGGACAAACTGGTAACTTGTGTGGACATCCAAGTCCTTTCAAAGTCCTTCAGACCACAGGAGCATCCTTTGTAGGGTCACTTCCAAATGTTGCCAATCTTCTTTAGAATTTTCGAATCTACTTTTGATTCTAGAATTTTCTGGAGAACAGAAGAGCTCTGGAGCCCAATCACCTGAGCCCTGCCATTTAACAGTGTGTGTGCTTGGCAAATTACCCAGGATTCTTCTGTCTCCTTGCATGTAAAATACAGACAATAGTAGTACCTGCTTCATGTGATTGATGTGAGGATCAGCTTTATTGCATAGGAAGTGTTTAGAACAGTGCTCAGCAAATAGTAAGGCTACCAGTGTCATGTAGAGGAGATTAATACAAGGAAATCATAGACCTTACATCATGTGTCAACTTTGTCTATAAGTAACACAGAGGGAGGAGAGAACTGTAACATCAAGGAATATGTATAACTGACATATACCTGCAGATATATGACTAAAATATACATTTTAACCAAGAGGTGATGGGATCTTTTGGAAAGTGGCATGGAAAAGAGAAAGTCTGAGCTTTGGATTCCTCATCTAGAGAATGAGATAATTGTAGTATATAGATAATGATGATGATGATGATGATGATGATGATGTAATGTGTTTTGAACTTGACCATGTGTGAGGCACTGTGCTGAGGGCTTTACACTCACATCATCTCCTTCTTAAGATAACACTGTAGGAATTGTTGGTGTTTTACATTTACCTTGTAGCCTCTTTCAGATTTAGCTATTATCGCCTGTGTTGGGCATGGGGATTTGGAGGTCAGCTTCATCATCATCACCTAAATTGGAGTCACTCCCTCTCTGAGATCTGACTCCAAATTCCAGGCCCTAGTAGATTCACTTACCCTGGCCATATCTAGGCAAACCTGGTAATGAAGTGTCTTACTGAGGAGACAGAGGGAAGCTAGATAGACAGGGACTGGAACCATGAGGGGCGCGGGCAGGAACTAGAACTGAGAACCCAAGTAAGTGGAGTTACTAAGGCACCCCAACTGGGCAGGCAAGGGAGGGTGAGTGCAGGAGACATGAGTTTTAAAATGTATGAATGTTCCTAAGACAGGCAGCTTGCAGATAGCCAATCACAAGACGGTGAGGTGTGTAACCAATACCAAGAATGTTATTAAGGAAAAATTCTTTGAAAAGACCAATTAGGAGCTAGCAAGGCTATATCCACCCCCAAAATTAAAAGGCAGGCACTTCCTCTCTGCTCCCTTTTCCCTGGCATGCAATGCATTCTTGCCATTCCTGTAACTGGAAAGCACACTTTCTGTCCCATGTGGCTTACGACCATGTGAGACTCTACACATTAATCTCCTCTACATGACACTGGTAGCCTTACTATTTGCTGAGCACTGGATAGACTTTAATTTGCTTGGATGCTGAACTACACCCAACCACAACCTGGAACAGAAGCTCTGGACACTGGCCTGAACCCCAGCTGCACCTTTTCCACGACTGGCTTCTCTCAATAAACTTTGGTTCCACTAACTGTTTTTGTCTGTGACTTCATTCTTCGATTTATCTAGATAAGGAACTTGGACTCAAACACCCCACATTTTGGTTTCGTTACCTATAGCAAATTTGAAAGAAGCCTATAAATGGTGATGAGCAAGGGTGCTTAGGACCATGGCACTGGCTTAAATGCCTCCGATGTGTATTTGTAGACCCAGCTCCATCTTGACTTCCCCCTTTCCCATGATCATTCGTGTAATAGGATGATTCAGAGATGTGCTTTGAATTTATTCTTTAGAACTTAAGTGGAAGGATGCCCCAATCAGTAACATTGCAAAAATTTGCATAATTTTGTGAATTGAGAGCAGTATAATGAAAACTATTTAGCATATACTTGAAGAGATTTATGGAAAGCATCTAAGGTATGTTGAGATAATTGTTTGATTGTGATGCTAATGCAGGAGATTGAGCCTTGAGTGAGGTGATTGGTATTTCAAACCTTTTAGAAAGAACTGTCACTGTCTAGTCAACATAATTTGTGCCTATTCAGACATAGGGTCTAGATGGGAAGAGTGCAAGGATGTAGGCATCATAAAAGACACCCAAGTGGGATAAATGATCAATTTGAGTGAGAAATGAAGTGATCTTTATTGTTAGAGAAAAGCCAAGGATTATCACTTGTTTTGTTAAGCAAAAATACTTAAGAAGAATACCATCTTTAATTACTTAATTTTCTCCCAAGGATGGATTCAAGTGATGCAGATCATCTCCCTTTAAAAAAAAAAAAAAAAAAAAGCAGCTCACTTATGTGAGATTAAAGGCTTGTAGCTTCTGCACACTAAGAAAACAATGACCTCTCAGTATAACATTGGGCATTGCAAGCTCTCACGTGCTTGCCTTATCCATTTTAACCCATGGCCTGAATCTCCAATCTACACAACCCTAATCCTAACCCTAACCTTAACCCTAACCCAACCCTAATCCTAACTGTAACCCTAACCCTGTGTTCCACCTAGAATTTCCTTCTTATATTTGACAGCTGTGGTTCATAGGTTTTATTTTCAAATTGAAAAAATTAGCAGGCAAAAAAGAAATTTCAAAAAATTTTAACCATCTCATGAAGGAAATGGGGATTTCCTAAAAGGTTATTGATGGAAAGGCTGCAGCTGTTTAGATATTTAAAGACAAAATTTGAGCTGAACTATAAATACTTTATTTGAATCATAAGGGGCAAATATAATGTGAGGATCCCAATAAGTTTATATCTAGTTGAGAGTATTTGGAGTAATAAATATGAATAGACATTAAAGTGAATTTGCATTTATAAGTGCTATTCAACGTCATGAACCATTATTAGCATTATTATAGTGAGAAGCCCACATTTTCAATCAGAAATTTATATGTTTTCCACAACCAATATTTTTTGTCCCTTCAGAATCTACACAGTATATGTACATCAGGATGAAGCATTTGAAAAACTCCGGTGGAATGAAGTTGTTTTATATAATATTTACAAAACTTCATAAGCCTTTAACTAGAATTAAACTATTTATGCACACATACACACACACACACACACACACACACACACACACACACACACACACACCAAACTTTCCTCTCTTGAATATCTTGAATTTGTTCAACAGACACTTAGTAAATGCATACCCTAATATTGTAGATACAGAGATGGATATGCTTCAGAACCTACTTTTAAACAATTAATATTGAATGGCTTCATGTCATAAGTAGCACAGAAAATGTAAACATTTAAGAAAATGTGGACAACTGAACAATCACAAAGGAGGAAATCATCTTTGAAGACAGGTATGGGTGACATGTGGATGGGTCTCCTACTGATTTCAGGTCATTTCATTTTGTATTTTATATGAAACTGGATCATATTATATTGTTTGATAGTCTGTCTTTCTTCCACTTAATGTTGTTAACATAACAAATGAATGACCTTTTTCTACGGCATGGTTTTGAGCAAGCACATGCTAACTCATTATATGGCGATACCATATTTTACTTAGCCTGACCTAATTTGGCATGAAGATTATGTGCAGTTTCTTTGCAGTGGTAAGAAATCCCTGTGAAGACATATTTGAGTGCATCTCTGTTTCCTTAGGGTGAATTTTTAGAAACACCATTTCTAGATTGAAAGGAATGAGCCTTTGGAGGGGTTTGATACATGTCAGAAAATTGTCCCTGAGAAAGTTTATACCAACCAACCCTTTGTGACTTTCTCACTCTCTGCCCTTCCCAGCTGTAAATAAACCTTAATTTGTTGCTTTATGTCCATCTATTCTGCCAGAATGTGAGTCCAATGAAGACCGGGGACTGTCTGCTTTAGGCATCGCTATGGCTTGGGCACCTGGAACTGTGCCCAAAACAAAGAAGTCACTCAACGATGTTTGTAGAATTAAAGGAAGAAAGGATGGAAAGGTGAGTAAAGTGGAAGGGAGAGAGGAAGAAAAAAAATTGGAAGTGAAGGGAGAATGAATGGACAGATAGAATCATCCTGGCTTTGTGTTTTTGTTTGTTTTTTTGGGGTGTGTGTGTGTGTGTGTTTAATTTATAAATTAAGAAGGAAGTGCTCAATGGGCAATTCTTAAGCTCTTTTCAATTCAACATTTTCAGTACACATGGTTATCAAACACTGGAAATGTGGGGCTTTCCTGAGGCACAGGAGTCCTGAATGGAGGGAGGGTGGCAGTGGCCTGGGGAGTTAGGAGGAAAAGTACAACAAGTAGATAAATATTTGCTTTTATGCTGCAAGCTCAGATTGGCAAAGGCTTAAAGAAAATAAATGTCTGCACTCTGAGGATCGCTGGAGGAGGCCTGTAGGGGAAGCACAGGAAGAAATTGTGCAACTGCTAAGAAAGATCTGTTGGTTAAAAGACTAGAACTCAGAATGGTAAACACACATGTATTTATTGGGGTAGAAGATGATTCAACTTACAAAAAGAAAGTTGTTTTTCTTAGATAACTTATTTCTCAGCCTCTCTTTCATCTCCCCACTATTTTTTGTAAAAAAGAAAACAACTTTCTTTGTCAGGAGAAAAGAATTTGGCCCCTTAGCATAGTAGATTTTGGAGCTAACACTAGGCTGTGTGCCGAGTATGATAGATTAATTGATATGGAAGTATATTTGATCACAATATCATTAGATTGGGAATACCCAGGAGGGTATAGTGTATATCAGTGCAAGTTAATGCAGGGGAGGGACTCTGCTCCAGGATTTTTGTTTCAAATCCCCTAATTAAAATTAGTGTTTGAAAAATAGCTATTTCTCAATGAAACAATGGAAATTTAAATTCTCCCTGTTAGGTTTATGCTAGATTGAGGAAATGCAAAGGTGGTACTTTAGGAGAGGAGGTTAAGATAAAATTAGCAGAAAAAAAAATCAAACAGAGGGTATTTACATATCATATTATAAATGAGTAATATATTCAGTCTTGCAAGAGGGCCTGTAAGAACTAAAGGAATAAACAGAATGGTGGATAAAAAGGAATTTAAAGTGGGAGGCACTTTGGAGACTTTAATGATTAAAGGGTCTAATTCATAGTCCTAACCACATGAGGCAAATGGCTTACATGCAGTGTGAGTACTCTTAGATGAATTCATTCAATATCTCCCATTTCTTTAAGAGGATGTAAGAAAGCCCTTTACTCAGTATTGAGCAGGAGACACCATGATCCACAATGAGGCTCTTTGCACTCATATTCCACAAAGCCAGGGCTCTCTGTCAATATGATGCTTTCTTTAACTGTCCTCCAACCTGCATCTAAGTTCGGGCTTTTTCCATGGAAACCTTTTAAGTTTCTGCTGGGATTATTCATTCTGTTAGATGCTAACCCAAGTATAGAAAGACTTGGCTCAAGAAAGTTTCTTCATGATGCTGGCCCTTTTGACAGGGAGAAGGAGTCGGGAGAGGAAGGTAGAACTTGCAAAGTTCTTCAAAGCATGCCAAGATCTTGGCTTCATTCCACAGGTTTTGGAGTTAGGTAGACCCAGACTTGAACTTCAGCTCTGCCATTTCTTGGGCAACCCTAGGCAAGTTACAGAAACTCTCTGAGCTTTATTTATCAGCAGAGGATAACATCTGTACATTACAGATGAGTTTGGGATTAAAAATAGTTCTGTGTGTAACCACCTTAATAGGTCCATTTTAAGCATTTCAGGAATGATAGTTTAAGAGAAAAATAACAGTATAATAGAAAAGTGACTGCTTAATTATCAATTCTCACATAATTTCCAAGGAAGATAACTTTTTACTTCATTTTATTTCTTATGGCAAGGAAGTGGACAAGAATGGAAAGAATCTTGTATTGAAGTACAACCTTGGGCAAGTTAATAAACCTTCTGGACCTTAGTGTGTCTGTATCAGGTTCTTACTGCTGCTGCAACAAATGGACACCAACTTAGTGTCTGAAAACAACATCAACATACTGCCTTACAGTTCTGTAGTTCAGAAGTTGGACACAGGTCTTATTAGGCTAAAATCAAGATGTTGTCAAGTCTGTGTTCCTTCCAGAGGATCTAGGAAGAACTCACTTCCTTGCCCTTCTCAGCTTCTTGAGGCTGCCCATATTCATTGGCTCGTGCCTCCTGTCCAGTCTTTGAAACCAGCAACAGCTGGTTGAACCCTTTCCTCATCTTGTTACTCCAACCTCCTCTTCTGCCTCGTTTAAGGACCCTCATGATTATATCAGGCACAGCTGGATAATCTGGGATGACTTCGCCATCTCAAGGTCAATGGATTCGCAACTTTAATTCCAATCATAATCTTAATTTGCCATATAAGGTTAACATATACATAGGTTCTGTGAATTTAGGTCATGGACAGTTTGGGGTGACTATTATTCTGCCTACCACATTTATATCTATTACGTTTAAAAATAGCAGCAAATGTAGTAGATGTTATTTTAAATTAAAACAAATTTTCACTTGCCAATCTTATTGTAGGCTTTTTCCTTGAGTATTGGAGTTCTGCTTCTTCCTTATGTAAACCAAACCCTTAATGCATGTTGATAGTTTCCAGGTTTGTTTTTTTTTTTAACTATGCTGAAATTTAAAAATATATATTGTGAAGAAATGTGTGTAGACTATTTTTAGATATTCTAATGATTTTCCATTTTATATGACCTCAGTGAAACCTAGTTCAATTACTTTTCCATCCTTTTCAAATATTTCTAAATAGAATTTTTTTTCTAATATCCACCGATTTATGTGAAGATTCTTTTTTTCTGTCTCATGAATCTCCATCTAATCTCGCCTTTTAAAAAACAAATTGTGATGGAAGGAGACCTGACTTGGGGTGGTGAACACACAATGCAATATGCAGATGATTTATTATAGAATTATATACATGAAGCCCATATAATTTTCTTAACCAATGTCACCCCAATAAGTTCAATCAAAAGTAATAAAACAATTTATGCAAAGTTTAAATTTTATGCTTTCATTTACTAGTACAGGAACACATGGCATAAGCAATTACAATTGATCTCAATTTGCACAGAATTTACCCAGTGGAAGCACAGGCATGCAGGCAAATGGGGACCAGTCAGCATTAGTCTCTGTGCTTTACTGAACAATGAAGATTGTCAGGTCAGTTAAGTGGAGACTGATTAAAAGAGCTTCTGTTGTATTAGGAGCTAATATTACTACATGCTTATGACATAACCAGGCACCACGTGATAAGTTTACATGATTTACATATTTTAATTTTGATTATAACCTTTTGAAGAAAATTGAACTTGACAAGGGAATGAATTTCTCAAAAGCCAAGCAGCTAGTAGGAAGAAGGTTAGGGTGAAAAATTATATAGTCTGACTCTAGTAGTTAATCACACAATCTTATTCTCAGCTATGGTCCACTCTGTCATATGAACTTCACAGGGCTGCATATATGTTGAACATGTTAGAATTAGCAACTATTTGAATATAACACAAATTACAATAGTCATGTTGAGATGAAATATATTTGGCTAGAATACTAAGTTCCTACATTCTTGATCAGTTTCCAACAGACTTTCCATTTTTTGTGGAGATGCAAAGGGATGCTCTGGGGGAAATGCAAGGCCCATATCCTTATAGAGAAATTCTGACCTTAGAGGGTGAGGCTGAGCCACAGGGACTCTATGGGTACATTGGCCAAAGGTCTTCTTAAAAACAAGTTGACCAGACGTTTATGCTCTTTTCCCTAGGCTAGATATGTAGCCTAGCCAAGGCCATCAGTGGTTTCCAGCTGGGCACTCCAGAGCCTCCATAGTTTCACGGACCTCAGAACCACACCACCACCAGAGAGCCAGTGCAACATGGAAACAGAGCTGGCAGATTGGACTCCTGGTCCTCCACTCCTCAGTCGATCGGAGTAGCTCTTCTTTCTCTGGTGTGTTGATTTAAACTCAGGATTCCATTCTGTTTGATTAAAGAGGTCTGAGGCTCTCTCACGCCTTTTTTCTTTATAACATCTGCTGCTCTAGGCCTTGCTACTCTGAAGAGAGGTAAGAAAAGATGAAGCAAAGCAAGCAGGTAACAAGGAGGGGGAGGGTTACCTTCAAGGGCTTTCTACTGTGCCTGAAAGCGACATTTCCTGATCATATGGCCCCTCTGATCTTTGTCCAAGGATGTATCGGCTCTCCCATTTCTCATTTTCTTTACACTTATCTCTCTTTTCATAGTAGAATTTCATAGTAGAATATAAGCTCTAGAAGGCAGGGCCATTGTTTCTCTTAAGACTGTAGTCTCTGCTCCCAGATGAGCATCTGGTTATTGATAAGTACTTATGTATTTGTTTGAGTGAATAGAAAAGACGTGGGTGTATAAATTAATGAAGATTCATTGGGGAGAAGCAGACTTGACTAAAGGAGGGCAAGTTGGGGTATGGAATGGCTCCTTTTTAATGTGATCACAGCAGAATGATTACACAGGAGAAGGGAGGCTTTCCACTTGGGTCTTATCATGATTTCCAAGGTCGGAATCAAGATTATGTCACCTTGAAAAAAAAATTCCTCTTCCATTCCCTTCCCTTGAAAATATCACCAGTTGGATCCAATTTAAGTGGGAATATACACTGAGTGGCCAGATTATTATGATCTATGAATGCATAATAATCTGGCCACTCAGTGTATATCCTATATAATAAAAGGCTAATATGCAAATTGTCCCCTCGACCAGGAGTTCGCCAGCAGGCAGGCCGGCCAACCGCCCATGTCCCCTCCCCCTGGCCAGGCTGGCCAGACCCCACCCATGCACCGGGCCTCAAATATATATATATATATGTATATATGTGTATATATATATATATATATATATATATATATATATATACATACATATATATATACACACACACACACTGAGTGGCCAGATTATTATGCATTCAGATATCATAATAATCTGGCCCCACTCAGTGTATATTTCATGGTCTAGCGTGGCTGGAAAATTTCTAGGAGTTGAACGAACAGAGTTCATAGCCCCTCACAGCAATTCTCTAGCTATGAGATTTTGGGCAAATCACCTAAGCCTTTCTGTGTAATGCTTTTGCCTCCTATTGTGGAATCAGCAAGTTAAATCTTTTTTTTGGAAAGGGAAATGTAAAATAGATCTCTATTTCTATCTTCCCCCATTTCCACTGCCACATCTCTCTTGGCCTAGCCATGATGAAAGGAATCATAGGTGAGACAAGGGATATCACAGAGAGAGGAAATAGTCTTCAGCACCTAAAAATACCTTTGCATGCAGACACTGTGATGTGCAGCATTTTTCTCCATAAACAAGATAGAGAAGGATACAGAATATTAAACTCATGAATGAAATATGGGGCAAGGATTCCAGGTAAAATTAATTTTTATTATGATTAGTTTGTTTTCATAAGTTAGATAATCTCCCCATGTTTTCTCATATACAATGTAAAGAGGATAAACCTTTTTGGAGACATCAAACTCTTAGACTATGCAGGAAACACTGATCGGCCACCCCTTGTATGTCCCCCTCACTGGGGACCAAGCCCACAACCCAGGCATGTGCCCCAACTGGGAATCAAACTGGCAATCTTTAGGTACATGACACCCACCCAACCAGGCCACAGAGGCCAGGGCTATACAGGCTTTCTTAATTTTAATTTAAGACAACCTCTATTCCCAAGATGTGGGTTAACTCTAGAGTTACAAAACATGTTTTGGAGAAAATGTGTCATGAATAGTTGCAAGAAGTGTTCATGAAGTTTGTCTTCTCATTTGTACTAATTGTAAATAAACTCACAAGTTCCACTTTTCAAAAACCTATAATGGAGGAGGAAGCAGTCCAGCTTACATTTTAAAAATGACCCTTTTTTATGGCCTGGGACAGGCGGTGGGGGCAGGCTAGAAGGGGTTAATGGGGGAACAAAGAGGACATATGTAATATTTCAACAATAAAGTTTAAAAAATAAAAATAAATATCCTTATACACGCACGCACGCGCACACGCGCGCACACAAACACACACACACACACACACACACACACACACACACACACACACAAGACCCTAAGGTGTCATCAGTAATCAATGACTCTAGAGCTTCTTGGTCTAGGTTACTTTACAGGGTTGCTGTGGAAATCAAGTGGAATGATCGCCTCAAAAACTTTTGATCTGTAAGACGAAAAATCTATGGAGCGTGTTGGGGAATGCTGTAGGTGGACTGAGCTGGGAGGAAGAGGGGAGAGTAGGACAAGCACTAATGTTTACCAACCAAGGTCTTTGGAATAAACCAAGATACATCACCTCTTGTCTCCTTATAACAACCAGTAGAGATTAAGCCTCCTAGACACCCTTGATATTAGAAAGATTATGACCTAAGTTCCTACTATATATAAAGATCAAAATAACTAGTAAATGGCAAACATGAATGGATGTCCAACAAATTTGTTTGCCTCACAATTATTATTTAGACTTTAAGAAATAGTTTTTATTGATTTTAGAGAGAGAGGAAGGGAGAGAGAGATAGAAACATCAATGAGATAGGAACATGGATTGGCCACCTCCTGTACCAGCCCCACCACACACACACACACTGGGGGTCCAGCCTGAAAACAGGCATGTGCCCTGTCAGGAACTGAACAGGTTGACCTCTCAGTTCATGGAGCGACACTCAACCAACTGAGCCTCACTGGCCAGGGCTACTTAGGCTTTTTAACATGTAAAATGTCAATGTATTACACCCTCTCCTCTCCCAAATAAATGCCCTGCCTCTGAGGTCCTCATGCCATGTGCTTAATTTGCCTCCTGGGCACTCCAGCCCTGGTTTCTATCATCCTCCAGATGGTGAAAATTAAATAATCAAATCCATCCCAAACTCATTTCTAACCACCTTAATCCAATTTTTTTTTTCCCAAAAGAGTTTGGGCATCTTCTAAGATTGATTTTTTGTCCAGTCCCAAGTTTGGCTAAGTGAACTATTAGGAAGGGAACTAAATGGAATCACAGAACACATTAAGACACGCCTCAGGCTGCAGTGCGCTCTTTTTAACTCCAACTCCCATCTGCCGCCGGTTCCTGAGGTGCAATGCAGTGGCAGAAGGCGGTGTGCACGTTGAGGTTTTCCTTTTCTCTCCCTGAGATCCATGTCCTTCCTAACGAAGGTGTGACATAAGATCAGGACCTACTCCCCTAGAGCAGGCAGCACAGGCCCGTAGTGGTGATGGCTGGGTCCCTGACGCTTGGACCTCATTTGGGAAGCATGCTCCCCAATGTCTTCTCTTTTTCTTTTCTTTCTGTCACCTGTCCACTAGTGGGTCCCCATGCACAGCCCGTGTCTGCAGGTTCCTCCTGGCACTGAGTACTGATGATGGGGCTGGAGGAATATTTTCAGGAAGCCTTGAGAAAAAGGAGGCTGCCTGCTTCTGCAGGGTAATGAAGAACCTGGCCAGGGCCCTGTTGTGGAGCACAGGTGCAGCTCATGCTTTCAGGCCTTGTCCTGGATTTATTCAGCACCTGCACTCGAAAAGCAATCAGCATTTCTCTGCGGTCTGAGCTTGATGTATGGGAGATGCTTCGTTCCCTTCGCTAGAAAATAACCATCTTTGACTTCATCCTCTGGAGGGCTCCTGTAGCTCTGACACCTGTGAGATTCACGTGCAAGGTGAATCCCTCAGGCTTTCTCCCCTCTGTGGCTGGGAAAGATGTGCTCACTTCTGGAGACCTGGATAAATGGCTCCAAATGGCAGTCACAGTTGCCTTTTAAGGTAGTGGTTAAGGATGTTGTTTCCAAGTTTGTATCATTCCAGTGGCTTGCCAGTGTAGTTGGCATAGAAACCAACTTCTCACCAGTGCGCATGACTGGGCCTGGTCCCAGCTCCCCTCAGGGCCTCATCCCTAGCTCCTTTCCCTGAGTTCAGTGGGCTTCGCTATCCCCCAAGCAAGCTGGCCTGTCCGGGGCCAGGTCCTCATCTTTGTTTCTCTGTGTCAGATCACTTCTTTCCACTTCTCCCTGGCCAGCACCTTCTCCACATTCACGTCTCACTTCCACGGTCACCTCAAGGGAGGGGCTTCTTTGATTCCCCTGATGGAATGCAGCCCAGGAGGCATCCTCACCTGTCAATACCTTTATTTTCTCATGACCATTCATGGAAGCTGGACCATCCTGTTTACTTACTGTTTGTCCATTTTGCCAACAAGAACATATGGTGAGAAACAGAGGCCTTGTCTTCTTCATTGCTATACCCCCACATCCAGAGGAGCTCACAGTGGGTGTCCAATAAATACGCGTGAAGTGAATACATAACAACAGCATAGTGCTGGATTCTTAACGTATCGTGTGCTAAGCGCATATATGATTGACTGGGCTCTCATATGGATTTTGTGAGATGGATACAACTATCCCTCCCATTAACAGTGCAGGACACTGAGGCACAGGGTGGTGGAAGCTTGCCAAGTTGATGGTGTGACTGACTGAGCTGACTTTATACTTCCCGGGAGAAGCTTAAACAGCAGACACCTTGGAGAATGGGATCTGGAAACTTGGAGCTTCTTCTGTGTCATGAATGTTCTCGTTAAAGCGAGAAAACTCACAATTCCTTTGTCAGGTAATTAACAGAGCTCATTTAGGAAGTCAGCGTTTTTTAAAGTTCTATTCTCTGCACCTTTTCCCGGCTGGAGAATCAGGGCAGCAGTTATCCAGGGACTTGGCATAGGGTCATCTGGTAGACACCCGAGACTTGGACCAGAAGGGCTTTCTTTCCTTTTCATCTTTTAATCGGACTCTTAAACCCCGTGCAATGAAGGAAACCCCTTCAGTATGTTCAGATTAATACAGCAAATATTTTGCAAGCTGATTTTCTTTCTTGGGTATTTGAATGAGAAATTCAGAGCAACATGAACCTTACTGGCTTTATTGAAATATTAAAGCATATAAATAATTTATATGGAGATAGAGACTCACAGAAGATAAGAAATCTTCAGAACATTTCATATATAAGTTATATACACTATTTGATTCAAGAAGTTTTATGTGTTACAATACGTCTATCTCCCCCTCCCACGTTTAGCCCACCCACCCTTTATAGAATTTGGCGGGAGGAAGGTTAAAATGAATATGGAGAAAGAAAATGTGGATTCTGACTGCCAGTTTAAGCAAAGAACAACACAAACTATTGTCCTCACATCAGCCAGACATGTGACTCAGGAAAAGAGATGCATGTTTAGGGGAGGCCATATTAGTGGAGTTATTGCTGTAATAAAAAAAAAATCAAGCTGGGTTGGGTTTTATTCCCTTCCCTGGCCCCAGCTCCATGCATTTCCTTTGTAACAATTGTAACAATTGTAATTCCCTGTTTAATTATTCTCACCCTCTAAACTTGAAGCTGGAAAAGGGCATTGCCTCATTCCCTGCTGCATCCCAGCAGCTATAGCTGTGTGACTTGGGGCTCAGTACTCAACCTTTCTGTGCCTCAGGATTCTCATCTGGAAACGGGAGATAGAGATAGTAGTTAAGTCAGGGGTTACTATGGAGAACACACATGTAAATGCAAATTGCACACTTAGAACAGTCCAGATCGCCAGAGGAAATCTCCGAATTCGAGCTGTTCTTATTTTCAGTGGAATATAAGTTGCTTTGAAAAGGTCTTTTTATGTTCTGGTTCCCTAGTGCCTTTAACGGTGCCTTGGATGTAGCCTGTCATTGATAATTCTGGAATAAGTTAATCACTAAATTGATATTTTAGATCCTTAGTAATAAGACTTTAATTCCAGCTTGCAGTATGGTAAAGAGCACACACACGCCTACATACACCTTTTTATGGATTATCAGTGTAAACTTTTTGTGTTTTTGTTTTTGTTAATCCTCACCTGATGATACTTTTTCCATTGATTTTTAGAGAGAGCGGAAGGGAGGGAGAGAGGGGGAGAGAGAAAGAAACATCAATGTGAGAGGAACACATTGGTTGGTTGCCTCCCACACATGCCCAGACTGGGACTGGGGATGAAACCTGCAACCCAAATACATGCCCTTGACTAGGAATGGAAACCCCGACCGACTCCTCACCTTCAGCGCTCCAGTCGACACTCTGGACACTGAGCCACACCCTCCAGGGCCAGCTTATATTTTTAAAGGGTCCTTCTGGCTGCTGTATTTAGAATCAACTCTGGGAGTGCCAGGGATAAAGGGAGATTGGGTAGATGGCAATTTCAACCAACCTAGTGAGAGGCGATGGGGGTGGACCAAGGTGATAACTGAGGACATGGGAAGACATGGTTGGATTTTGAGTACATTTTAAGTTACAACAACAGGAATTGCTCTCACATCAGATTTGGGCTGTGAAATTAAAACAGGCTTTAAGGGTATCCACAGGTTTAACCTGAGAAACAAGCATCATGACATTGTCATTTTCTGAATAGAGAAGAGAGAAGAAAACTTATGTTTGCAGAATGAAAATTAGGAGTTCAGCTTTTGACCTGTCATGTTTCAGATGCTGTCTTAATTATCTTATGGCTGCATAATAAATGTCTCCAAAACTTAGCATCTTGTCTTAACAAATATTTATTATCTCACAGTTTCTGTGAGTCAGGAACTCAGGAGCAGCTTATCTGGGTGGTTCAGGCTCAGGGTCTCTGGTGAGGCAGCTGTCAAGATGTTGGCTGAGGCTGCATCATCCAAAGGCTTGATTGGGGCTGAAGGGTCCACCTCTAAGACGGCTCCCTCATATGGCTGTTGGCAGGTCTCAGTTCCTCATCACATGGGTCTCTCCGTAGGACTTGGTGACTGTCTCATATCAAGGCATTTGGCTTCCCCCAGAGTGAGTGACTCAAAAGAGTAAGGCAGAGCCCTGGCCTGGTGGCTCAGGTGGTTAGAGCATCTTCCTGTAATGAAAAAGGTGGTGGGGGGTTCAATTCCTGGTCAGGGTACATACCTAGGTTAAAAAGAGAGAGATGGAGAGAGAAAGAGAGATAGAGAGATGGGGAGGGAGAAAGAGAGAGAGAGAGAGGCACAGTGCCTTTTATGACCTAGTCTTAGAAATCATACACTGTCATTTCCATAATATTCTGTTAGAAGAAAGTCATTAATTCAACCCACACTCAAGGAGAGAGAAATTAACCTCCATCTGAAGGGTACTGTGTCAATATTCTTATTGTTGTTGTTAATCCCCACCAGAGAATATTTTCTCCATTGACTTTAGAGAGAGTGGAAGGGAAGGAGGGAGTAGGGGGAGGGAGCGAGAGAAAAGCCCATGTGAGAGGAGCACATAGATTGGTTGCTTTGCCTTGACCGGGGCTGGGGATTGAACCTGCAACCTAGGTACCAGGTACACACCCTTGATTGGGAATCGAACCTGTGACCCATTGGTGCACAGGTCGATGCTCTAACCACTGAGTGATATTGGCTAGGGCCGGCCAGAGCCTCAGTGTAGACTTTAGATTAATTACTTTGACGAGCTCTTGTGAGGACAGCCAAGTACCAGGAGATATAATCACAGCTGGACATCTGGGAAGGCACATCATTTGCCTTTAGCCCTCAGCTGTCTGAACTGGGCCTCTGGCCAGTTCCCCTGGATCAAAGCCAAAGCTGCTGTCATTTTGCAAGGGGGCTGTGCCACCAACTCACCATCACAATGATTGTGCAGGGAAGTAAATAGCCCTCACCTTAAATGTCAATTTATTGTTCCCACTCTGTCACACTTGATTAAAATACAGAGTTTGCCTCCAAGGCTGAAAATTAGCTTTTCCTTTTGACTGACTGCCATTCAGGTCTGAAAAAGAGCAACTCGTTTGTTTCAATATTTACCACATCCATTCAGAAGAGGTTTACATTATTGCCAATTAGGACTTAATTGGTATCCATAACTCAAACATTGGGTGGCTGTTTATGGAGTAAAAGCCATCATTCTCCTTTTATATCCTGACTTCCACAACCCTGAGGCCTATGCAACATCAGTGGAGGAATTTCTTTTCCTGAAGATGGGATTGGTGGAGAATGTAAAAATCCTTTCAGCTCTTGGGCCAGGATGTGGCTGGAGGCAAGAATTTATTGTCCAGTTGAATGGAAGATGGTGAGGCCCCTGTATTAGGCATCTGCTGTGCTTGCCTCCCCAATCTGCGTTTCCCAATGTTCTGCCTGCAGGAACCTGACTTGGCTCTGGAGAGCTTCTCTGTTGCTTGGACTATTGCAGTATTCTCCCAGCGTGGCTCCCAGCTTTTACTATTGCCCCCTGAGCATATTCTCAACACATCAGAGAAAGTGATCCTTTTTTTCCTCTCCATTGTACATTTTTGGCTCCTTCATAAAATATTATTTGCCCAAAACATGTGGATTTATTTCTGGGCTTTCAATTCTGTTACACTGGTCTGTGTGTCTGCTTTTCTGCCAACTCCTTGTTGGTTTGATTATCGTAGCTGTGTAGTATAATTTGAACTCAGGGAGTGTAAAACCTCTGGCTTTCTTCTCTTTTCACAGAATTGCTTTGGCTATTTGGGGTCTTTTGTGGGTCTATACAAATCTATGATATTTGTTTTATTTCCTTAAAAAAAATCAGGATTTTTATGGGGATTGCATTAAATCTGTATATTGCTTTGGATAATATGGACATTTTAACTATGTTGATTCTTTCAACATGAACATCAAAGATCTTTCCATTTCACTGTGTCTTTTTAAATCTCTTTTAACAATGTTTTGTAGTTTTCAGTATATAGGGGCAATGTACAGATGATGTATCATAGAACTGTACACTTGAAACCTATATAATCTTATTAACCATTGTCACCCCAATAAAGTTAATTAAAAATATGTCACATCATGTGACTCCTCTGCTTCAAAGCTCCACACCTGCCTGTCTCACTCAGGGTGAGGCCAGCATCTGTGCAGTGGCTCCCGGAGTCTTGCCCACCTGTGACCCACTGCTGCTCCAATATGGCATCCTGTGACCCTCTACACAGTCTGGACAGCATATATTTCTTTATTGTCTGTCTCCTCCCCAAAGCTATACATTCCAGGAAGGAAGGGGGTAATTATGTTTATTTACATAGCCCAGTGTTGTTATTATGTCTTCCTGTTACCCCCTGGTAATCTCAGATCTGCCACTATGTTCAGGTGCCCTGTACCCACAAGCTACGCCCTGGCTTCCCAATGCCTCAGCAACTCAGCCCTCTCATGATGTGTCAGGTGGTGAAATAACCTCTCCTTTGTTACTGTTATTCCACATAATTCCACTTCCCTCTGTGCTTATTGTAGTAAACTAACTCACTGAAAGGTATGAAAGTACGTTGGTTCTAAAAAGTTTTTATTGTATTCAAATGCATGTCTGATTGGTGGAATTTTAGGCAATCTGTCAATGTTTGACGTTTGCTTGAGATGCTTAAGAAAGGGACATTGATGAACTAGTCCAAGAGATAGCTTTTTGGGAGTGGTTCGGATGACCACACCTGGAGGTTCCTGGGCTAGGCGGTGTCCCACAATTGACATGGTGGCCCTAGACACGTTTCTTTCAGCCTGCCCTGTGTTTAAAAGGAGAGGGAGTCAATATAAAAAATCACACAGAGGACATTTCATATAAAAATACAATTCCCAGCATTCCCTGAAAAATTGGACAATCTGGCAAATTTCCCCTGGCACCATGGTCTGGAGGTGAGAATTGTCCCACCCCTTTGGAGGAGGCATGGTTTCTCTATTCACCATGGTCCTATCAGGGCCTCTGCACTCATTCATGTGAACCTATGGAGTTCAAACCTGGAGTTGATGCATCCGGGCTCGGTTTGTGGGCACGAAGAACCTCTGAGCTGGGTCTCAGGCAATGTGCACACATTCACTGACAACATGGGTAGAAACCTCTCCTTCAATGGCCATGGCTGGCTTGTCTCAACATGAGACCATGAGTCTACATTTTTTTCCTGTTCTGATGGCACTTTTAAAAATTACGATGCTGAGGTCCAATCCCAGGCCAGCCGAATAAACCTCTGGGACCTGGGACCTGGGACCTGGGACCCAGTCTGGGTGCTTCCTTACCCCTCTCAGGAGATTCTAAATGTGCAGCCAGGGTTGAGGCCCACCTTGGAAGTGCCTCTGCTGATTCCCATTGCAGGGGAGGGTGTAATTCAAAGAGTGCAATTCCTGGGAGTGCAATTCAGAGAGTGCACTTGGCCTAAGGACAAACTGGAGATGACTCAGATGACCCCAACCTTTGCACCCTCTCTCCGGGTGTGACCTCCGACCCTTGCCCCCAGGTGAAGCAGACCTCTAATTGGCTGAAGTTTCCCTTGGCCAACTTTTGTCTTTGTTGGAACAATAAAAGGGTATGAAAAACAAGGGATGGGAAAGAAAATAAAATAGCATGACCGATTCCTGACCAGAAGATCCTCTCCATTGTCTAACGGGCTCCTAAGAGAACTGAACTTTTGGGCATCATTAATTTTGCATTTGACTCAGGACTAGATTTTAAAGCTTTTTTTTTTTTTTTTTTTTTAGCAAGTTTGCTCTTCATCTTGCAATCCCTCCCCAAACTTTACCTGTAATTAAATGCCACCATCCTCATTTCTCTCTGAGTTGAAATTTACAGCAGCCTCCTGAAATGACCCCTGACTGTCAGATATGTGCCTGGAAATGTAATTAGAGACAAAGCCCCTCAGCCTCAGGACCAGGAGAGGGATGGCTGATCTCCAGGGAACCAAGAGGTGGCTGGGCACTCACAACCTGTGAACCTGCTGGCCTGCCACCTCCGGCAGGTGGTTTATTGCAGGCTGATCTTGAAAACTGTCCTTCCGAGATTTTTGTCATTTCTATGAAGTGCTTCAACCTGCTCTGGGCTAGGGAAGAGCAAACTTCCAAGTGCTTTCACGTTAACAGATTTTCCCAGTGGACCGCAATTCACGGAGGATGCTGCTGATGGACCAAGCCTGGAGCGCAATCGATGGGACAAGGTAACTAGCTGTGGGTCAGTGGCGAACGGGAAGGACGTGGTGAGCGTGTGTGGCTGCTGACTCTCAGACTGTTTGATGTTGGAGCAGCACTCCTCCTGCAAAACTGCGCCCAGACCGCCTTCCCCAGAGCACCGGCTGCAAAGCCTTTTGGGCGAAAAAGGGAAATAACGCATGCGGTCCGGGTCAGGCAGTAGAGCAGCTGCTTAGACAGAGCACTCTCTCTGAGTGTGCTCCCCCAGGGAAGAGGGAATTAGATTTAACTGCCATTCCGCATCCCTAAGGGTTGGAACTGTGAAAAGACTCCGCGTCCCCCTTGTAATTACTGAATATTTGGACCACGGCAAAATTAAAAAGAGGGTTATTCATCAAAAGTGGCTCATTATTTTCATTAGGGTGTGCAATCTGTGCTTTGCTAACGCAGATCAGAACCCAGCGGCATGTTTATCGGATCTGGCCCAAGGAGTTCTAATGGGTTAGGCATCGGAGGGATGTTCCTGGATCTGCCCCGCCTGTTGGCTTCCTTGAATACAGCCAGGGAGCATTTGGAGGATGGTTTCTAACGGGGTCTCCCTGATCCCCAAGTCATTTTATTAAAGAGCTGCGCTGTCAGTGGGGGAAACCTTTGAAATTATTTGTGTCCATAGTATACTAGTATAAAACTCCATAGTGAGAAGAAGTACATTTTATTCCACCTAAGTCTCTTTCATTCTTCATTAACGTGTACTGGTGAGCAGAGGGACTATGACGTTCAATATGTCATTCTTCTGGTCTCAAGTAGATCCCAGTTGTGGGAGAGAGCAATGTAATGAACACTTTTTGTTTTTTGCTTATTGACACAGCACCCTTTCTGGAAAGGATACCCCTGCCTCATCGCCACAGCCAGCTCTCCGTGGATCAGCCTCGTTAGGACATGGCCTTTACCATGGCTAATTGTTCAGCTGTGAGCACCTGATTCTAGTTGTGCAAATAAATCATTTTCCTAAGAATTGTGGAAAACAAGAAATCATCTAAAGTAATAAAAGTCACACATCTGTTGATTCAATGCATAGTAAACTTGGATTATATTCAAGAATGTCAGTACTCTGTTTTTAAAAATATGTATTTTATTGATTTTTTTACAGAGAGGAAGGTGGAAGGATAGAGAGTTAGAAACATCGATGAGAGAGAAACATCACTCAGCTGCCTCCTGCACACCTCCTACTGGGGATGTGCTCGCAACCAAGGTACATGCCCTTGACCAGAATGGAACCTGGGACCTTTCAGTCCACAGGCTGACACTCTATCCACTGAGCCAAATTAAATTCTTTTTTAATCTTTTCAAATAATCTACAGCTTACTTTGTGGTTCTTGTGGCTATAAAATCTTCACCACTGATAATTATTCCTTTTTAATAAAAAGAGAGCTAAATTCAAGTTAGGCTTATTTTATACCTACATCTTCAAATATTTAAGAACTTCCAATGGATAAATACCATTTTTTTTCCATTTAAGAGAAGGACCTAATTCTTGGGAAATCCATCTGAGTCTCCAAAAGGAAATTTGGGTGTATGGTTTAGATGGAAAATTATGGCTAAAGAACTCTGCAGAATGTCCTTGGCTGAAGACAGGACTTAAGAGGATGAAATGAGGAAAACTATAGTTAAGCTTTTATTCAACTGATTCAGATATTGGCCCATTGGCAAGAAAGGTGAGGCCATTGTATTCTCCTGACTTTAGTTGTCCATATTGAAGAACTTCGATTGCCAGAGAGGCTCATGTCTACACTAGAGGTGTGATTTTGGTTGAGTTCTGTGAGAGGCAATTCTTATTCCTATAAGCTCTAAGGGGAAAAGTCCTCCCAAAGTCTAAACACAAAACCTTCACTTCCTTTAAACCACCAGCTTAAGTAATAATTACTCGTCAGTCTCTACTTTTCCTGAGTAACTTACTTCTCTGCTAAGATTATTAGACCTAGCCAGTAAAAATACATAATGCTCAATGGAATCTGAATGTCAGATAAGTAGTGAGTAGTTTTGTAATATAAGAATGGTGCATACAATATTTGTTCTATGTATGGACATGCTTATACTTAAAATTTATTTGTGTTGATCTGAAATTAGACTTTAATTGTGCACCTTATATTTTACCTGGCAACCCCAACCACACTGCAACAGATAAAATCACATGTAACTAAAAGATGAGCTGAATCTTATTCTGAAATGGAGTTGGGGATGTCAAAAGGAAGAAACAGAAGTTTCTTATTGCTTCTTGTAGCTAAGAGAGTTATAGAGATTAAACCAGTGGCTCCTAAAACTAGTCTGCATATATAACAAAATTTATACTGCTTCATAGCAGGATGAGAAGAAAAAGAAAGACCATGTGATATTTTATGAAACTTAAGTATACTTAATTTTCAATGATTGTTTACTTTGAATTTTTTCTTTATAATTAAAAACATTTTTCTTTCATAAAATGATAATAATAGTCTATGGCAGGATGCCATTGCTTTGGTGAATGGTTTCATGTTCTTATTGGGTCAAACAGACAGTTGGCAATATTATGTCAGTGCCAATCCATTTTGTTTAAATTCATCTGAGAACCCTAAAAATCAGGAACCACTGGATTAAATATGTTTGTTTGTTTTGTTAATCCTCACCTGAGGATATTTTTTCCATTGATTTTTGGAGACAGTGGAAGGGAGGGAGGGAGGAGAGAGGGAAAGAGAGAGAGAAAGAGGGAGAAAGAGAGAGAGAGAGAGTGACAGAAACATTGATGTGAGATAGAAACATCAATTGGTTGCCTCCCACACCCACCCTGACTGGGACAGTATTGAACCTGCAAACCAGGTATGTGCCCTGATCCGGAATGGAGCCTTTGGTGTGGGCCAACACTCTAACCACATAGCAACACTGGCCAGGGCCACTGGATTAAAAAATATTACTAAAATAAGTGACATGGTTTTAGTAAATAGACCCAAATCAGGAATATTGCATATTCAGTATCTGTGAGCTGCCAGGAGAGGCAAGGCTGCCTTCAGAAGACCAGGCTCTGCTACCACATCCTGTTGAGAGATGGAAGAAAAATAAAGGTCATGTGAAAAGAGCAAAATATCATTTGACTGTGTTCCTTTCTATTCATAATATTTTTATCTCTCTCACTCAAATACCATCCTCTCAAGTCCTTACGGATTCCATTTGTCTTTGACTCACATAAGAGCCCTCTCTCCTTCACGACAGAAGGAAGTAGCAATGTACTGGGCTTCACAGCCTATGACGTGGTCTTTTTTCCTGGGATGTTTTTATTGTTTGGCTTTAGTAAACAAGACTATTTTTTTCAAGTGTCTTTTAAAGGTCACTCTCTGGCTCCTTATCCATTACTGTTTAACAAATGGCCTCCATACTTAGTAGTTTAAAATAACACACACTTACTACCTCACAGTTTTTGTGGTTCTCTGATTCAAGGTCTCTCACAAAGCTTCAATCAAGGGGTCAGCCAGGCTGGGGTTTCACCTGGAGTCTCACCTGGGAAAGGGTCCACTGCCAAGCTCACTCAGTGGTGGTGGCAGAATTCACTTCCTCATGGGTTGTTGGGTGGAGCTCAGCATGTCCTCTCTGGGTGTTGGCTGGTGGTCACCCTCAAAATGGTAATTCGATGAGAGGTCAAAGCCAATATATTTTTAAAAGAAGTGACATTATAATAATGTCACTGTCTTGTGGGCTTCTCCATTATGGCAGCTGGCATTGTGAGAGCCAGCAGTAGACAGTCTGTTAGCAACATGAAAGTTACTCTCTTTTCTAACCTAATCACAGAAGTGATTTCCCATCACCTATGCTGTATCCTATTAAGGGAAAGTCATGACTCCCATGCACACTCAGAGAAAGGTGATTATACTACAACTAGTGGCCTGGTGCATGAAATTTGTGCACGAGGGGGTGTCCTTCACCCCAGCCTGCACCCTCTCCAATCTGGGACCCCTTGGGGGATGTCCAACTGCTGATTTAGGCCAAACTGGCAGTCGGACTTCCCTCTCACAATCTGGGACCGCTGGCTCCTAACGGCTCACCTGCCTGCCTGCCTGATCGCCCTTAACCACTCTGCCTGCTGGCCTTCTCGCACCCAACTGCCCCCCCTGCTGCCCTGATTGCCCCCAAATGCTCCCCCCACCAGCCTGATCACCCCCAACTACCCTCCCCTCCTGCCCTGACTTCCCTTAACTGCCTCTGCCTCAGCCCTGCCACCATGGCTTTGTCCAGAAGGACATCCAGAAGGTCTCCAGGTCTAATTAGCATATTACCCTTTTATTAGTATAGATGTCAATACCAGAATGTGGGTGTCATTATGGCCATTTTAGAACAAATTCCCACTCTCAATCTCACCTCCTCTATCTTATTTTTCTTACAACATCCAATACTGTTCCCTTCATGATAGGTGGGTATGGAGCCCATCTCATGTCAAAACTAATCCCATCTATAAGAGATTTACCATGTCTGCTATCAACAACGTTGTAACAGGTTCGCAACATCCAGTCAATCAGAAAATATTTTAAGAGTATTAAATTTTAAAAGAATATGCTGAATTGAAGTATTAGTGGAACAGTTCTAGACTATTAGTCATACCTTTCACAATTGCATCCTTTCTACCATCACAGATTTAGCAGGGACTTGATATCCAGCAATAGATGATTCTTTGGGTCTTTTATCTATTAAATCCTTTAAAAATATTTCATTTCAGAATCTGATCTTGATCTCTCCACAGTAACAGGCTAAGTAAGGGGCCATCAAGCAAGTTCCTCACTAATTTGTTATAAATCGTTAGGACACGATGTCAACTCTTGGGATCATAGACCTTTTAACGTGGACGCCTTAATTGTATGTACATTGCTTGTGTTAGAAAGATACAGAATTTTAATGCAAGTGGTGAGCATAATCTTCCAAAGAGAACACTGTCACTGAGGGACAATTAATTAAACTTTTATATAAGTGAAAGTTTAGTAAAAGATGTTAAACACCACTATGAGATATAATTTGTGAATTGTGGTGTCCGATAATTACATAATTAGAATGCAAGTCTCCCTGTCATAAGAGCATTTTCTTTCATTTTGCTTTGTACTTCAAATTTTTTCCTAGAGATTAATTTAGGAATGAACACATTGCAAACTTTGAAAACAGAGTAAAATGTTAAATAGCCAGATACTTGATTTACCATTTCTTTGGTGGCAGAATATGTATAGTTTAGTTTAACTTGCCCATGCATGGAAATCATTTTATTTAACAGCACAATAAACATTTATAGAAAACAGTAATATTGTATTACAAAGTTAAATTATCATTATAATATCAATTGTTTTAAAAATATATTGGCTTTGACCTCTCATGGAATTACCATTTTGAGAACAAAAGAAATACTAAATCCTCAGTACATGGAAGCAGATATCTAGAAGCAGATATCAGTCTTACTTAGAGTTTTAGAGGTAAAGCTAAAAAGAAAAAAAGACCTTATTTAGAGCTTTAGAACAATTAATATACTTTAATAATGAAAGAAAATGTGCATTGATTCTGTAGATTATTTATTTCAGTCATTCAACTCAACTCACCCAAACCAGTTGGTTGAGTGAATTAAAAATGATTTTAACTGAATTGATGAATAAAGTCTACCAAATTCTGCTTTATACCTTTTATAAATTTGGGGATAAAAAGTTTAAAATAAAGGATTTTTATGTTAGATTTCTATTAATTATTTATAATATATTTGCTTTGTACCATGATTTATCAATGTCTTATGTTGGAGGTTAAGCCACAATTAATCAGAATTATTGGGAAAGTTGTCCTTGTTAACTGAAATAGTTATCTAGCTCAAGACTCACCAGAAAAGACTTTTTGTTTCAAATTCTGTTATGAAAAATATGACTGCAATTAATTTATTCAAAAAGTCCATATTAAGCATCTAGCATATTCTAGACACTTGTCCAGGTACTAAGGATATAAGGGAAAACAAACTAGGCAAGAGTCCCTATCTTCAGCAAGCTGACACCCTGGAGAGAAAGACAGACAATAAATATAACCAATTAGGTAGTTATTTTATTTTATTCTTTTTAAGATGGTGATAGGTCATGGTAAGGAGAATCTTCCCTGGGCAAGCACTGGGTTGCTGTATTAAATATCATGGTCAGGATAGAAGCCTCATTGAGGAGTTGTCCTTTCACCAAAGTACTTCCTTATGGAGGTGCTAGAGCAAAATATGCAGATGGATATTGTGGGCAAGAACATTCTAGCAACAGAAGTGGCAAAGCCAAGACCTTCAAGTGGAAGTGTGCAAAGGGTCAGTGTGGGAGCTTGCCTTTATTATATTGCATAGGATGGCCATGATGGGACTGTAGTTTAAGGACCAAGGGGTAATTCTAACATGAATGTTCCTGATTCAGGCCTGTGCATTGGAAAGGTTGCAATGTTGGGGTTGAATTTATACCAACACCCTGTACTTCCCACATGCTGGTAATTTTAAATAATCCAAAAAAGAATGTGGTATTAAACATTGCTCTCCAAGTGACTAGAGTCACCTTTATGAAATAAAAACTGAGTAAATGGCATTGCTAAAGCAGTGGGGCATGAACAGATACTGTCACCATTCATAAAAGGAGATGATTGAAAATACATCAGGTCATATGGGAGCTTCTTGGATAAGGAAGACATTGAGCTGGATATTAAATTAACAGTGAGACTGTGAATTCAAGTGGAGGTGGTATTGCTCTTGCTCTCCACATATCACACTCATCTACTTTAATATGAATTACTGGGTAAAGGAATGGGGTAATCCTGATCACCCCCAATGGTACTGCTTCCTGGTATTTATACCCTTAGTGAAGTCCCTGTGCCTATTATACCAGGTTGGCCTGTATGACCACTAGAATCCCAGGAAAATGATGATATGTCACATCTGAGATTAGGTTACAGAAAACATCATGGCCTCTCTCTCTCTCTCTCTCTCTCTCTCTCTCTCTCTCTCTCTCTCTCAATGTCTTTCCCTGATTGCTCCTTTAAGCCAACAGCCATGTGAGTGAACCATCTTGGTTGGAAGCTGATTCCCCAGCCTCAGTCAAGCCTTCAGATGACTGCATTCCCAACTAACAACTTGACTGCAATCTCATGAGAAACCCCAACCCAGAATCACCCAGCTATGCTGCTCCTGGACACCTGACCCACAGACATTGTGTGACTTAAGTGTTTTCTGTTTGAAGCCACTAAGTTTGGGATAATTTTTTAAATATAGTGATAAACAACCAATACCAGACCAATGCAGGTTTTGACTGTAACAGATGTATCTGACTATAAAGTAACTGATCAGGGGGTAATGGGGGGTAATGGGGAGATAAGGACACATATGTAATAACTTAATCAATAAAAAAGAAAAAAAAACTAAAAAAAAAAAAAGTAACTGATCAGAAAAGTCAGAATCTCCTCTTCCTAAACTACTTAGGGCATGAGAAGAATTTGAGTAGTAACTAGAGAGACACTTCTTTTGGCTGATAAGATTTGCAGTGGAGCTAATACGATTGCTTTCCAACTACACCAGGATACAAAGAACACCTGTGGGAAATTGTTTTAAAACAATGCAGATAACTGAGTAAAACTGAAGACCAATGGAGACACTTCAGGTCCCCATACTTCTCTAGATGAACAACACTAATAAAACAACTCAATAATAACTCTCATTTATTTAGAACCTAGTATGTTCTAGGCACTTCATGAATGATGCACAAATAATGCACTGTCTTATTTCATCCTCAAATCATTCCATGAAGTAAGTGCTATTGCTCTCATTATTCATAAGAGTGAGGCAAGTGAGATTTAGTGTAGTGCCTCCAAACTAAACGCATCTTCCAAGCCTCCCTGAAAAGGCAAACATTACAGCCTCCATTTTGCAAGTAAGAAAACAGAGAATCACAGAGAATAAGTGATTTTAAATACATAGGAAATAATTTCCTCAAGGGTGAGTGGTTATTGAATGAGCCACTGAGCTGAGGTTTGAATTTTATTCTGTATAACTTCGACCCTCACATTCTTTCTCCCAGGTCACATAGAGCAAAAGCAATTTACCACCCATCAATAACAATGTTTGCTGGAAAAACATCCCTAATGTAAAAAATAATAGTAACAATAATAATGGTGTTATGGTGACACCTGTCCTAGGCCCAGTTGGGTTTCTATGCAGGTGTGCACGATGGAGCCCCAAAGACTTGCTCTGATGAAAATATTTTGGCAATTCCTTTCCTCACTCTTGTGTGTGAGTATTTTGGCCCCTAGAACAGGATAGGGATGGGATCAAGAATTTCTCTCGAAATGACAGAAAAAGAATCATTTGCATGGGGAATGCCAGCTGGGGAGAAGGGAGCATAAGCTGCATTTGCTGCATTCATTCAGGAGAAGGTCACAGGATGTAACAAGAAACCATCTGCTTTTTCTTTTTGTTCTCCTTTAAGAACAGCTTGTGTTTGCAACTCACAATTTAAAACAAGGTAATAACTTGCAGGACTTTGTGAAGCATGCATCACACTGCCTTTTTTTTTCCTCTTTCTCATTTTTTCTCCTACTTATTTTTTTCACTCTGTGTTTGCAGAAAGCAGAATGCAAAGAAGATATTTGCATGTTGCAACTTGGATAATAAAATGCTTCTGAACGTGGCCTGAGGTGCTTTTTTGTGTGTTTTCTGGGCATTCCAAGATCCTGCTGAGAAATCCAGACGATAGGAATCAAAGTAATACTCACTTAGCTGTAAGAAGCACCCTGGGCTGACTCCGTGGTGTGGCCCACCTCCTGCTCACGCTATGCAGAGAAGCATTCCTGCCACCCTGCTTTATCTGTCACAGCACCTGGTAGGGACATGGAAATAGCTTTTTGAGGGGGGAAGATGGGAGCAGTTTTATATGTTTACTCTTCTCATTAGCATTCATCTCCAGTGCTTTGATGTGTGTGCCTTCCTCCCCTGCCCAAGTTTTCTTAATGATTCAGATGCCCCCACAGCTGAAGTGCAAACCAGCGAGAGCTTACTGCGTGTAGAAAGATGGAGGGGCTCCTGGGGTTTCCCGGGGAAAGGGCCTTAAAGATCTTTGGCGGTCGGCAAGCAGATGATATTGCAGTGGTTCCGATCGCTTAGTCTTTTCGGGTGAGAATCCTGGATCCTCCACTTACAAGCTCTGTGACCTTAGACCTGTTGCTAAACTTCTTTGAGCCTTAGATCTCTTGCCTACAACATGGGGATAATAGTAGTGCCCACCTGGAAGGTTGTTATGAAGGGGCGTTTATTAGAAGGTGTCCAGGATGGTATCTTGAACACAGGAAGCACTAAGGGGAAAAACCAGCACCTAAGGCAGGAGATTTCCAAAATTTAATAACACGTATCATGTTTTCTCCCACAAGACAGAACCTCTGCACACATGATGGTGAGATTCACATAAATTAAAAAAAATATGTGCATAGATATGCATATATACACTGAGTGGCCAGATTATTATGATCTTTGAACGCATAATAATCCGGCCACTCAGTGTATATAGTTATATGTAATTACACATAAAATTCATTACCTCCCAAGTGAGAATTGTAAGGTCTACCCCAGGGTTTCTCGAGCCAGACAAATCCTTGCTGGGGGCCGTCCTGTGCATTGTAGGGTGTTTAGCAGCATCTCTGGCCTCCATCCCCTCGGTGCCAGGAGACTATCCCTGCCCTGTCATAACCATAGTGTCCAGATGTTTTCAAGTGTTTGCTGAGAGTCAAAGCCGCCTCTGTTATCAGCAATCTAATTGATCTCACCCACCTTTAAAATCACTGGCATATGCCATCCTAAGTTCTGATGAGAAGGAAGCAAGGAATATACGAGGCATCGTGGGGCAAAAGGCCTGCTGGTCCTGTTTGCACTTAGACTTCAGGGAACAGATTCAAACTTCACTCCTTGTATGGATGCCCAGTAAATGCCCAGGCACTACGGTTATTGGGAAGGAATGGTTGCAAACTCATTAAGCTCTCAATTTCCTGTTTCTTTGTATGTGATCCCTTTAAATTAAGATGTTCTCTTTTCAGTTGGTGGTAGATGGGGTGGCTCAGGCCTCTACACCACATGAGGGGACTCATCTTTAGAACTGGAGGGTTATGGGGAAAATTCCAGGGTTAAAATTATTTTGGGGGTGATTTTGAATTTTTTAATGTTTTGATGATGCATTTTGGAAGTGGCAGCGAAGCCCTTATCAGTTCCTGGGTATTAGTGTCATATTCACTAGCCTGTTCTAGAGATTTTAAAAAATGAATCATCAAGCTACTGGCTGTCAGATATTTTAAATTATTTTATTTATGTCTTTCAATTATTAATGGACTCTTCTGTTAACTTCAACAAATATAGATGCATATTTTCATTTTCTCTTGTTTTCAAATGTTCAGATGTATCATCTTCTGCAATGTGAACAGTATACAATTGTGGTCAAGGTGGTAAAGTGTGTTCAAACTGTGCTTCGGTCTCTCAGCTGCAAGAGCTTAGCGATGCTAGATAAAATATCAGATGGGAAGTACCAAACAAGGCATAGCTGTGCTTGGGATCCAGATGCGCGTTTTCTCAAGCTGGGCTCCAGGTGAAGCAAACAGTGCCAGTTGGGAGGACACTGCCTGCAGCTCAGGGAGCCAGGATCACTGGGAGGGAAGGAGGAAACCAGAGGCCTGCTGCTGCTTGGAGGCAAGGGCTGGGTGGGACTACTTGCAAAGGAACTAACTTTCAGGAAGCTAAAAACCTAGGGCAATAGGAGGCCACCCTCTCAACCCTGCAAACGGAAAGTGAACAAAACCATCCCTCACTCAGTGACTGGACATGAGACAGCCTCTGTCTCCACACACCTAGAGTCTCAATTGCCATTGAAAGACCAATGCTAGATTGGAGATTCAGAGGATTAGGTAAAGGCATACACAAAAGGTGTGTGTGCAAGCATGTGAGTGTGTGTGTGTGTGTGTGTGTGTGTAAGCATGTGTGTGTGTGTGTGTGATCACAGATGAAAAGTAAAAACAAACAAACAAACAAACAAATGAAAACTGATAGACACAGACAATAGCATGAAGGTTACCAAAGGAAAAGGAGGGGAGGTAGAAATGGATCTAGGGGAGATAAATAATGATGCAAGGAGACTTGACTTGGTGGTGAACAATACAATATACAGATGATGTATTATAGAATTGTACACCTGAAACCTATATAATTTTATTAACCAAAGTCACCCCAATAAATTAAAAAAGGGAAAAAAGAATCTATTCCATGCAAAGATTCTGCATGTGTGCCCAGTAAATGTAGATGTGCTCAATCAGAATGGTTTGTAAACCAAGTACATGAAGCTCTGTAATGCAAAGGAAGCGCAACATCAAGTTGGATCAATCACAGAATCCATCAGGACAAGCCTGGTGCAAGGCAACTACTGCTTCCTGAGTGTGTAACATGACCGTCTATGACACCTTGGCCTTGATACACAGATGTTTTATGGTATGTTTAAGAAACTCAAAGATAACTACTGAAATGGCATCCATAAAGAAAAAAAAAAAAACACCATAAGAACAAGAAATAAGAAACATGGAAGTCAAGTAGAAATCTTAGAAATGACTTTAGTTGGCATTTTGAAAAGGACTGAATTCTAGAATGGACATTGTCAAAAAAAGAATGTGTGTTACCAACATAATACTGAGAATTTACCATGATCAAGAACAAAGAGGTGTCTACTATGAAGGACCAGTTGGAAGTCATGAAGACTGAGAGGTTCCAACTTAGGAATGTTGAAGGGTAATTTTAAAAAAGACAAAATCATGATTCTTATACAGATATAAAATGAACACATGTTAAAGGTTCATTTAACTTGTTATTAATTAAGGAATCTGTAAGGTATTACAATTGGTGTAAAAAAATCAAAGAAAGGAAAATTTATATTGAGAAAAGGAATGTTGAAATTAATTTACCAATATATGATGCTGTGACAAGCTTTTTCTATGCAGACTTGGAACCTCCATGAGTTGAACCTCCATGAGTCAGCATTTTCATGACTATGGAAAGCGTTCTTTGCATTGCTGTCAGTCATTTATAGTTTGTAGAGTTTGTAAAATTGCTCAAAAACAATGAAAGATTAGAATATCACAACCCAGAAGAGTATGCTCAAAGCCAGGGGTTGACAAATTATGGTCTTGGCCAGCCTCCAGTTTCACTGGAAGCAGCCATGACCATCGTTTGCATAGTGTCTGTGGCTGCTTTCACAGGACAGTGACAGCGTCCAGTGGTTGTCACAGAAACCATGTGGCCCACGAAGCCTGAAACATTTACTATCAGATAAGGTTTGCCACCATTCTATTCTAAACCGTGCAGTGTTTCATTGACGCAAATTCTCTCAATATGAACAATAGAGTTTTGAAAGCAAAGGATGGGAGAATATGGTACAGAAGCAATATTCAAAAAGAATGAGTGAATTGTTTTTCTAGAATCGAAGCAAGACGTGAGTCTTTAAACCAGTATTTCACTCTGAGAATGGATACAAAAATTAAATTCAGCTTAACACATAAAAGAAAAATTGCAAATATTAACAGAGGCAGGAAAAAAATGAAGGGAAGAAAGAGTGGTAAAGGAAAACAACTATTAAATGATGGAGTTAATTCTGAATTAGAAATATCATGGAGGAATATTTTATTTGATCTAACCTTTATAATTATTTCAGGAGCAGGTATTAATATTACCATGAGTTTTCAGCAATGAAGAAATTGAAATCAAAGTCACACAGCTAATAACTGATAGAGCAAATGTTTGAACTCAGGTCTTCTGGGTCAAGAAACACCGAGATTTGCCCATTCTGCTCCACTACCTTGTTATTCTAACAGAACAGATTTTTTTTAAGGGTGAGTAGCACACCATCAATCCTCAGTTAGGATACACAGAATGAAGTCAACAGCATATGCAAAGACTCTGGCTGGAGAGAGGCTGCCAAGACTCAAGAATTGCAAAAACAGTGACAGCTGGAGAATGTACAGAGGTAGGATGGTGGAAGATGCGGCTGCAGGCCAGGTGAGGTCTTCAGGCTTTGTGGACTGTGCTGAGGACCTCACATTATACTAACAGCAACTAGAAGATATTGAAGTTTTAAAAATAATGAGAGGGTGGATGACTTGATCTGCTTTGCATTTTCAAAGAGCCTTTGGATGGCAGTGTGAAGAATGGATTGAATATGGGCCAGAATGGATGTGGGGAGACCAATTAGAAAGCTGCTGGTTTATAAAAGCCAAGAATACCCAAAGGAAGCAGCTAACCAAATGATGATAAGAACTTGTCCTATTCAAACAGTAAGTGGCACCATTATTTCCACGTGGAATCTTGGTCCCTTTCTCTGGTTTGTCCTTTCATTTATATTCTTCAGTATTTGGCCTAATTAGCAGGAGGAATAAACTTCTATTATTGTTCTGAGTGCCTGAATTCCCAAGGTGTTGGAACATGATGCTGTAATGGAGTCTCTTTGTTCTTCTTCGATTGAGCTTTGTGCTTCTTATCTCCAGTCTAGCACTTTTCACATTGAATCATAATGTCCAAATCACTTCCCCCTTCCACTAAAGCTCACCCTTTGAGAAGGAAGTCTTTGTCTTACTTACCTTTGCACCCCCACTGCCTTCCAAAAATAGTCATTCAATGTAAGTGGGTGCCTACATGAATGGGATTCAATTATGTGAAACAGATCAGTTTTTCCTGCCAATTTTAGCAACCCTTTTTATTTACATGTTTCTAGACTAATACTAATTCCCAGGCTTCTTAGGAATTAAAACCTACCACAATAACCCTATTATACACTTAGGTCAATAGTGTTTCTTACATAGAATAAAGAGGCATTTATAAGTGTTTTGAATAGCACAAATGCACTTGAAGCCTGCTATTGATATCACCTCAATACCTTTTGATACAGTAATAATAGCACTTATCCAGTATCCCACTCCATGGACTCCAGAAATATGTGTTATTTATATATTTCCTCCACAACTTGCTCTCTCTGTGGCCTGGTCAACACCTCTCTGGGTCTCAATAGCCTCAGATTTAAAACAGAATTTTTATCCACTTTGACCAGTTTTACAAGGAAAAGTGAGAAAATATAAGGAATGTTCAGCACATAATAGGCGCAAGGTATTAAACCCCTTTCTATTATTTTTGTGTTTTCACCTATTTTTAAATAAAATCTATTTGGCATAAAATATTAGTTTTAGGTGTATATCATAGTGATTCAGCATTTATAGACCTTATGATGTAATCACCACTTTTTTTTTTTTTTTTTTTTTTTTTTGTCTGCATGTCCCCATCATGCCACAAATTATCTAACTGGCTGGGTCTCCTTTTTAATTCCCTGAACTTGCATTATTAAATCTCATATTTGCTCATATTTTGCTTGTTATGGGTCTAGATTTCATTGCCTGAAAGTCTGCAGATGGTATAGAACTTCTTCCTTCCCCTTTTCTGTTATATCAGATGCTGTGTTGTCCAGAGAAACTGGGCAGTGTCAACTTGGTGAAGAGCTGCAAATAATAAAACCTGTTATTCTCTCATTCCAGGCTTTGCTTTACAAAGGGCTGGCATGTCTGAATTTAGGATGGGCAGATGCGTTTATTATTCCCTCATCCCCCCTTCCCCACTCTGGCCTTTCTTTAATTGTCCACTTTGCATGGGAATCCACTCCCCCCATATAATTTTAGTTTGAGTCCTAGGTGAGAATTTCTCACATTCAAATTTCCAGTAGCAATTTTGTGCACCTTTGCAGCTTTCAATTGTTCCATGAACACCTTTTAAGGTGAATACACATTCCAGGAGAAGTTGGAACAAAAAGATGTGGAAATTCTAAGGTAGAGGGCATGGGTCCTTCCAACTCCTTATCAGGACAGTCTGGGACCAAAATGGGCTGCCAGAGACCTGCGCGCAAGGGCAAGGGCTGCTGGTGCACTCATTTCAACTTAGCATTGCCACCCAGGCAGAAAGAATCTATTAAAATGTTTCTGATAACATTAGAAGAGGCTTGGTCCAGACAGAGGAGCAGGAGTGCTTTCTACTCAAAGGCTTGGTCCAGAC
This sequence comes from Plecotus auritus, assembly GCF_963455305.1. NCBI lineage: Eukaryota > Metazoa > Chordata > Mammalia > Chiroptera > Vespertilionidae > Plecotus > Plecotus auritus. The sequence continues at coordinate 92,098,949 of NC_137782.1, read as the reverse complement.
AGAGGAGCAGGAGTGCTTTCTACTTCCGGTTAAACACCAACACAGGATCCAGGAGACACTCTGCCAGGGCTGCTCACTGAAATTGCCTGGGAAGGTTTCTCAAACTGGAATCTGTACGTCAACCTTAGAGGCCTGTGGAAATGCCGTTTCTGGTTCAGTGGTCTGGGCCTCAGAGGCTCATGTCCAACATTTTAAGAAGCCGCCTGATGGCTTCCATGCTGCTGGCCTGCAGGTGTGAAGACTTCCCCTCCCTGTCCTGTCCACCTCTCGTGATCCACCAGGTGATGCCCATGCACAACCAGATTTGGAAAAGTGTATTACAGTGAAATCTGGATATAATGGACTAATGCCAATGAGGAAGTGTCCATTAAAGCCAAAAGTCTGTTATAAAGTAGGTTTTCCAAATGAATATGTTAAAAATTCGACAAGTTAGTTTACCTGTTTTTACTTATGTGGACATGCTTGTATAATTCAAATTTAGTATGTATGAAAAGTTTAATGTCACAGAAAAGTTTTCTCTACGCATTACTGTAATTTTAAATGTATACTGAATAGGTCTAGTACAGTGGTCGGCAAACTGCGGCTCGCGAGCCACATGCGGCTCGCGAGTCGCGGTTTGCCGCTCTGTTGAGTAATGTGTTTGCCATCCACTGGTCTAGTAAATGTGTGCATTCACCAGTCACTGTGAGTAAACAAATGCACATGGCTGGGGTGTGGCTTAGTGTAGAGGGGAATATGGCCAGCACCTTAAAACTGCTGTAGAAAGTCACTGCATCCCACAACAGAACCAATTATTACCACACTTGATGTAGTGTGATCACCTGCTAATCATCCACCAAACATTGTTTATGACTCTTGGATTTAAGTATGTAGACTATAGTTATCCTATATAATAAAAGCCTAATATGGTAAGTGTCCGGTCATCCGGTCATCCGTTCAACCAATCAAAGCATAATATGCTAATGATATGCTAAGGTCACTCAACCACTTGCTCTGATGTGCACTGACCACCAGGGGTCAGATGGCTCTGACTGGAAGGTTAGCTTGCTGCTGGGGTCCGGCTGATAGGGACTGAGTGAGATGGGCTAGACATGCCCTGGAGCCCTCCTGTGGTCTCTCCCTGGCCAACCTTCCGCATCCCTTCCCAGCCCTGATCATGTACCGGTAAGGTCCCTTGGCCTGGCCTGCACCCTCTTGCAATCCAGGACCCTTCAGGGGGGCACATTGACTGTCAGGTAGTTCCATCTATATAATAAAAGCCTAAGTGACCATTATGGCAGAATGACAGGAATGACCAGTCACTATGATGTGCACTGACCAGCAGGGGCCAGGTGCCCAACACAGGAGCTGCCCCTTTGTGGTCAGTGTGTTCCCACAGGGGGAGTGTTGCTCAGCCAGAAGCCAGGCTCACAGCTGGTGAGCATAGCAATGGTGGCGGAAGTCTCTCTTGCATTCATGGCAGTGCTAAGGAGCAGCAAGCTGAGCAGTAAGGAGCGAGCATGCAGGCGGTAAGGAGCAAGGGGTCCCAGACTGTGATGGCTAAATGGTGTGTTTGGGTTTCCCTGGAAGAAAGAAAATATCCCATGAAAGACAAATGCCTAAAGAAATTCATTTTTTTGTGGTGAAGGGACTGGAGTCAGTGTTGATGAAAACACCTTGGCAGCTGTGACAGTGGCAGCAGCAGTGGGGTGATGGGGCTGGCACCTTTCCCTGATCAGTCCAGTAACCTCCCACAGAGGGAGGCCAGACTGTGGCTTAGGGGAGTGGGCCTAAGCCATCAGTAGGACATCCCCTGAAGGCTCCCAGTCTGTGAGAGCAGGCAGGCTACGCTGAGGGGACCCACCCCTCCCCAGTGCACAAATTTTGTGCACCAGGCCTCTAGTAATTATATATGCTACTGACATCAGCAAAGACACTTTTTCCATGTAAGGTCACATTCACAGGTTCTAGGAGGTTAGGATATGTACATATATCTTGGGGGCACCATTTAGACGCCCCCACCCCGTGACCTGATAACTTTCACAATGTCCCCCCATTCAAGCTAGAGATCCTATAATTCTAAATAGGAAAACTGTGCATTTTAGTATCACCCTTAATGTAGAAATGAGGATGTTTTGCCCTTTTAGAATATCTGTTGTGAGGATGTCGTTAGGGGACAAGGGGAGACTGGAGAGAACTAGAACATGTCAGTGCAAGTGTTAAATGAAAGAACAAAGTAAACAAAGGAGGAAGGTGGAGATGGGGCTGAAAGCCAAAGACAGCAGAAGCCAAGGCAACCCTAAAGAAACTGAGTATGTATATGGCTTCCATCTCAAGTCAACTTGATTCTACCAAAACTTCTCTTAAAGGCACATGGTTGCCCTGAGCATCTTGTCAAAGAGCAGTAGGTCTGGGAGAGGGTCTGAGATTCTACATGACTGATAAGCTCCCCAGTGCTTATCCTGGGAGCACGGTGTGAGTAACAAGGGCTTAGGCTGGAAGTTGGTAACTGGAAGATAGGAAAGCCCTTAGTTGCATTGGGTACATGTTGGTGGGAGCAGAGTCCTCGAGTCTGTGAAGAATTGGAGAGAATGCACTTCTTTTCAGCCTCTTTACAAAATTCCAGTTGAATGTTGCCAAACATCTAATTTTTCAAAAAAATATATATATATTTATAAAAGAAGTCAATATTCATGTTGGCAATGCTTTTCAAAGTTTAAAAACAACAAGCAGGATAAATACATAAAAAATACATATTTAAAATGATCGCTACTGTGTAAGCTCTAACAGGTTGTTTTTTTATGCCTCATTTGTACATTGAACAGATCTGTGACTCTTTTTGTATAAAATAGTAATTATTAAAAACATTGTAATTGATAAATTGAAAGATAAAAGATGACCTACAATTTACCATTGAATATCAAATTCACCGGTAGTCTGTTCTGCACAGCACTCCAATGGGGCACTGTTCAAAATACACCATGTCAGGGAGGAAATGAGACATTCCAAGGGCCATTAACTTCTCCACCAGAGATCTTGGGGGATCACTGCAGTGTTATTTAGTATGGATGTTTATTTAAATCTGGTGCAGGATGGCAAATTTACCCTGCTCAATGGTCCTCAAACTCACACTGGCTTACATGAGTGTAGCTTAATGACCCATTGACAGTCAGCTGTGGTGTTACCTTAGGAAGTAAAGAGTGACAGGAGAGAGGACGACCTGGAGTAGTTGAATTTAATGCAGTATAGATATAAAGACTTTTTTTTGTGTGTGTGTCGGGGGGTACAACTCAGAGTACCATGGTTACATCGGCTGATTTGATTGACAGTACAAATTTAAGTTGATCCTGGTAATTGGCACTCTCCAATCTCTCTGTGGTCATAATTGGCTATGTGTTTAGATTAATGAGTCTACTCTGTTGAATCTTCTAAACAATGCTAGGTAATTTGGAGGAAATGGCTAAATGGTGTGTTTGGGTTTCTCTGGAAGAATATGGCTGCCTTTTTGTGTATGGATCTAGAACTTGAGATTTTAAAAGCTACAAACATTGGCAGAAATATGATCTCCAGGAGACGTGTAAGAAACAGTTGCTGAGGTGCAAAAAATGTAGCAATTGTGTTTGCACCTCATCATGTGAAGTTTGAGAGCCCTACCACAATATTTCCCTGTAGTGGAGTACAGAAAATATGATTTAACTAGAGGCCCTGTGCATGAAAATTCATGCACTGGGGGCGGGGGTATACCTCAGCCCAGCCTGCTCCCTTTCATAGTCCAGGAGCCCTCAGGGGCGTGAGGCTACCTGGTGATCAGGGGAAGGTGATGCCCCCATCACACCTTTGCTGCTGCCACTGCCAGCAGCGCAGGCCGGCCCTGGTTACCTGAGCCTCGGGCAGCCCTGGGCAGCTGGGCAGCTGCCATCTGAGGCTTGCCTGTGCCTCAGGCTGGCCCTGGGTGGCTGGGAGACTGAGGGCGGGTCCAGCCGCACCGTGTGCCTGCTGCCCCCCCAGGCGGGGCTGAAAGGACTGGAGGACTCTGGCAGGGCTGAAGGAACTGGGCGCTGCTATCTTGTGGCTATGGGCACCACCATCTTTGTGATGGCATGATGGTCAATTTGCATATTCCCACTTTATAGATAGGATTGGCAGGCAAACCAGCATCATGATATAGTCAAATAGTTCTGTGGTAGGCAGTTAGACAGACGTGAGCAGAGCAAGAGTGATGGGTCAGGTACAGAAGGTCACCAAAGCCCAGGGTGCCTAGCAATGGACAATTGTAGGGTGGAACCTCGCACCCAGGGTGACCTTTCCTTCCTTAGCATATCTATGGTCATGCAGTTTGGACCCCCTGGCCTTTCCTCCCTAGAGATAACATCTAGGCCTCAGATGTATCTCAGCTCCAGTCCCAGAAAAGCAGCAAAATCAGACAAGTGAGGCCACGGCTGACCTCAGGACCAGTTGCACTGGATAATGACCCCTGGTGCCTACCAATCTGTGGAGACCTAGACCCTGAAAGGACACACCTAGAAAGCTGATGAATATTCTATTGAGACCCTCCCCTGAGACTTCTAATATCTCCATCCTTAAAAGCTTTGGGGCAGAGGACCCAGTGTGCTCTCCCTCCTGGAGCATGCCCAAGCCCCTCCCCCCATGCCTCTCTGCCCAGGCACATCACCTTTACCTTCCTCACTTCTAAGCTCCAAGGATCATACCTTTGCCTCTATAATTTGTTTTCTAAGCCCATTTCTTTTATGAATTTCTTCATCTACTTCTGTGATTTTTCTAAATAAATGTTCTCTTATAGTTTGAGTCTTGGCTCTGAATTCTTTCTTAGCCAGAACTCAAGTACCAAGGTTGCTGAACCCAGTTCCAACCTGACCCCACTGGTCTAACACCTGGTGCTGTTCTTGCTGCCACCAATGGCTCCTAATGTGGAGAGTGGAGAGCCATTCAAAATGTTCCTGGAAAACCTTGCAGAAGTACCTTCCCCATAGAAAAGAGGCTGTTTGTACTCTGCAGAGCTCAGATGTGACTCAGCTCAGGATCTGTGGTTGAATTGAGGACTTTGTGAATGTGACAGGGATGTAGAAAAAGGTTTGGGTTTTATGTTTTACCCTAGATTGTTGTTTCCAAGACCTATTTTTTCTGTAAGTGAAAAAGAAAAAAATCTAATTGGCAAACCCAGTTTACAATCTGTGAAGTTCGAAGTTAGAAAAAGCAAGCAAGGAGAAAAGACAGGCCAGAGCACACACTCTGTTCACCTGAGCACCTTGCTATGAGTTGCCAATATGATATTCCAGGTCTGCTATCATTACTCGATTGATAGTGGCTTCCTGAAACTCTGATTTGGCAGAAATTCTGAGGCCATGAAAGAGTACATGATGGATTAGCAATGTCTGGTAATAGACTAAGCAGGTTCATTGTACTGCAGTGTTTCCATCCTCAGTATTAATGACATGCTGGGCAGAGCAATCACTGGTTGTGTGAGTGCATGTGTGGGGTATGTCCTGGAATCTACCCACTAGATGCCAAGAGCACTCCTGAGTTGTTACAATCAAAAGTACTCCCAGATATTGCCAAATATCTGCAGGAGAGAATATCACCCCACGTTGAGAACCACTGGTCTAGTGTAAAGCCACCAGCCCTGTTGGGCTTATTTCACTCATCTGTGGATCATGGTTTAAGTGGACCATTGCTCACTCTTCAAGGGAGCCCATTCAAAATAGCACATTGTACACTAGGTCAGTTTCATGATGGAGGAAAACATTTGTGCTCTTTAAGGGGAAGTTCTACCTGTAGTCAGCAGATGGGGACCCAGGACATACCCCACACATTTTCTCCAGTCATGAAAAGCCTTATTTAACCAGCAAAATCAGCTGGAGGATTTGCAGTTGTTAGCGATCACTTCCAACTCCGTTACACTCACAGACAAAAAGGACTTGAGCAAACACAGACTCACCCTGCCCACAGGACTGAGTTCTGAAAGATTTGACATGGAGTCTCTCATTCAAGTTTCCCAAAGTGTGGTCCTCACATGCTTTGTATACAGATGTTCTTAGCTGGTATGATGTCAACCTTTAAATTTCATGAGATATGTGTTCATCTTGATAATAAGTGTGCATATGTGTGTGCACGGGGAACAACCTGCACACCAGACTCATAGTATGTCTTTCTAAAAATATATGTCATGTGTACATATGCATGTACAAAAAGTGAGCTGATTTAATGAAAAGAATAGAGCAGAGTAGATAACATATATACTCTGTAAAGTTTCCTATTTGCTGCTGTAACAAATTTGCACAATTACAGTGACTGAAAATAGGACAAATTTACTGTCTTGCAATTCTGGAAGTCAGGAGTCCAAACTTGGTCATGTGGGCTAAAAACAATGATTGGGAGAACAGTGTTCCTTCTGGAGTTTCTGGGGAGACTGTTTCCATGCCTTTCCAGCTCTGGAGGTGCCCACATACCTTGCCTATGGCCCCTTCCCCCACCTTCACAGCACCTGACTCCAACCTTTGCCAATGGTGTCATAGCTAATTTTTCTAACTCTGATCCTCCTGTCTCCCTCTTATAAGAACCTTTGGGATTATGTTGGTTCTTCTGGATAATCTAGGATAATCTTCCCATGTTAAAAATCCTTACTTTAATCACATCTGAAAAGTCCCTTTTGCCATAACAGGTGACATAGTTGTAAGTTCTTAAGGTTAGATATAGGTATCTTTGTGGGGAGGGGCATTATTCAGCATATCACAGCATGTAAGAAAAAGTCATCAAGGTGAGGTATGACTGAATGAATGATATTTGGGAAGCCTTGGTTTAGTTATCTCTTACTGTGTAGCAGATGATCCCAAAACTTAGTGGTTGAAAACAACACACACTTATCTCATCATTTTGTTGCTCTCTCTCTCTCTCTCTTTCTCTCTCTCTTGGCTATGGCCAAGGTGTCAGCTGGAGCCACAGTCATCTCAAGGTTCAGCAGGGACAGGATCTGCTTCCAAATTCACTCATGATTGTGGGTGTGGTTCAATTCCTTGTGATTGAATGGAGTCTTAGCTCCTCATTAGCTGTTGGCTGGAGGCAGTGGCAACTTCTGTCTTCATCAAAGTGAACAAGGGAAAGAAAGAGCTTGAGAAAGATGAAGTCACAGAGTTTACTACCCAATCTCAGAAGTGACATCCCTTCACTTTGCCACATTCCAGTCATTAGAAGGGAGTCCCTGGGTCCAGTCTACACTCAGCAGGAGGGGATTCCACAAGTGCATGAATCAAGGTAGTAGGATCATTGGGGGTCATTTTAGAATCAGTCTCTGTCCTTGTTTTAGGTCCTAAGTTTTCTACTAACCTATCTGACATGAAGTTCCATCCATTAGCAAAAAAGTGACTACTCTATAGATTTGCTACCTTGCGGGGATCTGGGAGTCCTGCCTCTCTGTTTTTGATGAAACAGAGAGGACTGTGAAGAGCTATATTACCACTGGCTCTCGTTTTCCCTAGGAATCACAAGATCTTTCTCTGTGACCCTTTCCCTGTTTCCAAATATCCTCTCTCGTGTTCCCCCTAGATTTTAAATCATTGATTAAAAAAATAATTATATAATTCTGTATATTGTTTAAAAGCCTCAGGTACAAGGAGGATAAAACCCAAGATTTTCCTAAACAAAATAAAATCCAAATCTGAGCTCCTGCTCTTCAGGGTGCTGGGACATTCAGTCCCAGAAATTAATCTGCTTGTTAAGTATCTGTGTCTTTCTCCATGACTTTGTCTCTCTTTCCTTCAACCCTCAATTTCCTTTCTCACAACTTTTTGTGTTTCAGTCTGATAATCAAAGATGTTTGAAGAATGCATGTTTTACAACTGGTTGATTCTACATTCTGACCTGTGTGGCATCTAAAATAGTCAAAGGATTCTGGCTCTTTAATGAAACTCTAACAGTGGGAAATTGTAATCCATCCCACCATTCTTTTGACATTCTTTCTGTAAATGCTGACTCTGACTAATATGTAGCTTGTAGATAAACATGCATGTTTGTATAAGAATTCTAGGAATTAACTTCAGAAGATACAGACTCCAACCTTCCATCATCCCAGCTCTAGGAGAATTGTTGACTAGGATGATGTAAAACCAGGATGACACATACCAGAGCATCACTTGACCAGTTTCGAGGTCCTTATTGGAATGGACAGTGCTAGTCTACACGTAGATAACCTTTCAACCCTCTCCTCTTGATCTCTTTGTTCTGCTTTCCATTTCCCTCCTTATAAAAAGCGTTGCTGTACTGAGATCTTGAGATGGGCTTTGGACAAGGGTCCCCCATCTTCTCAGGTGGCCAACACTTGAATAAACCTCTTTCCTTTTTTACCAGCACCCCTCTCACAAGTTTGTCTTTTGTGGTGGCAGGCAGCCAAACCTGGGTATCAGTTACAAAACCAGATGGTAAAATGGATTAGAGGGTGTTCTTTACATAGTTTGAAGGTCAGTTAACTTCTCTCTCTGGCTATTAGGATGCACTGGAGATTACCTGTATGAATTTAATTTGGTGACTTTTTTCAGCTGACTCAATAATTTTTACCTGTTTTGATATACCCCCAAATTCCTGAGGAAAGTAAACAGAAAAAGATAGTGAGTATCCATAAACCTGTGGGTTCTTGAGCAATGGCTTTGTGTGGGTAGAGGATATGGAGGGCTGGTCCTGCCCTATGATGCCCAGATGGATTGCATTCTTAGGAGATAGTGTTTGAAACAAACAGTGCTATCCTACCTTGCTTTGACTCATATCCTATATAATAAAGAGGTAATATGCAAATTAACCCTCACACCCTCACAAGATGGCTGCCTATGGCCAGACCTACAGGGGGGTTAGTGAGGGACAACCAAACGACTGAACAAGCAGGCTGTGTGGGGCAACCAGGCCGGCAGGGGAGTTAGTGACAGATGACCAAACAACTGAACAAGCTGCGTGGGGTGACCAGAATGGCAGAGGGGTTAGTGCGGGATGACCAAATGACAGCAGACTGTGTGGGGCAACCAGGCTGGCGGCAGGGCCATGAGGGGTGACCAGGCCGGCAGGGGGGGCAGTTGGGGGCCACCAGGCTGGCAGAGGGGGGAAGTAAGAGGTGACCAGGCTGGTGGGGGGCAGTTAGGGGCGACCAGGCCAGTGGGGGGCAGTTGGAGTGACCAGGCTGGTGGGGGGGGGCATTTAGGAGCGACCAGGCTGGCAGGGAGGGGGCAGTTGGAGGCAACCTGGCCGGCAAGGGGGGCAGTTAGGGGTGATCAGGCAGACAGACAGGTGAACAATTAGGAACCAGCAGTCCAGGATTGTGAGAGGGATTGGGTCTAAACTGGCAGTGGGACATCCCCTGAAGGGTCCTGGATTGGAGAGGGTGCAGGCTGGGCTGAGGGGACCCCCCTGTGCACAAATTTTGTGCACCGGGCCTCTAGTCGATATATAAAAGCCTAATATGCTAAGTTCCAACCGATTGGTCTACTGTTTGGTTAACCACTCAACCAGTTGCTATGACGCACACTGACCACCAGGGGGCAGATGCTCCTACTGGTAGGTTAGCTTGCTGCTGGGGTCCGGCTGATGGGGACTGGGTGAGACAGGCCAGACACACCTTGGAGCCCTCCCGTGGTCCCTCCCCACCCAGCCCCCATTGGCCCTGATTGAGACTGGGTGAGATGGTCCCAAGCACCCTGATTGCCTGCTAGGCCGAGGGATCCCACCCATGCATGAATTCATGCACTGGGCCTCTAGTTCAATAATAATAACCAATTATCCTGAAAGTTCAAAAAGCTTTAGAAGAAGAGTATATGATTTTTTTCCTATTTATCAAAGGGGAATGTGGGCTTAAAAAATAATTGGGAATCCTTTCTTGCTAGTAGTCTTTGAATCTAATACTAGGCATAGAGTTAGCACCCTTAAACATTTCAGGGACCGCAACCAAATGGCAGAACCATCCATAACCATTCTATAACCCTCTTCATGCTTTACTGTCCCTCCCCTGTACCCTTTAGCAAGAATTTCATCTTTCAAAACTATGAATTTTCCTGGCTATTAAAATATATGTAGAAATTAGTATGAGAAAGGCAACAAAAACATTGCATTTTTATTACACTCTAAATATTTTAGAGTTTTTTTTTTTATAATCATGTAGAAGGGATCCATAGATCATTTTATAAAAATGAGTTTCCTGGCAAATTTCTAATTAAAATGAGAGACTATTCTCTTTTCAAAGTGATTATTTGCATCTGTACTACTCTGTGTTAAATAGCCCTAGGGAAAATGATATTCCTGTGTCTCACTAATAAAGGTTGTGCTTACCTGAGTAGACACTACAGAAAATGAAACTGGAAAAGACCTGCCCTGGAGTGGGAACATAATTTCCTTAAAAAAGTAGCTTCTTGGTTTTTTTTTGTTTGTTTGTTTGTTTGTTTTTGTTTTTGCTTAACAGATTATATATCACACCTGGATCAGTGGCCAACTGCCTCTGATTAAATCATCTTGAATTTCCTCAATTTTCAGGCCAAAGAGACAAGACAAAGCAACAGTAAAACAACTTAAAAATGAATTATTTTAGATAACAGAAAGTCAAGATCTGTTGCCTTAAGGGAAACTGCGTACCACGCAGAAATTGATATTCTCAGTTCTTCAAATCATCATGCAGGGATTTTGTGCACATGAATAATCCCCGATGGAGGTGGTCTGCAACATTCGTGGGGTAGATGACATTTGCTTGTCTTAGGAGAGTAGATGACTATGTCGTTCATTCAGGGGCAGCTACTGAAGCCAGTGAAAAAGGACCATGGAAACAGCCACGCCAGAGTGTCCCCAGCTTCCATTTGATTTGTACCCTTGCTTGTTGTTCCTTTCCTTTCCTTTCCTTTCCTTTCCTTTCCTTTCCTTTCCTTTCCTTTCCTTTCCTTTCCTTTCCTTTCCTTTCCTTCCCTTCCCTTCCCTTCCCTTCCCTTCCCTTCCCTTCCCTTCCCTTCCCTTCCCTTCCCTTCCCTTCCCTTCCCTTCCCTTCCCTTCCCTTCCCTTCCCTTTCCTTTCCTTTCCTTTCCTTTCCTTTCCTTTCCTTTCCTTTCCTTTCCTTTCCCTTTCTTATTTAACTTTATTTTCATCCCTTCCCCATCCTTCTTCAGCCTGTGAGCCTTCAATAACATGTCACCAGGTTTGCAAACCCAGTTCTTTGGGATTACCATTCTGATATGTGTTATTTTTTTGTGGGGGGGTTGCACCATTGTTGCCCCTCATAGAGGCATAAAAATAGTAAAAAATAGTCAAGATCTTCCAACTGTAAGTTCCTGTTCAAGACGCCAACTGCTGCCTGTGCCTAAGCCTTAAGGGCATGTGTCCAACTTTCTGGACCCTAAAAACATGGCCCTGCAGTAATGGGGAGTCTCCTGTTCTTCACTGCTCCTCAAGGTGCAGAAGCTTAGTAAAGATTTAAATGTCAATATGAATCACTTGAGTCGATTTTTTTGATACCAGTTATTTCTCTTTTCTATTTTCTAATCTTAGTTATAGATCTACCATCTAATTTCTACATGGCTTAGAAGTGAATCTGACTATAAAACAACAATGCCATCTTTTCTCAAATTCAATGTAGTTCAATCTATTGATCTTATTCATTTAAAAATTAGTTTATCAATGTCACATTTCATTCTTCACTTTGACATTTCATTTACAGCTTAGGCTTAGATGCCTCTCTCCTAAGCTACCCACTGTTTCTGCTTCCAAGTCCTCTTTAAAATACGTGATATTGTCCCAATTTTAATTATTTTAAAGTGAAATTTTTATTTATGTAAAAATAATTAAAATGGAGTCAGTATGACTAGTCCATTATGAATGAGTAGAATCATGTTTGAAAGCTCATTTAAACCATCAGACTTCCAATACTGCAGCAATTTTTGCCATTTATATTTGTGATTATTTATACATTCCACTCCTCTCTTCCTTCAGGAGGATCATACTGCTCACCTTCGCAGCTTCAGCATTTAGCATGCCACAGGCACTTGGTTAGCTCAACCACCAGGAGCTTATATAGGAAAATCTCACAATTTGAATGTGGTAACTAACAGATAACCTAAGGGCTTTCCTGATGACCAACTTAGGGTATTTCCTAGGACACATCATTCAGACTGGGAGTATCATGCATTCATTCATTTCAGCAGTTTCCTAACATCTAGCAATAGACCTGTCTTGAAGGGGATGAGTAAATGAATTCTCCTGGGATGAATGTTAATTTAAATTTTGGTTTAAGCTATATAAGTAGATAGTGCTAGATAAGTACTTGTTGGATTCTATTGCCTAAAAGGCATAAAAAAAAAGATGAGGATGATAGCAGCCACGTAAGTGTGCTCGTCTTCTATACCTTAGAGTAGGAAAAAAACAAACCCCAAAACAAGCACTGGAGGACTCTTCAGACCCCTGCCATCATTTGTGATGCTTTTAAGATATGTCAAAATGTTTTCCTTTTTCATTTTTTTTCTGAAGTGATGATTTTTTTTTCTTATAATGTTGAAAAAAACAAACAAACCCATTCCATGTTTTAAACAGCAGTGTGGAATAGAAAAAAATAGCCCTAGGTGCTTAAGCACTAGCGATTTTCAATTCTACCCAGAGAAGTCTTTCCCATCTGACTCCCCGAAAATGAATGACTCCAATGAGCACGCGAAGTGTGCTGTGGGGCTGTGGGGCTCCTTGGAACTTGTAACCAACCCAAACATTTTTATCAGCTCCCAACAACACACAAGTCAATAACAAAAAGGTGATTCAGCAGCCAATCCAAACCCAAACGACAGTGGCCTTAAAAATAAACAGCCCAATCAAAGTGACACGGATGTGGCTTTGAAACAATAAATATTAGCTCTGGCACTGCTTAACTGCATCAAAGAGCCATATTCTCTCTGGCTGTCACCTTAGAAAACCTCTGAAGGAGAGAGAAAATCTCCCCAACAGATTGCATTGTGGTTGCAGCTGTAACTTCAAGTTGCCTCGAACTTTTTGTTTATTGGTTTTAAAAATTATTATTATTTTTTTAAATATATTTTATTGCTTTTTTACAGAGAGGAAGGGAGAGGGATAGAGAGTTAGAAACATCGATGAGAGAGAAACATCGATCAGCTGCCTCCTGCACACCTCCCACTGGGGATGTGCCCGCAACCAAGGTACATGCCCTTGACTGGAATCAAACCTGGGACCTTTCAGTCCACAAGCCGACGCTCTATCCACTGAGCCAAACCGGTTAGGGCAAAAATTATTTTAAAATTGAACTTATTGGGCACAATTTTCAAGTGTACAACTCAATAAAACATCATCTGCACACTGCATCATATGCCCATCACCCCAAGCAAAGTCACTTATATGTGGAATCTAATGAACAGAATAAACTGACAAGCAAGATAGAAACAGAGGCACAGATGCATGGAAAAGACTGAGAGGTCAGAAGGGAATGGGTGAAAGAAGGTGAAGGTATTAAGCAAACACACACACACATATATATAACAACAACATGGTGATAGCCAGAGGGAAAGGGAGTTAGGGGTGAGGTGGGGGTGGGTAAAGGAGAGGAAAATGCAGACAGAAAGTTGCCTTGAACTTCAAGTCAGTCTCCTCTGTTGGCTATTTTGTAGGCACTCATCATGGAGAGAATCTGAGTTTTCTCAGGGGGAAGAGGTCACGCTTCTCCCACATGACTGTCATTCTCTACATCTTTAAATGTAAAGGGTGGGGTATGTCCAGAGAAACAGAAGGAAGACCTTATTTCCTTCTGTACCACCATTACATTCTTCTCTCATCTCACCCTACACGTTTGAGGAGAAAACATTCAATTACCACCATCTCTCCCACGCCCCCCCGCCCCCCGCCCCATCATTTTTATAACTTCCAGAAAGAACAATCGCAAATACATGAGTAATGTTCTCAACTTTGGTCAGTCACAGAAGTGATCAAAGTAGTTTACTAACAAGAAGAGAATTAGGTAAAAATAAACACATAAGATTAAGAATGAAAAGAAACATGTTGTTATGTACATGCATATACTGTATTTATTTTGGGGGAAAGATCACTGCTATTCTACATCAATTAAGACTCTGATGGCCTTTTAGTATCTCCCAGGTTTATTTTTAACAGCGATAAAGGAAGTCATTAATCCATACATTCTCCATTCCTAGATCATAATGGTGAAATCTGCTATAATTAAGAAATGCCAATTTCAGTTTTATACACTATATTCCTTCCTCTCTATTACCCCAAGATTCTTTCATTCACTGTTCAGACACTTATTTCTTTCTTCCCTCATAGCTTTCAGATGGTGTATGAATTACTAGTGATAGGCAATGTCTAAACTATGTTGTCTGCTTTAGGGTTAGAGTTTAAGGGGCAGACAGAAACGTGAATGACTGGCTATAAAACTAGACAAAATAAGTTCCTACTTTAGTACATTGTTGAAGAAGAAGACACTAATTGTTATTGTCTGCCTAGTAGTGAAAAAGTGAGTAATAGTCAAGGCAATTTTGCATCGTACTCTTGGCCCCTATGGAAACAGCCCTATTGGTCCTGGCAACTGACTCTGTTCCTCAAAGCGAGGGCTTTCTATTTCCCTGATCTTGGCTGCTTTGTTTAAAATAAAACAACAGATACTTAACCTGAGTCAAGTACCTGCTTGACTTTTGAAGCTTGAATCTTCTCATCTCCTTTCAACCCAGACACAACGGAAATGCACAGCAACAAGAACTTTACAAATAAACAAAACATGGTTATCGGAGGGTCTGGTTTGGTGACGATGTGGCTTCAAGGAGAAATTCGAATGTCACGCAGGATGTGGGTGGCTTCTGGCTCCCAGAGTCGGAGGACATGATAACAGTGCCTTGTACGGGGTCTCAGGAGACTCAAAGTGTTATGGGATGTGTTTTGTGGACAGAGAACTTATGATGAGCCTATTCTGTGAACTCATTTACTCAACTTCATAGGGTAAGGAGATGAAATATTAAGCATTGGCTTAAGATCCAATTCTCATGTATTTTAAGGCTGAAAAAGATGAATACATAGATGTTGACATCTGCCTCTTTGTTAAGTTTTCACTGTTCCTTGCTATCTTTTCTCTCGGTGCTTCTATCCAATAATATGGCCAGCCCTTAACCAGCTGCTTAAGCAAGATTTGACTTTAGGCTGTTCTAAAAAAAAACAAAAAAACACAAAAACAAAACAAAACTAAAAAAAAAAAAATTGACTAGAGAGAGAGAGAGAGGTTTGTTGTTCCACTTATTTATGCATTCATTGATTGCTCCTTGTATGTTCCCTGAATGGGGATTGAACCCTCAACCTTGGCATATTAGGAAGACACTTTAACCAACAGAATTATCCTGCTAGGGCTAGACTGTTCTTAAAAAAATTCTCACTATGTCTGGAGTCAGACTTCAATAAAGATTTCAATTCCCCAAAGAGCCTCAGGCTGTGCAACATGGAAGCTTATTTAGCAGTAATGTAAATCCCAGAGCCCAGGCTGATGGTGTGGAGTATGTCCTCTCTGATTCAGTTCCTCTCTACAGTCCCCTGGACTCCAAGCCATCCCTTACATGGCACTTGGTTGCAATAGGAGGGGTAACCATGCTTCAACCAACAATGTAATTACATCAAAAGCTTTTCCAATGAAAATACCTACTGCCAATTCTAAAGAGCTTTCTAATCTTTAAGTGATGTGTTTATTTTGAAAAATAAATAATGACTTTTGGAACAGGAGATTGTCATAAGGTAAAGATGGTGGTAAACGAAAAGAGGAAATTTTGAGAAGGCCTAAATTCCTCAAGCAGATGGACAAATGCTATTCAGAGATTGTTACACACGATTCCAAACAGACAAAGCATTGTTCAGAATGGTTGCAAGACCATCTTCACCTGCTTGAGGCCACATCACCCTCAAGCCACCTGATGTAAACTGAAAATGTAAGCATAATAAAACTTGCAAAATGCAGTTTCATGGCAATATGAACAAATATAATTTAGAGTTAGCTTGTAGAAGGAAAAAAAAACAGCACTAACATGAAAAGGGCAGCTCAGACAAAGGGAGAGGCAGAGTTGAGAGCATCTCTATGGCTCTAAACCCCAATGAAGTCAGGTTTCTTCACTATGAATGTATGCTGGTGGAAAGGACTGTCTTTGGAACACTGGTGTTTGTGGTCAGCAATAGATGATGTAGTTAATTAAGCACCTCCTTCTTGCAAACCAATGTTGTAGTATATTTTCCTGCTTAAAAGATGAGAAAAGGGGTGTACCTCAGAGGGAACAATCTTGGAAGTGGTGCTATTTAAGTGAATTACCCATTACTGATTCTATCAGATGATTGGAAATTGAAGGCATGATCAATATTAATAAGTAGCCCAAGCCATGCAATTAGTGATGAATAGAGACAGAAGTCAAACCCAGGTCTTTCCTTCTAAATCCATACTCTGTCTCACCACTAAGATCACTAAGCATCTACTATGATAGTGGAAGGGCCTTGGACAGGTAGCAAGTAAACCTCCTTAGGAAGGGTCAAGAGGTCTGTCTCACTTTAAATCACTTTTCATTCTACTTACCAACCTTCCTAAACAAGATTTTGGGAAGGGCCATACATAATCTGGCATTAGTCTACTCCTGGGGAAGAAACTTCTCTACATCTTGAGCCAATGATACATAAAAAGGCAGATTTCCTCCTCAAAATGGAATATACCCAGATGGAGCTGTAGTGAGATCCTGGTTGTTAATATTAACGACAATGTAAAAATTGCAATGATTGTTTATCAAGTAAAATGATGGGATGCCTTTAATTGCCCTTTGGACATTTAGTGGTATTCCCTTGCTGCTCGGTATCTATTTTCAACACCCACACCCCACTTCTTGGTGGGGTACCTTATGTGCAACTTCCTTTTGTGGAATTACTGGTGAAATTATCTATAAAGATATCCTGGCCTTCCTTAGCCAGTTGGGGAAGCCCATACCCCAACGTGGGCTCTTAGACCCTTTATTCATGGATATTGATTCTTTAATAATAATATTTAGCAAGGCTGGAAAAACCAATAAGAGAACTAATAGCTCCCATGCCCAGATGTAATGACTAACACCAGCTACTTGGACATATGTGTTTATTCAAGCCAGGACCTTCAGCTCTTCAATGAGTTTGATCATGCCCTACCTTCAATTTCTAATCTTCTGATGGAGGTAGCAATGAGTACTTCAGCTCAAACAGCAACACTTCCAAGAAGTCATCCTTGATTGTTCCCTCAGAGGTAGCTGTCCCACTCCAGTCACTATGCAGTTTTAATATCCTTCCTAGCAGTCTTCACTATCTGACTTTATCTTGTTTATTGTGTATCTTCATAATATATTTGAGCAGGTTGCCCTCATAGAGTTTTCTGATTAATTATAATTAGGGTCCTCTATACTGAAGCAGAGTAATTAAAACACCTGCATTTATTTTTCTCTACGTCTTTTGGTGAGAAGAGCCAGAGAAAAAATGTTTTATTATGCTTTTCCCTCTCAAAAACTATGTAAATAATTATCTAAACTTCAGGTGAACCATGGGAAACACACACAATGCATTTCTTTCAGTGGTAGAGTACCAGGGATTTAAAAGTTTACCCAACTCTTTCAGAGGTTGTGACCACCAAGAAATTGCTGAGAGGATCAGCATTAATGATGTAATAAACTCAGTGTTTATTTGGCTGGGATATTTAGATTATCATTAATTTTTTTATAACCAAATGTAATTGATTGAAGCTTTCAGGGTTGAGAGATAAAAAAGTCATTGAGTGTATTTTCTCAAATGATGTTGTGTTTAAGAGTTAGTTCCACAACTCTACCCTGGAGTAACTAATTGGTTTGCGTAGTTACACAAAACCAACATGTAGGAAGTGTGGATGTGTGTTTATAACACACTACCACAGACTGAATGGCTTATAAACAAGAGAAATTTATGTCATGGTTCTGAAGGCTGGGAAGTCCAAAATCAAGAAGTTAGCAGATGTAGTGTCTGGAGAGAGTCTGCTTCCAAGATGAACATCTCTTTGCTGTAACCTCATGTGGTGGAAGGGGCAAGGGAGATTTCTTGGACTGTGTTTTCTAAGGGCTCTACTCTCATGACTTAATCACTCTAGAGGTCCCACCTCCTAATACCACCTTGGAGGTTAGTTTCAACACATGCATTTGGAGGGACATAAATATTCAGATCATAGCATTGTGTGAACATATAATACATATAAGTAAATGTTCTATTTTTGGTACACTTGATGTTTATATGAATGCATAATGGTGATAAAAACTTAAGTGACATTCTAAAATCCATTTCTACTCTTTATATTTGGTGATAAAATTAATATTCATTTATGTTATTACAATTGGACACATTTTTAAGGATTTGGTGGATAGCTGAGATAGTCTATAAACTGTGAATAGCAAGGCAAGAGTGAGTAAGTATAATATATACATTTGCTATTTTTAGATTGAGGAGGAAATAGACTTGATACATTTCTCTTTCTTTTTCATAACCTAAAGGATAGTAAGGATTGGCACAAATTGACCAAGGGATAGTGATGGGGAAGTGAAGGGAAAGAGCATGATTGTTGAATTCACAATTTGTCTAGGGCCCTAGGGATGATATGATTGAGTGCAATAGAAAACACAACGCTGACCTAATCTAAGATCCCGCCCAAAAAAGTGAGACTTACAAGGCAATGAATAGACAGACTGAAACTCCTTTTGGGGCAGAGATGCAAGACTAATTATAGAAAGACGCATACTTCTGACAACTTTGACAGCTCTAAGTGAAACAGTCTTGATGGACTCAACAAGTATCAGCTTGGTTTTCGAAATGCATTGTGTGTTGGATGGAGTGAATGAGTTCAATTACTCTTACAAGGAACTTAATCTTTTACAGTTTTCCTTAGATATTAGAAAAAATAATCCGAACAGTTTGGAAGCATATATTGAATGAACTGCAAAGAATTTAGCATTGTGGTAAGTAAAGTAGCTATAAGAAATTATAAAAAGTGGGCTGTATCAAGGAATGTGATTTCATGTTTTGAATCAGACTGATGTCAGGGTTTAAGCCTCACCCTTCCCACTTCCCCATGCACCCACATTTGTACAGGCAAATAAAAATGGGTGGTGCTCTCTCCTTTGGTACAGGAGGGACATGTAACTCATTCAAGCCCATGCCCATGAGAGAGCTCTCACCCTGGCCTCAACTTTAACCTTAACAACAACAACCCTGGTCAGCTCCTTTCTTTGTTCTGGCTGGAGCCATTGCTGACCTGGATGAGAGGTCTGGCCTGCTCTCCACAGACTTCAATCACACAATTAACAAATCTTTTCATACCTCTTAGTGTGTGTGTGTGGTGTCACCAGCCTTGACATCTGAGCCAAACCTTAGGAGGGGATCCAACCTGATTTTGGAAGGTGACCATGCTATGGTTCTTATTCTTAGGGAGTTGATTATAAAGTGGGAGAAACAGCACCAGCCTATTCAGGGCTGTGTAGAGTAACCTGCCAGCTCATGGTAGGCCTTTACTTGATGCTGTGGAGAATTATTGTGTTTGCAGTTGTTAATATTCTCTGCCCATATGAGCCCACGAGTAAACAACTGATTTGTTAAGAAATCTCTTTTTATCTCCTACATAGAAGTTGTTTTCAGGGAAGTGTAAGGATGAAGGTGACCTCTGAAAATAGAATCATTATTTTCTTTATAGGGAGTAGAGATTTGGCTGAAGATTGGATTTCCTTATTCTGAAGAAGAGAAATTCTTATTTTTTGGAAAACTTTTGAAGTCATATTCTAATGAATGATGATGGGCTCCCTAACAGGAGAGATGAAATGCAAAGGAAGAAATGAAAGCTATGGTGTGAAAGGTAAATGGGTATGGGGCAGAAAGTTCTGGAAAACTAGAGAAGATGGGAAGACAAGTGGGACATTAACCCAGAGTATGCTAAGACTAAAGAGTGGACCTAATTTGGAGGTTGCTACCTAGCAGGTGTTAGACAAGTGAAGAAAAATAATAAGACTATTCTGAAGGAGTCAAGGACACTTTTTAAGTACTTGGAACCTATTCTTTTCAGCCCAGCATCACACTCTTCACTGGAATGGAGGCACACCATTTGTTCTAAGAACCCCACTTGTTGACCTGTCTCACGACAAAGTTAAGTATGTGGTCGCAGAGGACCACTGCACATGCAACATGGTACTGAAGAGGAGACCCCAGGTCTTCACATAAGGAATTAAGGAGCATATTGTTCTATCTGAGAGAGCGCAAAGCAGGAGAAAAAAAATGGCGGAGGAATAGACAGACGTGTCCTGAGCCTTGTCCTGGAGCAGATAGAAAGAACAGCTGAGGGTCACTTGGGGAGTGTTTGTTGGTGAGTTAAGGGACAGCTGCACTCCAGGAGAAGGGGGGGACTGCTGGACGGGGCTCCCCTGACCAGGCAGCCCCCACTACTGCTGGGTTCCTTCCCGGAGCCACCAGCTCTGATGCGGAGACTGCGCCATCTTGAAGGGGAAAGTGGATGTTATCAGAAGCCTGAAAGTCTACAACTATGGCACCCACCGAACAGATGCAAACCCCAGAACACTGGTCCCCAATTGGCACAAACATGCAGATTCAGAGGAGCTCTACACTCCACCACGGATAGGTCAGATTTCGCCTGGGATAAGGTGAGGTCTCTGGTCCCAGCAGGACAGAGAAATGCGTGCACTGCAGGAGCTGGAGGACTGGGGGAAGTCTGCACCTAGAAAAATCCATGGCTGTTGGGGCCATCGTGATCCATGAATGTAGAAGGGGGTCTTCAGAGCTGCTAACAGAGGGGATCTCTAAAAAGCAAACCATTTTGATCTGACGCAGAAGGACAGCCTAAAAATTTTAAAAGTGTGCTGGCTGCTTGGACACAAGGGGTAAAAGGGACTGCGCAGACTTGTGCACAGCCCCGAAGTTCGCACACTTGCACTTTATTCTCTTCAAATCCTTGCTTCTGATTACTAAGCCCAATACATAGGATCACCCAGTTGGGGACACCCTAGGAGACTGCATGAGAAAGTTGTTTTTCTGGAACCTGGGGATCAGAGTGGGGAGGGACCGTTGGAGAACCAGCTCTGGGGCAGCCCACTCCCACAAACTGGTATTGAGTGCCACAGGGAAAGCAGGATCTAAGACTAGAGAGGACCTATAGACTCGGAGGTCAGTCCAGAAACACTGCCACCCAGGGGCTGAATCACAAAATGACTCTTGTGTAATCACAAGTAAAGGAATACAAGAAATTAAGACACACTGCCTGCTTAAAAATCAAGACTGGCTTACAACACTGAGGAGCAGTGGAATGCAGGGAACTGCAATACTGTCCTGACTGGGAAACAGGCATGCCAAAACAGAACAATAGAGGAAGTGAATGACCTCCACTATTGCACATTTAATTTTTTTTATTTTTTTATTTTTATTTTTTTCATCTTTTACTTAAGAAACTATTTTTTTTCTTTTTTCCTCACTTGATTTTACTATTTAATTATTACATTTTTATTTTCAATCAGTATTATTACTACTACTATTTTACTTTTTTTAAAAAAAAGTGTCATTTTATTTTCTCTTTATTTTATTTTGGGATTAGTGTTCTACATTCTATTTTCATCTTTCCTTTAGCATCATTTTACTCTATCTCAACTCTACCTTTATTCCATCACTCTCTTCCTAACTTTTCCCCTTTTGTTGTCCTGTTTCTTTTACCCTTTTCCTGCTTTACATTTTCCCTATTCTTTCTTTTTACCCCGTTAAAATTTCACCCTACTTATATATCTAATTTCCAGTCCCCTGCTCCAAGTCCATACACACCTCTCTCTTCTCTGTCTTCACTATCCAAAAAATTGTTTTTCTCTCTGTCCTTTTGTTGTTGTTTGCTTGAATGTTGATAATATCAATTTTTTATGCTTTTTTGTGAGATTGTTTTGCTTATCCTTTTTTTTTGTTATGTTTGCTTTGTTTTTGTTTGTTTTTTGCTTCTGTTTTCCGTCACCTCGCTTGATATTAGCAGTTGTTTGTAGTTTGTATTAATCTCCAGGTACTTGTTGCTGGCATTTCTTGGGATTAGTGGCTGTTCTATTGGAGTTTTCTCTCCATATATATAGTTTGATCCCCTTTTCTTTCTTATTTTCTTTATTTTTTCTCTTACTTTTTTTTCCTTCTCCCAATTTCATTTTAGCACTCCCCCTTTTTTTTCTCTTCTTCTTTCTCTCCTATCCCCTAATTTGCCTTTCTCTGATGGTCACCTTTATTTGGGGTTATTAATATTGTGAATACATTTCTGTTCAGTGCCTTGTGTATTGTACCTGGTTGTGTTGTGTTTTGTGCTTTTAAATCAACACAGGAGAGAGAGAACTACATAACCAGACACCTGGAGAAGAGAGACCATGGGAGACAAAGAAACAGCCCGCATATGAAAGAAAAGCAGGCATCACCAGAAAAGGAAGTAAACGAAATAGAGGCAAGTAACCCGTCAGAGAAAGAATTCAGATAAATGGTCATAAGGTAGCTGAAAAGAATGGAAGACAAATTCAACAATAGGAGTAAGAACCAAGAGAAAATGAAGAAGAACCGAGAAGAAATGAAAAATGACATTGCTGCTGTAAAGAACTCAATAGAAAGCATCAAGAGTAGACTAGAAGAAGCAGAGCACCGCACCAGTGAGTTAGAATACAAGGTAGGAAAAAATACCCAAGTAGAGCAGCTTCTAGAAAAAAAAAATTAAAAAGCAGGAGGAGAGCCTAAGGGAACATTGGGACAACACAAAACAAAACAACATCCTCATAATAGGGGTGCCAGAAGGAGAGGAAACTGAGCAAGGAATAGAAAACCTGTTTGAAGAAATAATGACAGAAAACTTCCCTGATATAGGGAAGAAAAAACCCACACAAATCCAAGAAGCTCACAGAGTCCCAAGCAAAATGAACCCCAAAAGACTGATGCCAAGGCACATTATAATTAAATTGGCAAACACCAACAACAAAGTAAGAATCTTAAAAGTGGCCAGAGAGAGACAGAAAGTTACCTACAAAGGAACCCCCATCAGACTAGCAACTGATTTCTCAACAGAAACTCATCAGGCCAGAAGGGAATGGAATGAAATATACAAAGTCATGCAAAGGAAGGGTCTGAATCCAAGAATACTGTACCCAGCAAGGCTATCAATCAAAATTGAAGGTGATCAGGAGCTTCACAGACAAAAAAGGACTAAGGGAATTTATTACCAATAAACCAGCAATGCAAGAAATGCTAAAGAGTCTGCTGTAAAAAAAAAAAGACATAGGAAGTGAAGAAGGAACACAGGGGTAAAGAATAAAAATGGCGACAAATAAGTACCTATCAATAATAACTTTAAATGTAAATGAATTAAATGCCCCAATCAAAAGACATAGTGTAACAGATTGGATAAAAAAAACAGGACCCATATATCTGCTGTCTACAAGAAACCCACCTCACAAAAAAAAAAGATGCACACAGACTGAGGGTGAAGGGATGGTAAAAGGTTTTTCAGGCGAATGGAAATGGAAAAAAAGCTGGGGTAGCAATACTTATATCTGACAAATTAGATCTCAAAGTAAAGGACATAACAAGAGATAAGGAAGGCCACTTCATAATACTAAAGGGAGCAATCTAACAAGAAGAAATAACTCTGGTAAACATATACGCACCCAATACAGGAGCACTTAAATACATAAAAAAACTCCTGGAGGATATCAAGGGAGAGATTGACAGCAATACAATCATAGTAAGAGACTTTAATACACCACTATCACCATTGGACAAATCCTCTAAACAAAAAATCAGCAAAGAAACATCAGTCATAAATGACTCACTAGACCAGATGCAATTAATTGACATCTTCAGAACATTTCACCCCAAAGCCACAGGATATACATTCTTCTCAAGTGCACATGGGTCATTTTCAAAGATAGACCATATGTTGGGTCATAGGCAAAGTCTCTTCAAATTCAAGAAAATAGAAATCATATCAAGCATCGTCTCAGATCACGGTGGCATAAAACTGGAAATCAACTACAATAAAAACAATCCAAAAAAATCAAGCACATGGAGACTAAACAGCATGCTATTAAACAATGACTGGGTTACCAGAGAGATCAAGGAAGAAATAAAAAACATCATGGCAACAAATGACAATGAAAAGACTACAATCCAAAATCTATGGGACACAGCGAAAGCAGTCTTGAGAGGGAAGTTCATAGCTCTACAAGCCTACTGCAAAAACAAGAAGTAATGGTAATAAATTACCAAACCCTACAACTCAAAGAGTTAGAAAGAGAGCAACAAGAAAAGCCCAGTGTAAGCAGAAGGAAGGAAATAATAAGGACCAGAGCGGAGATAAATGACATTGAGTCCAAAAACAAACAAACAACAAAAAAAAACACAACAATACAAAAGATCAACAAAACCAAGACCTGGTTCTTTGAAAGGATAAACAAGATTGATGAACCTCTAGCCAGGCTCACCAAGAAGCAAAGAGAGCAGACCCAAATAAACAAAATCAGAAATGAAAGAGGTGAAATAACAACAGACCCCACAGAAATACAAAGGATTGTTAAACAATACTATGAACAACTCTATTCCAACAAACTGGACAACCTGGAGGAAATAGACATATTACTAGAAAAATATATCCTTCCAAAACTCAATCAGGAAGAATCTAAACATCTCAATAGGCCAATAACTATGGACAAAATTGAAGCAGTCATCAAAAAGCTTCCAGCAAACAAAAGCCCGGGGCCAGACGACTTCACAGGGGAGTTTTAGCAAACATTCAAGGAAGAACTAAAGCCTATCCTCCTCAGACTATTTCAAAAAACTCAAGAAGAAGGAATACTTCCAACCTCCTTCTATGAAGCCAGCATCACCCTAATACCAAAACCAGATAAAGACAACACAATGAAAGAGAATTACAGGCCAATATCCCTCATGAACATAGATGCCAAAATCCTCAACAAAATTCTAGCAAATTTGATCCAGCAGTACATCAGGAAGATCATACACCATGACCAATTAGGATTTATCCCAGGAATGCAAGGATGGTACAATATCTGCAAATCAATAAACGTGATACATCACATAAACAAATTGAGAGATAAAAATCACATAGTCATATCAATTGATACAGAAAAAGCATATGACAAAATCAAACACCCTTTCTTGATAAAAACTCTCAACAAGGTGGGAATAGAAGGATCATACCTCAATATAATAAAAGCTATATATAATGAACCCACAGCTAACATCATACTCAATGGGCAAAAACTAAAACCATTTCCCCTAAGAACAGGAAAAAGACAGGGATACCCACTCTCACCACTCCTGTTTGACATAGTACTGAAAGTATTAGCCATTGCAATTAGACAAGAAGAAGAAATAAAAAGGCATCCAAATTGGAAAAGAAGAAGTAAAGATGTCCTTACTTGCAGATGAGATGATATTGTACATAAAAAACCCAAAAGACTCCATCAAAAAACTAACAGACTTAATAAATGAATTCGGCAATGTAGCAGGATACAAAATTAATGCAAGAAATCTATGGCACTTCTCTACACCAATAGTGAACGTACAGAAAGAGAGACTAAAAAAGCAATCCCATTTACCATCGCACCAAAAAAATTAAGATACCTAGGAATAAACTTAATTAAGGAGGTAAAAGACCTATACGTGAAAAACTACAGGACACTGAAAAAAAGAGATAGAGGAAGACATAAACAGATGGAATAACATACCATGTTCATGGATTGGGAGAATCAACATCATTAAAATGTCCATACTACCCAAAGTAATCTATAGATTCAATGCACTCCCCATTAAAATAACAATGGCATATTTCACAGACCTATAAAGAATTCTCCAAAAATTCATCTGGAATATAAAAAGACCCCGAATAGCCACAGCAATCCTGAGAAAGAAGAATAAAGTAGGTGGAATCTCAATACCAGATTTCAAGCTGTATGACAAAGCCACTGTTCTCAAAACTGCCTGGTACTGGCACAAGAACAGACATATAGATCAATGGAATAGAATAGAGAATCCAGATATCGACCCAAACCACTATGCTCAATTAATATTTGACAAAGGAGGCATGAACATACAATGGAGTCAAGACAGTCTCTTCAATAAATGGTGTTGGGAAAATTGGACAGATACATGCAAAAAAATGATACTAGACCACCAACTTACACCATACACAAAAATAAACTCAAAGTGGACACAGGACTTAAACATATGGCAGGAAACTATAAAAATACTAGAGGAATCCACAGGCAGAGAAATCTCAGACATTATGCCGAAGGAACTTCTTCACTGATACTGCTCCTAGGGCAATGGAAACTAAAGAGAAAATAAACAAATGGGACTACATCAGAATAAAAAGCTTTTGCACAGCAAAAGAAACCATCAACAAAACAACAAGAAAGTCCACTGTATGGGAGAACATATTTGCAAATGTTATCATTGATAAAGGTTTAATCTCCAACATCTACAGGCAACTTATACAACTTAATACAAGGAAGATAAATAATCTAATAAAAATGGGCAATGGACTTAAATAGAATCTTTTCAAAAGAAGACAGAAGGAAGGCCAAGAGACACATGAAAACATGCTTAAAGTCACTAATTATCCGAGAGATGCAAATCAAAACGACAATGCGGTACCATCTCACACCTGTCAGAATGGCTATCATCAACAAATCAACAGACAAGTGCTGGCGAGGATGCGGAGAAAAAGGAACTCTCGTGCACTGTTGATGGGAATGCAGACTGGTGCAGCCACTGTGGAGAACAGTATGGAGTTTCCTCAAAAAACTAAAAATGGAACTCCCATTTGACCCAGTAATCCCACTCCTAGGAATATATCCTAAGAAACTAGAAACACCAGTCACAAAGAATGTATGCACCCCTATGTTCATAGCAGCACAATTTACAATAGCTAAGATTTGGAAACAGCCTAGGTGCCCAGCTGCAGATGACTGGATCAGAATGGAATACTATGCTGCCATGAAAAAGAAGGAATTCTTACCATTTGCAGCAACCTGGATGGAACTGGAGAGCATTATGCTAAGTGAAATAAGCCAGTCAATGAAAGAAAAATACCACATGATCTCACTCATTTGTGGATAATAAAGAACATTATAAACTGATGAACAAAAAGGTAGATACAGAGGCAGTAAAGCATCAAACAGACTGTCAAATTACAGCGGGAAGGTTAGGGAGAGGTGGGTTAGATAAGAGATCAACTGAAGGACTTGTATGCATGCATATAAGCATAACCAATGGACGCAAGACACTGGGGGGGTGAGGGCATGTATGGGAGTGGGATAGGGGGGGGGGGGCAATGGGAAGATATGTACACATGTAATACCTTAATAAAAAATGGGGAAAAAAAAGAGAGAGCGCAAAGCAGATCCTGCTGGTCATTAGTCATTAAACCACACTTTGTGAGGCACTGATGCTGAGAACATAAACAAAAAGAAAAAGAGTTCTCCAGAAAAAAAGTTTTATGATAGCCCAGAGGGATATTATGAAAAATAGAGTGAAAAGAAAGATGAGGGGGTTTTTAGAGGCAGGACTGTTGCTAGCAAAGGCAGAGGGCTGGAATGTGCTAAAAGGGGGGAAACTGTGATGAACACAGCCTAAGAAATAAGCAGATTGAGAGCAGAAAGAAATGTTGGTAAAGGAGAGAAGGGGTCAAGGAACCAAAAAGAGAAAAGATTGGATTTAATGTCCCTGCCCCAAAGGGAAACCTATTTGTTTATTGTTCATATTTGTATGTGTTTGTAGAATTTATGCCATTCTTTCAGGTTTCTGTATCCCATTTAGTATATTCCCTGAGCAAAAGATGTGTGCTAACTGGATATAAACTCTTTTTTAAATTTATTATTATTTTTTTAATTTTTTAAAAATATAAGTTTATTGATTTCAGAGAGGAAGGGAGAGGGATAGAGAGTTAGAAACATTGATGAGAGAGAAACATCAATCAGCTGCCTCCTGCACAACTCGCACTGGGGATGTGCCCCCAACCAAGGTACATGCCTTGACTGGAATCGAACCTGGGACCCTTCAGTCCACAGGCTGACTCTCTATGCACTGAGCCAAACTGGCTGGATATAAATCCTTGATGACCACGATGTGATGTGTGGGTCTTTAGGTTACTTGTCAGGTAATTCATGACCCTATTTGATATCTGCATCACCCCACAAAGAGTCTGGTTTTGAATTTACAAAAAGAAGAGATTTGCTTGAACTTGAACAAGTTTTATGGAAAGCAAGTTATAGAAAATACTGGAAATGGCCAGAAATGTGTATGTTTTCATGTCTAGCAAGTTGCCCAGGTGTGGAATCTGAAATCTTACCATCTGCAGGGCAGAAGTTGGAAGCCTGATCAGTTAACAGAACCCTAGACCATTCCAAGTGGTCAATGCAAGTTGAAGCACACACAAAAACTTTTCACATAGCTTCTTTTAAACCTAGACACCCACAATAAAAAGTGCATGAGGATATATGATCCACCATGGAGAGAGCCAATAGATGCTTCTCATGGGAGATTTCAATAAAATAATGTAGACAAATCCAAAAAATAGATATGATCACAATAATATTATTCAATTTATTTGAATTTCAAACACAGGCAAACTAGTGTATGGGGCAAGAAATCAGGATAAAGACTATCTTTGGGGCAGGGAGAGTGGGAAGTAACTCAAAAATACATAGAGGCCTCTGAGACACTGGTAAGCTCATATTTCTTGATATAGGTGCTGGTTTTCCCTTTAAAAATATTTGTAAAAATGTGTAGAGCTATACAATTATGATTTGTGCTGTTTTGTATGTTTGTATGTATTGATAAAGTAGTTTAATTTTTTAAAAAAGAATATAAGCAAAAAGGCATTTTCAGATATTTTCAAGTTAAGGAAATTGTCTCCAAAATTTACTGTGAAAGAACTGTTAAACAATGTACTTTGGTGGGAAGAAATCTGAACCCATGAAGTTTGTAACTTTTGACCACCTTTTCCCATTCCCCCCATGCCTTATTCCCCAATTCTGGCAACCATAAATCTGGTCTCTTTTCTATGAGTTTCATTTTTTTAGATTCCACATATAAGTGAGATTACATAGTACTTGTCTTTCTTTGTCTGACTTATTTCACTTAGCATAATACCCTCAAGGTCCATCCATTCTCAAAAATGGCAGGGTTTCCTTTTTTATGGCTGAGTAGTATTCCATTGTACATGTATATACCACTTTTTCTTTATTTAGTGATCTGTTGATGGAAACTTAGGCTGTTCTATTTTTTATTATTGAGTCACCTCCTCCTTACCTCTCCTCATTCCTTTTTTTCATGGAGTAGAGAACAAAGCCTGCATTGTGGAAACAGGCAGACCTGAGTCAACCCTGATTCTGTTTTATAAATTCAGCATTATCGAACACCAACTATATCCCAGCCACAAAATGTAGATACTTGGGGAGGTTATTTAATATCTGTGTCTCAGGTTTCTCATATAAACATCAATTATTATACGTGAGCAGTATTTGCTGGTTCCCCAGATATCTTAACAGCATTTAACACTAGTAGGTCCTAAAATCTGAGCTAAATGCAGAGGTTATATTTCCTGTGTTAGCCAAGGTTACTAGTAAATAAAATAATGCTGGTATAACATTTAACATAACAAAGAGACAATACTAAATATGTCAATTACTTTCTGATTTCCTGGGAAGACGTAGTCTGAGAAATTTGACTGGCATTCTTTTTATTTTATTTTTCCATTTTCCCCAATAGATTAAAAAAATAGCCTGTTAAGGAATAGTCATTTAGATAGAGTTAATCAGATTGGAGAAAAATGATATTGACTAAAACAGATTTGAAAAAGAAACAAGTCATCCTCACCAGGCTCACCGTTGCAAATGCAAGGCTGAAACTCTCACCTGCCCACCAAAGATCTCTGCAGTGCAGGAGGGATGGAGCAGGGGCTCCCTGCTGCCCTGGAGGCAGAACTCTCTGCTGCAGGTAGCAATTCAGCTGGAGAGAAGAATCATACTTGTAAATGACATTCCAACAAAAGGTCATCGGATCTATCAGGCCCTCATCGACTTGGAGAAATCAGACCTGCTTTATCGATGTTGGAAAGCAATACAGAGCTTGACTCTGCTTAGTAAGGAAACTGAGGGGTCAAGAAAATGTGACTGAGCTGGGTGGAGTCCAGGCAAGCCAAACAGAAGTTGGGTGATGAGCCTCTCCAGTTGCAAATTCCCATACCAGCTGAGAGGTTTTCTTCTGTCCTTTTTTTTTTTTTTTAACTGTAACTAAGTAACTATATCACAAAGTGATAACATAAGCAGAATCATTGCAAGAAACTAGGGGACTGGATCCTACTAGAGAAGGAACAGAGGAAACAACATAAGAAAGAATTGTCAACATGTGTTGTTAATCAGGCCAGAAGCCTTGGCTGTTGGATGCATTGACATTCCAGGGTCAGAGTGGATGCTCAGGTCAAAGACAGCCCATTTCGCATACATGGAGCTGGGATAGCAGGTTAGTGAGGGGTTGAGATCTGGTCTCTACCACATACTAACAGTGTGCCCCTTGGCAAGTTACTTAACTCTTTCTAAACTTCAGTTTTATCATGGATAAATTAGGATCATACAATAACCCACAATTTAGAGAGTTATTGGGATAAAGAAAATGTAGTGAAGAACTAAGCACAATGAATGGCAAAGAGAAAGAAAGCAGTAATATGAGTTGTCTGTAATATTATTCAGATGACTAAGTTCTAGAGACACTAACTTCTATAAGATTCAACCCAAAGAAATGGTCTTGGTTTAAAAATTAGTCCTAACTTGTTAAAACAGCCACGAGGGATCATTTTGTATTTATGTTGCACTTTAACTCAGCTGTCTTTGGAGACATCATGATTATAGTTGTGACCGTGGAGGAAAAAATGACTCACCTCACTGAATTAAGAAAATGGATCAGGAGAAGGATGGTGTGTGTACATTTGTGACTAACAAATTGTGACTGACTTAGCAGCTTAAAACAACACACATCTATTATCTCTCGGTTTCTTTGTGTCAGAGTCTGGTATGTTTTAGCTGATTCCTATGCTTGGAGTTTCACCAAGTTGCAATCAAGGTGGCAGCCAGGCCTGGGGTCTCACCTGAGGTTGGGCTCTTCTTTCAGGCTCACTGGCTGCTGTCAGAATTCAGTTCCTTGTGGTTGTAAGACTGAAGTGCTCATCTCCTAATGTTCTTACCCTGTGGACCACCTAGGATGGCCATTTTCTATTGAAGGGCAACGGGAAAGCATCTCCTGTTGCTTCAGATCTCTCTAACTTCTACCTCTGACTTTAGAGCCTTTTTTAGAAGGGCCCACCTGCTTTCATAAGGCACACATTATGGAGAGGGTCTTCTGCTGAGCATGCACACCAAGGCATGGGGATTTGGGGGAAGGGGCATTTTAGAATTCTGCCTAATGCAGAAGGCAAATAAAAATCCATTAAATTATTGCATATTTGCTTAGTTTTTATTTTTTTAATCCTCACTCAAGGATATTTTTCCAATGATTTTTAGAGAGAGTGGAAGATAAAGGGAAAGACAGAGAGAAATATCAATGTGAGAGAAACACATTGATTGGTTGCCTCCTGCACCAGTCCTGACCAGGGCCTGGGAGGAACCTGCAACCAAAGTAGGTGCCCTTGACTGGAATAGAACCCGGGACCATTTGGTCCACAGGCTAATGCTCTATCCACTGAGCCAAACCGACTAGGGCTCACATTTATTTTTTTAAAGCAATAGTGGACAGATAGAGCTTCTCTGACAAGAAGTCATGTTTGGTCTCTCAGCTGATTTTCTTTCATTCTCAGGATAAGATCTCTCCCTGTGCTATGGCTACATAAGGTGGCATAAGGCACTCAGATTGCACTTGGGAGGGAATGAGGAAGCAACCACTATAACCACGTAAGCCAAAATATCTTATGCAAGATCTGTTTTCCTGATTGCACATGAATCCTTCTCTGCAATCCTATTTCTAATACATCCAAAGAACACCATCCCAGCTCATCTAGAGGGACAAAATGTAATTGGCCTAATTTAGTAGGCAAGTCTCCAGTTGTGTAGTCTCATTCATTATGCCCTAACTTAGAACTCTATTGCTCTTCTCACTTTTCCTCCTGCAGCCTAAAAGGTATGCGTCTATGCATGGCCCTATTCTCCCCATTGATAGAGCGGCTTCAACTCAACCCCAGTCTAAATTATTACCAAGCTTCCAGTTTGACATGTTGATCTACCCAGACTCCTTGCCGAGGCTGCCTAATAGCAAACCCCATGATAATAGGGGATAAGTCATGTCACCTTCCCATACCTGGAAACTAGGGAGTCTTAGCCAGTGTTTCTCCAGCGCTTGTCAGATTTATTGTTCAGATTCTGGGTGAAAATGCATGAATGATATGAACACAGTGGAAAACTCTAAATCTATGTGAGAGCCCTGTTTGGAGCTTTGGCCAATGATCCAGGATTCATTATGTGATGGTTTGATTTTTTTCAATGCTTCTTTTGAAGAGTTTTCTGCATTTTCAGGTATTTCTAGATATTCCTTCATATAACTTGCTCATTTTGGAGTATTGATTTGAGGTGTTGATGCTGATGACAACACCTGAACACACACACACACACACACACACACACACACACACAAGGGAAATACATTTCTTGATTAGATAATAATTCAAATTTGTGGTATAAATATAGGACTCCTGCCATGAACACCCATAACACTGTCTTTCACCTTTGGTGTACCTATCATGGATTGTAATTCTTGTATCTATGTGATTCTTTGATTATGTGCCCTTCCCCCCACCTCTATCCTCCATCAGGGCAGGACCTGGGTGTGTTTTGGTCACTGCTGCATCTCCATTGTTCTCCACAGTGATTATCTTAGAGTAAAAGGTTAGTATGCATGCGTTGAATGGTTGAGTGATTAAGTAGATGAATGAATGTTAACCTTAAATCCATTATATATTCAAAATTCTCTATATAGTGGCATTATTTAACTCCTCAATATTAGGACACATCCAAACTGCAGTCAGCCTACCTTCAAGGAGTTAGAAATGGTCAAAAATTACAAATTAAAATTTACCCAATGTGCTATTACTTAGAAAAGATAACTATAACATTTGATGTACATACTTTTACCCTTTGTAGTCATTATTGCACAAAATTGAATGTGCATGATATTTATTAACTTGCTCTTTCACTGGATATATTGTGAACATTTTCTAAGTAATATTGTCCTTAGCTCAATGTATCATATTATCTGGCATTCCATCATAGAGATGAAGGATAACTTCTGTAACCCATCCACTATTTTCTCGCATGTGAAATTTATTTCTAAAATTTTAGGGTCCTTGACATATCATGATGTACTGCTGGATGGAAGGGCTCATCCCATGTTGTCCCCTTTGACTGTGCCTTCTACCTCACCCTCTTATTAACATCAAGTTTCAGCATTATAAGACAACTAGAGGCCCGGTGCATGAAATTTGTGCACGGGGGGGGGGGGGGTGTCCCTCAGCCCAGCCTGCACCCTCTCCAATCTGGGACCCCTCGAGGGATGTCCAACTGCCTGTTTAAGCCCGATCCTGGTGGGATCGGGCCTAAACGGGCAGTCGAACATCCCTCTCACAATCCAGGACTGCTGGCTCCCAACTGCTCGTCTGCCTGCCTTCCTGATTGCCCCTAACCACTTCTACCTGCCAGCCTGATCACCCCCTAGCCACTCCCCTGCCAGCCTGATTGATGCCTAACTGCTGCCCTGCCAGCCTGTTTGCCCCTAACTGCCCTCCCCTACAGGCCTGGTCACCCCTAACTGCCCTCCCCTGCAGTCCTGGTCACCCCTAACTGCCCTCCGCTGCAGGCCTGGTCCCCCCCAACTGCTCTACCCTGCAGGCCTGGGTCCCCCAAACTGCCCTCCCCTGCAGGCCTGGTCACCCCTAACTGCCCTCCCCTGCAGGCCTGGTCCCCCCCAACTGCTCTCCCCTGCAGGCCTGGGTCCCTCCTAACTGCCTTTCCCTGCAGGCCTGGTCGCCCCCAACTTCCCTCCTCTGCCA
The DNA here is from genome assembly GCF_963455305.1 of Plecotus auritus. NCBI lineage: Eukaryota > Metazoa > Chordata > Mammalia > Chiroptera > Vespertilionidae > Plecotus > Plecotus auritus. The sequence goes on along the minus strand of NC_137782.1, from coordinate 92,064,820 downwards.
GCTTGAACTGCCCTCCCCTGCAGGCCTGGTCCCCCCCAACTGCTCTCCTCTGCAGGCCTGGGTCCCTCCCAACTTCCTTTCCCTGCAGGCCTGGTCGCCCCCAACTTCCCTCCTCTGCCAGCTTGAACTGCCCTCCCCTACAGGCCTGGTCCCCCCCAACTGCTCTCCCCTGCAGGCCTGGGTCCCTCCCAACTGCCTTTCCCTGCAGGCCTGGTCGTCCCCAACTTCCCTCCTCTGCCAGCTTGGTCACCCCTAACTGCCCTCCTCTGCAGGCTTGATTGCCCGCAACTGCCCTCCCTTGCAGGCCTGGTCCCTCCCAGCTTCCCTCCCCTGCTGGCCTGATGGCCCACAACTGCCCTCCCTTGCAGGCCTGGTCCCTCCATTCCACTGCTGGCCATCTTGTGGTGTCCATCTTGTGTCCACATGGGGGCAGGATCTTTGACCACATGGGAGCAGCCACCTTGTGTGTTGGAGTGATGGTCAATCTGCATATTACTCTTTTATTAGATAGGCTAGAGGCCTGGTGCATAGGTGGGGGCCAGTTGGTTTGCCCTGAAGGGTGTCCCGGATCAGGGTGGGGGTTCCCTTGGGGTGTGGGGCGCCCTGGGTGAGGGGCCTGTGGTGGTTTGCAGGCTGGCCACGCTCCCTGGCAACCCAAGTGGAGGCCCTGGTATCTGGGGTTTATTTATCTTCTACAATTGAAACTTTGTATCCTGGAGTGGAGCCAAGCCTTCTGCTTGCTCTGTGGCGGCAGCCATTTTTTGGGGGATTCATGTATCTTCTATAATTGAAACTTTGTAGCCTTAAGTGGAGGCCTGGGCCGGCCAGGGTGTGCAGAAAGCTTGGCTTCCTCCATCACCAGGGGCAAACCTAGCCTCCTGCTCTTTCCAGCTCTGTGGCTGCCGCCATTTCTGCTTGGATTTATGTATCTTCTATCATTGAAACTTTGTAGCCTTGAGTGGAGGCCTAGGCTGGCAAGGGCATGCGGAAAGCTTGGCTTCCTCCATTGCCGGGGAAACCCAAGCCTCCCTCCTGCTCTCTGTGGCCGTAGCCATCTTGGTTGGGTTTATTTGCATATTCGCTCCTGATTGGCTGGTGGGCGTGGCTTGTGGGCATGTCTTGTGGGTGTAGCGGAGTGATGGTTAATTTGCATATTACTCTTTTATTATATAGGATTTGTAATTTATTAGGTGAAAACAATATATTTTTAATTTAATATTTTTCTTAGGTTATTAGGGTGGTTGAACTCTTTGATGGTCTGCTTGATTTGTGTGTCATAATGACTAGGCTATAGTCCCTAGTAATTCAATCACACACTGGTCTAAGTGATGTTGTGCAAGGTAGTTGGTTGATTTTACTAAGCTACATTGTCCTAGATAACCTGGGAGGCCTGATCTCAGCACTGAAAGACCTTAAGAGCAGAGCTAGGTCTCCCTGGTGAAGAAGAAATCCCCCTTGTGGACATCAACCTCTGCAGGTGACCCAGTTCCAGCCCTTCTCAATGTCCTGCCCAGTGGATTCTAGCTTTGCCTAACCAGCTGCCACAGTCACCTAAGCCAATTCCTTGCAATAAATCCCTCCCTATATACCTCCTCTGTTTGGACTCTGACTCATACAAACACTTTTTCATGTTTTAATTTTGTGAGTTGCCCATTTTTTTTCACTTGCCCATATTCCTATTGGTGGATGTTTTTATTTATTATTAGTGGGACAAGCTCCTTATTCGGTAAGTTAATCCTTCCCCTGTTTTCATATTTGGCAGCACCAGTTCTTTTTCAGAAATTGGCTAATCCAGTGTAGTATTTCATTAATGTCAGAAATAACTCAAAGGGAAATTTATTGGAAGGAAAGTAGATTTATAAAAAATTTGGGAGTTCTCATATCTTTATAATGTTGTTTCTCCATCCAACAAGAATAATGTGGTAGAGAGAATAATGTCCCTTCCCCTCCAATGTGTCCATCCTTTAGTCTCTGAAATCTATGGCTATTATGACCTTGCATAGTAAGAAGTGTGCAGCCCTGGCCAGTATGATCAGTGGTTAGAGCTATGCACCCAAGGGTCATGGGTTCAATTTCCAGTCAAGGGCACGTACCTGGCTTGCAAGATCTATCCCCCAGCCTGGGTTGAGGGTGCATGCAGGAGGCAACCAGTCGATGTGTCTCTCTCACATCAATGTCTCTTTCTCTCTCTCACCTCCTCCCGCTCCCTTCCATTCTCTTTAAAAATCATTGGAAAAAAAAATCATATCTTTGGGTGAGGATTGACAAAGAAAAAAAGAAGTGTGGGAATGAAATTAAGTGAAGGATCTTGAGATGGGAGATTATCCTGGATTATCCACGTGGACCCAATGTAACCACAGGGATCCTTGTAAGAAAAAAAATCAATCTTTAATTGGATTTTCCATGACTTGAAATTAAATGATTCCCCATGGGCACAGTTCTTAATGTGGATTTATGTAACATCTCAATTTTAGCTGAATAATATTTTTTAAAAATGACTCATCAAATGCTCCAAGTTGTCAGCTTTACCATTTATCTCTTCTTTATCTGAAAACTACACAATTCAATGTACTTTCTTCTGAAAACAAAATATTGGGTTCTTAATTCAGGTATCATGACACACCAGGAAGCCAGATATCCAACAGCCAAAATACCTGGAGGGAAATAAATATTTACAAAGGCCATAAGAGAAAAGAGTCACTCCAAGGAAGTCGGGGATTTTGTCACTTGGCCCGACAACCTTTTTTTCTGTAAAGAAGCCCTAGGCAAAGAAACATATGTCATAAGCATTGCATAGCAGTCAGGAGCAGTGGGAGAAATTTGAAAATAATGTCTTCATGTCTGGCCAAGATAAGCAGAATTGTTGAAATAAAATACTAAAAACTGACAGAGGAAGGTAGAAGGCTGCTGTTTCATGCAATAATTAAGAACAGGAGAGCACAGAATCAAGTAAACAAGTGTCTGTCATTCTACAACAGTGACTTGGCCTTCTTCACAGATGTTTCTGTTTGAAAGCGGAAAGATAACATTCTAAAGATAGGAATCAGTGGGAAGCATGTGTAACTGTATTTATGGTTAAGTGGCCATTTATTATAGGTCACCCCCCCCCCATTTTAAATAGCATAGACTCTATGGGGGGGGATGGGCATTATAGAAATTAAATAAAACAAAACAAGGAAATAGAAAACCAACCACTTGATCATTTAGAATCTTACAACCCCAATAAATCAACTATTTTCATCCTATTGATTAGCATGTCTGGTTTTGCCACATACTTTTAACAAAATTGATAATAATAGTAATAATAATAGCTAGCATTTATTGGAAGCTTCAATACACAAAGTGTTACGAGTTGAGTATCCCCTAAATTCATATGTTGGTGTCCTAAACCTGAATAGGCCTTATTTGGAGACAGGATCTTTACAGAGGTAATCAAGTTCATACAAGGTCATTAGGTAGATCTAATCCAACATGACAGGTATCCTTAAAAAAAGCAAAAGTTTGGGAACAGTCATACACACAGGAAGAGTATCATGCAAATGAAGATGAAGCTTGAGATCTGGGTGATGCACCAAGGATTGCCAGAAACCCCTAGAAGCCATGGGAGAGGCACAGAAATGATTCTTTCTCACAGCTCTCAGAAGAATCAACTCTCCAGTACATGATCTCAGACTTCTAGCTTCCATAACTGTGAGCCAATAAATGTCTGTTGCTAAAGCAACTCACTTTGTGGTACTTAGTTTGAGTGCTCTAGCACTGAGCACTGTGTTAAATAAAGTACATGCAACATTTCATTACATACACACAAAAAACCCTGTGTGAAGTAGTTACTCATCCCCGTTTCACAGATGAGAAAGACACAGACTGAAAGAGATAAAATATCTGGAAAAGGTGAAAATGACTTCTAGGTGGGAAGCTGGGGTTGTCTCTCCAGGTGGGACAGATTCAGAGCGCCAGGATCATATCTTGTTTGGCTTCACACGACAGTTTATGTCTGCTACTCTGAGCCCAGCATCTGCCACATTCTCACCATATACTTATTAGATAACTAAAGTTCAATGATTCTCATGTTAATTGAATGATACCGTGTTTCCCCGAAAATAAGACAGTGTCTTATATTAATTTTTGCCCCCAAAGACATGCTAGGTCTTATTTTCAGGGGATGTATTATTTTTCCATGAAGAAGAATATGGTACACATTTATTGTTAAATGAAAATAAAGGAAATTTATTACCTGTAAACGGTACGGTAGTACGGTAGTTGTCAACACAAACCAGACAAACTGTGAATCCTACAGTATCATGAATTTACTCATTTATTCAATGACAATCATGTCATCATCTTCTGGAACATCATCATAACAATCCAATTCCTGAATTTCCTGGTGAATTTCTGTGACTCCATTTCTTTCAGAATCAGTGGACCAAATCTCTCATGTTTAGCAATAGCACTGTCTTTAAATGTGTACTTCTTGTCAAGGTAGTCTGCTCGCAGTGCATTTGCAATGCAACTGTCAGTGATTTTCTCCCATGAGTTCTTCACCCAAGTCACAACTTCTTGCAGTTTAGGTTTCACAAAGTTTCCACGCTGATTTCTCTCCATTCTATTTTCAATGTAGTCATTAATTTCCATGCGCAAATTGTCTTTGAATGGCTTGTTTATTGCAATATCAAGAGTCTGGAGATAGGCCGTCATTCCTGTGGGAATCATTATCTGATCTATTTTTCTTTCGTGAAGAAATGTCTTCAGGTCTTTAGCGCGGTGAGTGCTGGCTGCATCCCAGACTAGCAGACCTCTTTGGCTCCCTCGCATAACAAGCGGCAGCATTAAATAGACCCACTTCCTTATAACTGCTTGTGTGGCCCAGGCTTTTTCAGTTTCAAGAATAAAAACACCCAAAACACATTCAATCTTTTCCTTCTTGCCCTGGATGGGATTTTAGTGCCATCCAGATGAATTGCCAAAATACAGGAAACACGTGCACTTTCGTAAGCAGTGGAGGGAATGTACGCTAATGAGGAACCCCGCTGTTCAATTGTTGTTTGAGATGATTGGCCCATAAACACTGCAGTTTCATCCATAGCAATCATGTTGGAAAGATTGTATTTAGAGAAGTCAGCATCATCAATAAAGGACTTGAATGCAAGTGCTCGCTTAATAACTTGAGTATCTTCCAACCTAAACAATGTTGTAGATCTTCTTAAAGACAGTTCACTTCGCTGAAGAAAATTATCCAGCCAGTGTTGTGATGCTTTGAAGTCTTCGGGGGCTATGTCAAACTGTGGTGCCATTGCAAGGGCAAATTCTTGAATCTGAGCCCTATTCACAACCAAAGCCTTTGCTCTCCTGTCAACAACCCATTCACAGATCAGGTCTTCCAGCTCGGAAAATAATGGTTGCTGACCTGATCCACACTTGCGCTTTTTAGCATTTCCCTTGTCCACTTGTTCAATGAGGTTACCATACTCTGCTCGCCATTTTCGGACCAATCGGATACTCAACATCTTCTCTTTGCAGAAAGCAGTAAGATTTTGGCCCCAAGAGTCTTCCACGATTCCTTTCTTGTACTCCACGGAGTAGCTTTTTCTTTTTGCGCTCATTTCTAGGGGTAAAAAAAAAAGGAATTGGGATATCAAGGTGGGGGGAGGGGGATCACTCAAAATGACACAGGGGGGATCAGAGGGGGGAATCAAAATGGCACAGGAGAATCAGAGGGGGCATTACCATTTTAGTAACCCCTTTTGATCCTCCTGTGTCATTTTGATTATCCCCTCTGATCCTCCTGTGTCATTTTGATTGTCCCCTCTGATCCTCCTGTGTCATTTTAAGTGATCCCCCTCCCCCCACCCCTGTGCCACTGAACACCTTCACCAGACATCCCCCCTACCCCTTTATCAGACATTTACCCCCTGGGGCCTGCCTGGGGACTGTCACTGGGCTTGCTGGGGCCTGGATCTGGGCTGGAGCAGAGTCTGCCACTGATTGAGAACCTTCAGTCATCATGAAGGCGGCCGCGAGCATCAGGTAGTGTCACCAGAGACAGACCAGCACTCACCACCTTCGCTGCGTCCTGTCTGCTCTAATCCTCCTGTTCTTCTACATGCATCTGTGAAAGTCTCCTCCTCTCTCCCGCCCCGCGCTCACCGCTCACTCCGACCTCTGCTCTGCCTCCACACAGCAGTGACGTCAGGACTCCGCGTAACGTCACTGGTTGCTAGATGCCAGTTGGGGCAGCCCTAGTGACCAGTTTATGGTAAATTAATTCTCATTCTGAGACAGAGCCCGGGCCTTATTTTCGGGGGATGCTTTATATTTCACCCAGAAGGAAACCTGTAAGTAGGTCTTATTTTCGGAGGATATCTTATTTTTGGGGAAACACGGTAGCATAGATAGCACTCAACATTTTATTTCAGGGATGTTCCATATTCCTACATAGTTTTCATAATTTTTGTTTTTAAAGGCTGTACAAAATTCTATGAATTCATGTTACTGTCATTATTTTATTGTTAGATTTACGTTGATTCCAATGTTTTACTCTTATAAATAACACTAGAGGCCCGGTGCATGAAATTTGTGCACAGGGTGGGGGGAGGGGAGGAGTGGTGTTGTGGTGTTCCTCAGCCCGGCCTGCACCCTCTCCAATCTCGGACCCCTCGGGGGATGTCCAGTTGCCGGGTTGGGCCTAAACCAGTAGTCAGACATCCCTCTCACAATCCGGGACCACTGTCTCCTAACCGCTCACCTGCCTGCCTGCCCGATCACCCCAAACTGCCTCTGCCTGCTGGCCTGATTGCCTCTAACTGCCTCTGCCTGCTGGCCTGATCATTGCCTAACTGCTCCCCTGCCAGCCTGATCATCCCCAACTGCCCTCCCCTGACAGCCTGATCGCCCCCTAACTGCTTGCTCCCCCATGCTGGCCTGATCTCCCCTAACCGCCTCTACCTTGGTCCCTGCGACCGTGGCTTTGTCCAGAAGAAAGTCGGATGTCTGGAAGATGTCCTGTTGACCCAGTCTAATTAGCATATTACCCTTTTATTAGTATAGATCATGGTGGACATCTTCATGCCCAGATATTTTCCAATTTTTTTTTAGACACAGTGTTCCTTATTTCCTTATGGTAAGTCATCAAGTTTATGAACATTTCTACCGTTACAATAAGGTGCATTATCAAAGTACCTTCTAAAAGATTTCTGCAGATGAATTTTATTGATAGACATTCATAAATGTAGAGATTTCTCAACATTAACATCAGTATGAGGTTAAAATGCATGGTAATTTTTAAACCCAGTTAGGTCATAATTGTTTTGAATTTGATCTTTTTTTTTATTTAAAATCTACTTTAACAGGTATACTAATTGCGCTCATTCTTATTCTTTATTAAAAATGTAAATTAATTTTGAACTGCCAATGACAAAGCTTGTTTTAAATCCTGAGGTTAATTACCTAAAAAAAAATGAAAACACCAATTAAATGAGGTTAGCAGCTGATAAAATTTATGAAACTGAGGTCATATGGAAGTAGCATACCAATACAGTTAAAATACGATTAATGAAAATGGATACAAGTAAAAAATATATATCACAAATTGACCAAATGGCAGTATGTAGTGGCCAGTAGGAATTTCATAAAATTAACAAAGATAAGTTGTAATGTGTCTCAGAATTATAATATGAAAAACACATACATACAGCCCTATTGTAAATTAGGTTGAAAGGAAATTAAATACTTAAAATGTGAACTAAGATTAATTGGAAAAGAAAGAGTAGCCTAGAGATGTCATTTCCTGCTCTCTCCTCCCCGCCCCCCTCCATCCCCTGCCCTGCAACCTCTAAGATGTAGAATTCAGTTTACATTTGGAAGTTAAAAGTTAGCTTTTTGGCCACACCAGATTTCCTGTCTGTGATCTATTACAGTCAGCTCAACCAAAAAGCATACCATAGATAAGCTGGGTCTATGCTATGTATTATCTGAGCAAATGCGCTAAAGAAAGTAAGATTTTCCTCTTCACACTGCTCTTACTAAGTGGCTACTGAAGACTATGGAGTGGGGCTTGGGGAGAAGAAGGTATGGGGAGGGAGAAGGCAGGAGAGGACATATGGAAAGAAAGAAAAATCAAGAGAAAGAGAAGGAAGGAAGGGGACAGAGGAGGAAAGAAAAAGGGGATTAAATGGAGAGGGAACAGAGAGGTGGTCTGGGCAAAAGGAGGGATATGGGGGATAGGGAAGGAGAGGAGGGTGAGGAAAGAGGGAAGAAAACAATTTATGACATAAAGACAGACACATAAATATTGTTGGCACAAAATAAAAACCCTTCACTTCAGTACAAAATATTCAATTATTTTTAACCGCCCAGTATTTTAATTGAATTAATTGATGGTGTGCTATGAATGGAAATGAACTAAAACAATAATTGCATTCAAATCAGATATTAATTTTGGTTTAATTAAAAAATGCAGCAAGTAGTCTTTAAGCAGTAAGTTCACCTGTGAAGGTTCGAAGCCCTGGATTTCTCTGAACTGGGGACCAGCCTTGGCCTATGCAGGGCTTGGTGCCTTTGCAACCGCTGAGCGGCCTGCAGCCTTCATGAGCTAAAGGCAGAAACCAGCGCAGCACTGCATCCATTTCAAAACATTTCAAATGTTCCTAATGTTACTTAGACTGAGCTAGTTCTTGTCCACACTTTAAGAAAGATTATCCTTAAAAACGAAAACCCCATGTTTTCCTCTCCTGTAGTGATAATGGAAACACTAAACTGAGCTTGGCCAAAGTTTCCCAGATTTATTTTCTTCCCCTTGGCATCACAAAAAACGATTAGGCAGAAACCAAACAGTGGGATCTCCAACCAGTGAAAACCAGTCTTGGCTCTCCACAGCAATCAGCCTCGGCTAACACCACACAGCTCATCTGGGCTGTAGTATTTATAGACTCTGCACAGAGAGACCGTAGATATAAATATTTGAATATCTTTTATTTAGTAGTAATGTCTATTCTAATGTTGGTTTTTGTCTTTTCCAGTAATTGGTGTGGATATCCATAAGAACTGAATTAATTGCATGAGCAAACTTATTAGATTGTTTGCTCTTTGTAGCCCAAGTTGGGGAAATGAAATTAGGCTAGTGGATAAAAAAGGTGTTTATCAGTCCATTTCTTTATTCTTTCAACCATTTACCTAATTCTTTCCTTTATCAAAATATTGCTCTATGTATCAAGCACCGCTCTCAGTTCTTAAATTGAGTGGTAAATCTATTATTCATTGCCACAAGGATTCTGGGAGTCATCAGCAATAACAGAAAGTTGTCTCAAGCAATAAGTATTGTTATGGCTCATGAGCTACAGGCCACCTGGGCTTCTTGCTGCTCTCACTGGTGCCCATTCACACACCTGCTGTCAGCCACAGATTGGTGGGCAGCATCTACTCTCCACTGGATTCCCTCCCACATTTGGGGTTGGTGAGCTGTTGGCTAGTCTTGGGTGGCCTCACCTGGGACAGCTGAGATCAGACCCTTTGCATGTGGTCTTTCATACTCAGTTCCTCTGGGGACACCTTTCTATGACTCTGGGCCCAGGTGCTTAGTTGTAAATGAGATTACCTGATTTGGGCCTGGACAATCACAGTATCACATTTCAAATGGATTATTTTATGGGTTATGTCCCAGAAACCTATGAAAAATTAAAAAACACATGTATCAACCATGACAGTTGCAGGTCTGTCTGGTTGTCTGAGTTTAAGAGAATCTGTCTGCCCACCATTTGGAGTGAGCAATTTACATGAGCATCCTGTTTTCTAGGCAACAAGGACGTCCTTCAACATTGGATTGTGTCTCCATTGGAAACAACAGTACTAGTTCACTGAGCGTCCATGGCACATCTACGTAGATGCCTCTGTCATCCCCACTTTATATTTCTCTTGCGCTTTGACAGTGAAATTGACTCGCAATTATAAAATAAAAGTTTATGGGTCCTTTTTATGCTTTTCCAGTTGAAGGGGGAGGGAATTAGATTTAAGTGAGGCTGGTTCTCCAAATGATACCCCCAGATCCAGCAGACAGCATGCACACATCTTATTATCTTCTTGTAGGAAACATATGCATAAAATCATTTAATAAAAGAAGCTGCACATCGAAAGCTTTCAAAACAAAGTTGATAAAAATAGGACATGACAGACTGCCCTCTCCTCCCCCCCGCTTTGTTTCTTAGATCTGCAATTGTGTCTGATTCTCAGGACATGGATTATCAATAAATAAGTTTTTTTTACAGGGTTGGAGCAGGCAGGGGGAGCAAGGAAAAAACATCTGACAACTTTACTCTTTCTCAACATTTTCCCTTGAAGTAATGCGATAGGCTCGGGAAGAAGTTGTATAACTTGAATGTACAAAGTTGCATACTGTACCAGTTTCTAAGGATTGATCTGTAGGTGTCCTCCATCCCCACCAATTCTGCTGTTTATTAGAGAAATAACGAAAGACCAACATTAGAATGATGCTTTTAAAATTACCTGCTCTTTTTAAAATGTGTTTCCAAAATTAGCTTGGAAAATGTGGCTTGCAACAGCTTTAAGAACATATTAATGGGAGGAAATTAGGCAGCTAAACAAGGACAATAATGGGCTTTTTAGACAATAATCTTGCATTTAATTGCAGACAACTTTAACCGCAGTCAACATAAAAAGCTTGAATAGGCAAAAGCCTTGAGGTATTATCCGACTACTGAGGTTTTCACAGCCCAGTGGGAATGGGAATGCTGGCAATGATGTGATTGATTTCATCAGTGTGGACACTTCCACATACAATTCAAGGTTCAAGGAGGCAAGATAATTAATTTGTGTTATTTGCCACTGAGGGACTCAACTGCTGAGTCATTTACAATGATGAAATGAACAGAAAAATTGTCTAACATTATCTTCACTTTTTGTAAGATTGACAATAATAAAACTTTTCCCATGGCACCCTCTTCCAACTGGCTTGTTGGTAAACACAGTGAAGAGATTTCACTGATTCAGCCAAAAATGTCTTGAGACATTTCCACATAGGACCAATGATACAGGCTTTTAAGTATGTACAGGGTGTTGTATGTAGTATATGATGTTTGATCAGATCAAAGACACTGCTAGTTATGATGTTGCAAAATGGATGGGTGACTATAAAATTACATGAGTCAAAATTTTCAAATTAAGGACTTTTCTATTAAAGACTTTAATGCTCTTCTTTAAAAATTTATTTACAGGATATGATTCCAAGTCCGACCCCAAGCTTAAAAGGATATGTGTCAAAATGTAAAGATGCTATGAGAAAGAATGATGTGAAACTTTAATTCTATATCGTGTATTTTACTTCCCCCCAATTTTTCCCAATGAGCAAGAATTATTTTATCGTGGGAAAACATTTTAACTTATGTTTTCTCCTAAAATAGAGGCAGTGGAATGGGTGGAGGTCTTTTAAGAAAATACTCCCTGTGTAAAGTCAGATTCAAGTTGTGTAAATTATTAGCACCACAGCTTGCAAAAAGGACACTGACGAGAGCCATTATTAAACACCTAGTGAGTACTCTGCCCACGTTCTTTATAGTCCTCAAAATGACCTGGAAAGATGTCATGGATTGCACTCCTGTCACTTTTAATAAAATGCCAGGACTTGGACAGATTATGCAATTGGTCATGATCACCTCGCTCATACATGGCAGAACCCTTTTTGCACCTGTGTTTGTCAAATTCTGAAGCCCACATGTTCCGAGTCAGGCTTCTATTTTTCTTCCAGAAGTGACTTCTGTCAAAATTAAAGTCTGTTGAAATGTATATAAACCAGCATGATACATTCATTTAGTAATTGAACTAGAATTTTATTTATTTGTGTCCTGTTAGTGGTTTGGCAATGGGCAATTCCACATCCCCACAGTTCCAACATACCTGCCCACTTCTTCCCAACGCTTCTCTATTGGCTAAAATTTTAAAAAATAAAATACACCTGTTATATTTTATATCTACTTTTTAATAAATGACATATTATGCTATATTTTATATTAATGAATACAGAATTGGCTGCTGAATTCTTTCAGATAATGTTTTGGGTCCTTATTGATATAATAATATTATTTTATTACTTTATTTTCTGCCTATTTGTATGCTGAATTAAAATGATATTTTTCTACTATTGGATTATTCTCAAATATTTGAACTAAAACCCACTTGGTTCAGTGTATTATTTTGATATGTAAGGGTAATCTTATTTGTTGGCACTTGGTGATTTTCAAATCAATATTCACAAGTTTGGTTTATAGGTTCTGTTTTTGGTGCTTAGGTATTTGTTCTAGTGGTTTTGTAAAAAGAATTAGAAAGCATTAATTCTAACTTTACACTTTAGGACAATTTAAAAAGCTCCTGAATTATCGGTTTCTTGAAGTTTTGAATGAATTCATGCATGAAATTGTCTTGAACTTTATTGAGAAATAGATCTTTGACATCTTTCTCAATTTCTTGCTTGGTTTTGGGTCTATTCAAATATTCTATCTTTTGTTGAGTCAGTTTGCAGTACAGTACTTTCATAGTTATAGAAAATTCTCTATTCACAGTCTCAAAGTTATTAGCACATTTTGGAGAAAATATTCTTTTACAATCCTTTCAATCAGTTCCACTTTTCACACTCTTAAATTTGTATGTTAATATATTCTTTTTATTAACAAAGTACTTTATCTTTATTCAAAGAACTAATTATTTTATATATTTATCAATTCTCCTTTTTATTTTCTAATACATTAATGTATTAACTCAATTTCTCTTTTCAATTGTTTCCTATACTTATCATTTCTACTTCTCCTCCTTTCCTATAAATAAGTGTATGTTCTTGTATTTATCAATTCCATTGTTCTGTTTTTCTTAACTTTTTTTTTAGTTCTTTTTCTTATATTTTGTTGAACATGTTACTCATTTTCATAATTCTGCTTCTTTTTTTTTTTTTTTTTTTTAGCAAATCTTTAGCCTCACGCCACACTTTATGAGACTGCCTTCTGTATCATTGTGTTCTAATGACTCAGGCATTGTACTTTTGTCTCCATGGCCTAAGAGTAATTCCACATTTAAAAGAAAGGACTTAAAAAAAAACAACACCCATTGGTTGAGAGATTTGGTTTCCTCCATTGTTTTGTGTTTCTGGGTTGTATTGCATTGTTGTTGGGAAGAATGGGCGCATATGTATGTCTTAATTCTACTCTTTGGACTTTTGAATTTGCACTGAGGCTGACTTATGGCCAATAGATGTAAACAACCTGTGTCTGCTTTTTCTATCTGTCTGTAGGAATGTTGATGTTCTATACATATGGATGATGTTGTTCAGAGGTGTCTGTATTTAACTGCTGTTTTATGTCTTTGTGATTTGTCAAGGATGGGATGTTATGATGATGCTTCCAACAACTGATATATTTCGATGAGTTTTTGTTCTTTCTATATCTGGAAGGTTTCCTTACATATTCCAAAGCGTAGGAGAGGTGATAAGGTGGTTTAAATGGTACCGGGTGTAGACTAAACAATTTTGAAGTCATTTCCTTTCTTTTGTCATCAGGTTTTGGAGATGATGGAAGACACCTCAGCTCCATGCTGTTAGCACATCTCCTTCCCTTTGCCGATTCTGCTCATTCCATGTGATAACAGAGAAGAGAAGTTGAGGTCAGCGTATTTGGCAGAATAGAGGGTTGTGTGGGAAATCTTCTGTTGGGCCCGGCACGCACATCCCACCTCTCTCCCTCTGACCTGTGCCCTAGGAGGTGCCCAGTCTGTCTGCATCATGATCTGCGGATGCTGTGAAGGTAGCAAATGTGGACTTCGGCTTTCAGTTCTAGAGGGACCAGGGGAGGATATTTTAATAAATGGAGATTGAGCATTAGAAATTTGAGGATTCCACTGTGAGACAGTAGGTGTCCGAGTCCTGTTTCAGAACACAGAAAATGGCACCCTGAGCAGCCCGCTCGGACGGGGCACAGGGGTGAATACACAGGCTGGGGGAGGAGGGCGCAGGTTAGTTGGAGTGTTGGCGTGTCTCTCAGACAGTTTATGAGACATACATGGTGGTCAGAACTGAGTAGCCAGGTCAGGATGAATCCCCAGGGAAGCCCGAAAATAAGAAAGGTTCATCCTTTGCTTGAAGGGACAAGCAACATCTTTATTTTCTTTTCTTTGTAATTTTATGATGATGTTTTAAGCACATCGAAAAATATGGTGAATGACATAATACACATGAAAACACATTGTTTTTCGAGGGAGCAAGTGTTTTGCGAGCTCCCATTTCCATCTTAAAACTCAAACAATGTGCTCACATATATTCTTCCTAGTTCATCTACACAAAATTTTTGCATTTGCTGTATTTTTAAACAGGTGGCTGTGCACAAAAATTGTAATCTTCCTTTTCACACATATGTACATTCATATATCATATAATGAACTCATAATTCATTGCATTTGCACCAGCAGCTCTCTTTTTTTTACTCCACATCTGCATGCAAGGGCTCCGTGATGCCATGTCCTGTTAGTAGTGCTTTCTGGAAAATACTGCTGATAGGAAATGTGCTAAAATGCCTTCGCTGACTCTGATTTCTCATTTGAGCAATTCCAACGTAACCCTGGTAAATGGCCCCTTGGCTGCAGCTGAGTGGACACAGAAATGACATCTCCTGGACATGTTAATCAGAAGTAACTGTTCCCCAACCCCACCGGGTGCCCTGAGCGCTCATCTATGAGCTCAGGCGTTGTTTCAGAATTTCATACCCAGCGTTCTCAAACCTCCTTTCTTCAGTGCTTTTCCTTTCCATCAATATCTCCAGAGATTTCTTGTGTGTAATGTAACTTTTGAAATCATAATGCTGTATTTTTGAATCTAAGTATATTTTACTTTGTTAAAAAATTGTATTTACATAGGACAAGGCAATCTCATTGTTTTTATTTCAGATCAAATCAGAAGAGCAAGTGAAAAAGCACATTTTCATCTATCTTTGGTTAAAAGGACTTTAAAGTAAAAATAGTTTTGCCAAATTGAAAAGAAAAAGAAATAAACAACACATCAGACTATCCAGGTGTGTGTATGTGTTAAATAAAATTCATGGGCCAGCATGCAATCTATCAGAAGTCCTTTCAGGCCTGTTTACAAAAATCCTGTGATTTGCTGAGATCAAACCCAGACTCTTTAAGTCAGTGGGCTGCCGCATATATTATTTATCAGCTCCTTCCCAGGAATGATCAGAGAAGGCTGGTCTCAGTCCTCCCGCCCCAGCCTGGTGCCTACTGGCTTCCAAGCAAGTCGTGCTCCAGTACTAAGATGCAGTTGATTACGAGAGACAGCACTCTCCACCCTGTGCTGGCCAAGGAGAGGAAGGAAGCTCCAGTGGTGCCTGGCACCTTTGCCTCTTTCATGCTCCGATGTCAAGGTGTCTGGTCGATGCTGCCCATTTCACAAATCTGACTTCTCTTTTTCTTTCTTTTTGTTTTCCCTTTTAGATGGAATGAGCAGACTGAGTGGAGTCCTCGGATCCTGAGGTTCCTTGTGTATGCAGGACAGTGGCTAGGGTAGGATTTCTATGTCAATGATGCCTATACTTAAACCGTCTTATGCAAACATAAGGACACCTAAATGTGGAGTCTTTTTAATTGGCTTTCTTGATGAAGGATGTGACAAGACATAATTGGTTTTTGTTGCTGTTGTCGCTAAAAGGCAATAAAGAAAATCACGCTGAATCCTTAAGCACCAACTTATAAGAATAAACACAACTCCAAGCTTCAGTTCTCCATGAGTTTTGTGTTTTTTTGTGTGTGTGTGCTTGTGTGAAAAATCTGGTGGCCAAGGTTCTTTGAGAAACAGTTGTTTAGACACCTGTTCAAGAGAAGAACAAGTAGATAGTATGATTTGAAACATTAAAAATGTGAAGTATGTCAAAGATATTTGCAGAACTACTTGCATAAAACAAATACTGTTTGGACTGAATTGTGAAGTAAACTGCAGCTTTCTGAGGCCCTTTTGCTTTCTCCTTGGTGGGCATTCTCTGTGTGGCTTTCCTATACGTGTGGTATGGGAAGGAATGCAGCCCCAAGAGGTCGTGGATGAACTATGACCCCAGGCCCATCTATACCCTCTATAGACATGTTGCTGGTATCCTGGCCTATTGTTTGAATTGATTTTTAGAGTATCAGGTACTGTGTGAGATACAGGTGATGCACAAGTGACTATGCCTTCCAATAATCTCAGAATTGATGAAAGGAAGCAGACATGTGACACATAAAGGCAGTGCAATGGAATAACATGGGTATTGACAAAGGAGAATAGAGATATATGGATAGTATGGGAGTTAGAACATGGAGGAAAAAATAGTATGTAACACATGTAGGAATTTTGCTGGAAAACTATTTCCCTGCCAAGCTGTGTTGCTGCTAAGCATTTCTCTGCAAAAAATTTTCACTGTCTTATTTTCACCATGCCTAGAAGTAATGCTCTTCCCTGTCCCCAACTATGTACTCAGAGGTTCTATATTAATTGTTTCTTAAAATTACAAGTCTTTCAAGCGCATGTAGTTCCTAACTGAAAACCACTGAGACTGTAGACAGGCTCTGTGAGAACTGTTTCCCCAGCTCTGGTCAGCTCAGTTCCACAGACAAGGGGCTCATGGAAGTGTTTAGAGAATACCAGGGTGCCCATCAATTTATCCTGGAATATTATACAGCACTTAAAAAGTGTGGAGAAGAGATCTAACATTGCATATTAACATGTTGCCTAGTGGAAACACTGAGGCAGAATTATACATACAGCATGTAACATTTATGCAAAAATACTAACCAAATATGTGTTATACACACACACACACACACACACACACACTCAAACTCATGGACTTGAATCTAATCTTATGCTTTAAACCACTTTGCAGTATCATATTTTTTTAGCAGTTGCTTCACTTTTTCTACTACCTTTCTTGGGGGCTTTGCCTAGCACAATTACATGTATGCTTATTTTACTTCATTAAACTGTAAATTCTTCAGTTCCTATCTGTTGGACATTGAAACTATGGAAAAACCCAGTCTGGGGTTCTAAAATGCCAACTTTTGAAATCCAACTTGGCCTGACTCTGGTGCTCCCTGCCCTTATTAGAACTGGGCAAGTAGTTAAATCCCTTCCAACAACAGCCCGTTCACGTGTCTGTGCCTGTGTCTAGCAATAGATGTTGACCTCTGTTTGGTTTCCTATTTATATGGAACGGTGGTTTTGAAGGAGTACTTCTCATCTGAAACAGTGAGGACTTTCCTGGAATAAGTCAGAGACAAGATATCTGCTACAGTTTATCTTCTGCTGAATTTCTTCCAGGACATCCACTCATATGTGAGCACCTGCTCCCTGAGAGATAGTTGGCTAGGCCTGGGTGAGCTAGGATGAATGAATAGACCTGATCCCTATGGCATGGCTTTCCATCCCAGGGCTGGTAACACAAATAACATGAAAACGCATACAACCACCAGGTCAAGGAACCTGCACCACTTAGCTGGGCGATCAGTGGAGACCCTGGGGGAAAGGACATTTGACCTATGTCAGCACAGAGAGATATAGGGAAGGTGATTCAGGCAAGGGAAGAGCATGTGGGAGGATTAAGGCACAAGAAGGAATTGGCTTGATTAGGTGCCTAGAGCAGGGAAGGGCCATGTAATGAGTCTTCTGATCTTGAGAGCTATGCTGTAGTCTCATATTTCTCAACTACTCAACCCTGTAGTGGTAGAACAAAAGCAGCCATACATGGTATGTAAATGAATGATGTGGCTGTGTGCCAATAAAACTTTATTTGCAAGAACATTGGGCTGGATTAGGCCTTAGTCTGCCAATGTCTGGACAAGAATGTGAGGAGTAAGTGGTAGTGTGGTTCCACAGAGGGGCATGGAGGAAGAAGATGGCCAGAATATGCAAAGTCCTGGTGCCTCCATGGTAGAGTGGGCAGGGTAAGTCCTGGTCAGGCCCATCTGGGATGGAATGTTCTCTGACACTTACCAGCTTCATGACCTTGGGAAAGTAGCTTAACCTCTCCTGATTTCCATATCATCAAGGAGATAATCATGCCTGTCTGGTAGGGAAGTTATGAGAATTAAGTGAGACAACACATATCTGTTAGGTAGTGGACACAGTCAACAAATTCAATACACATCATTTCCTCTATCCCATGTGAGAGTCTGTGATGTCTGGGGCATACAAAGAGGATATGATGCACTCAGTGTAGCATGGCCAAACAGCTTTAGGCAGTGCCACCCTCTGGGGCTCAGAGGGCTTCCCTAGTCAGCCTTTGGAGAATGGCTTCATAACTCCCAAGAGCTTCTCTAGAGATCAGGGAGGGTACTGGTTGCACATTTCGCCTTTCATTAACTCCAGAGAAATGATGGGAAGAGTTGTCCTTAATTGCACAGCATGGCTTTGATTTAATTTCTCTTCCTAGGTTCATTTAGTGATTTTAAAAAATGAATTTCATTTTTAAATGAGTGAGAGCAAAGGGCATTTTACATTCTGGTCAGAATGGGTCAAACATCATTGCTTCTAATAAGTAAGAACGAGGAAAAACATCTGACCCATTAATGTCATTAAAAGATTATTCTGTTTGTATTCCCCTTTGGGGCATCCCTGTGGAATAGCTGAATAAAGTATGAAGAAATTTTAAAATACTAGATTGGCCCAGCTGGTGTGGCTCAGTGGTTGAGCATTGACCTATGAACCAGGAGGTCATGGCTTGATTCCTGGTAGAGGCACATGCCCAGGTTGCAGTCTTAATCCCAAGTAGGGTGCATGCAGGAGGCAACCAATGAATGATTCTTTCTCATCATTGATGTTTCTATATCTCTCTCCCTCTTGCTCACTCTCTGAAATCAATAAAATATATTAAAAAAATACTAGATAGAGGAAAATTATCTTTTTGCATATGCATATAACAAATTAATTATCCTATATAATAAAAGGCTAACATGCAAATTGACCAAACAGCAGAACGACCAGTCACTATGATGCGTACTGACCACCAGGGGGTAGATACTCAATGCAGGAGCTGCCCCCTGGTGGTCAGTGCGCTCCCACAGGGAGAGCACTGCTCAGCCAGAAGCCAGGCTCACGGCTGGAGAGTGCAGCAGCGGTGGCGGGAGCTTCTCCCACTTCACCAGCAGCACTAAGGATGTCCGACTGTCAGTTGGACATCCCCCAAGGGCTCCCAGACTGCGAGAGGGCACAGGCTGGGCTGAGGGACCCACTGCCCCCCGCTCCCTGAGTGCAGGAATTTTGTGCACTGGGCCTCTAGTCTATAATAACAAAAGGGTAATATGCTAATTAGACCGGATGTTCTTCTGGACAAAGCCGGCAGCCAGAGGGAAGCCACCTGGGTCCCGGGTGCCAGAGGGAAGCTGGTGCCGGCAGCCGGGGGAAGGAAGGCCTACTCTTGTATGAATTTTCATGCATTGGGTCTCTAGTTATACATAATATATAATTATATGAAATAATATGCCATTATATTAGTAATTATAATATGTAATTAATGATATAACATATTAATATATACTATATTTCTAAATTTTATGATTGTATATTTCAAAGTTTTGTGTGTGTGTATGTGTCTGTAGGCTCATGAGTGCATGTTTTAATATAACTAAGAATAACTACACTGCTAAAATGAGAAGTGGAGAAAGATTTTACCGTGCTTGCTTAGTAACTTACTGAAATAATTACAAGCAGACTGTTGTTTTATTTCTAATCTCATTCTCTGAATGACTGAGGGGAGGATCATGAACTATGATAAATCAGAGGAGAAAGTCCACTAAATGGGGAGAAATAACTTTTCTGACTCAGATAATCCCGAGGGTTAGAGGGAGGCAGCCCTGGCTTCAGTTCTCCATGGTGCACATGGGGTTTCGGTCTGAGAGTTTCTCCTCTGAGAGCCAGTGTGGGGATGAAACCAGGACTGTGCATGCATGGAGAAGGGAGCGGCTCGGAAAGGCTCTGAGCAATTCTGAACTGAAACCCAACCAACACGGACATTGAAATGGAATAATCAGCAAAGATCTGCCTGTGTGCACACACATGGTCACCCATTCAGCATTGATTTTTGTGCTTCAAAGCCATTGAGTGTAATTGAATGTGTCTAAGTATCACTTGGGGTTCTTTTCAGAGATAAAAACTTCAGAGTCCTATGCCCCAAGATTCATTTAGGACGTTGGAGACAAGACCCTGGAATCTGAATTGATATTAAGTGCCTTGGCTGTTTTCATAAAGATGAGCGATGTGCCATATTTGATAAACAACCCTGTAAGTAATGAGATGACTGTTAAAAAAATGGTCAACGTTTAAAAGCCAATTTATGGTATTTCCCTCTTCTCTCTCTCTCTCTCTCTCTCTCTCTCTCTCTCTCTCTCTCTCTCTGTCTCAGCTCCCAACTTAATGATCAGAACATTTCAATATGTACCCATGTATGTCAATCTGAATTTTCAAGAGTTACACCCAAATATTCCCCCCCGACACACACACACAAATTCAAAGCATCATTTTTAGAGTTAAGTGGCCAAGAGGGAGGAAGCGCCCACATGTCTGCTTTGGGGTAATTGCTGCCCACTGTTGGTTCACTCCACCTCAGAACAGGTGTAGAGGTCATGAATCATCCCTCCTGATTGACATTTTGCAACTGATTGTTTCAGAGGCCAAACTGTTGTGAAAAACTTAACTTGTCGGAAAGCTTTCAGGAGGATAGTCGACATTTAAAATATTTTTTCCAAGTCAATAATCTAGGAGGCTCCACATGCATTTCTTTGGCTATTTTGAATATGCACTTCCCGAAAGAAAATTATTTTTTTTTCCAATGGAGCTTAAGCAACTATCTTCACGTATCACCCCCAGGAAACCTCGTCTCCAATGCAGTAGTAATGTGAGTGCAACAGATTTTCTCTGTCATTTGTCTATTATCATGAACTAATTTAACAGACTCTATTTTTTGCTGGAGAAATAAGAAAGATTGTTTGGATTTCTCTATAGAAAATGCTCATGCCAGGGACTACACACATGCTGTTGACTGCGGAAAAAACACATTGCACAAAAATTCTGGAGTGAGAATGGAAATAATAACTGGTAACAAAGGCTACTGCTTATTGCAGTGCTTTTACAGTTACTACTATTGGGAACTAAGCACAGGGAACAATGCCCTACACATATTAACTTATTGAATCCTTGGCAGGCCTCCTTTTAATCATTAATGGAGTTGGAAACTGGGGCTTACTATGTTAAGTAACATTCTCCAGACCGTACAAGTGGAGTCCAGCTCCCAACCTCATCCCGTGAACCATGACACTAAACTGACTCAATATTTGCATTTGCCTGGCTTTCTTACTTCTTAGAAGCCAAGCAAACTTACATAATTCAACCTCCCTGAATTACTATTTCCATCTCCAAGAAAATGAACACAGAAAATTACTTTAATGGGTTATTTTAAAGAGTGAACCACCTGGTCAAATTTAATTGTTTCTTGAAGTTCTATGTACATATAGACTCTAATATTAAGAACAATACTAAAATAATTGAGATATTGTCACATTAGTGTGGGAGCATGCAGTATCAATGCCTGCTTTGAGTCTGTTTATCCACTTGACATTCAACTACAGCTACACAAAACCTGGCTTAATTGGAGGTGCCCGGTGGTACAGTCAATGGGGATTTTCAAAGGTCAATGATTGCGATCCCAAGCTGGTCATCAATATGACTTACTTAGACAGCCAGAGTCAACTCCCCTTGCCTCTTCTTCCCCCTGGGGCATTTATTAAACACTAGAGGCCTGATGCATGAAATTCATGCAAGGGGCTCGGCCCTCGCAGCCACCGCAGCTTGCCTTGGCTTAGTCTGGAAGGTCATCCGGAAGGTCATTTGGCTGTCCAGTCTAATTAGCATATTAAGCTTTTATTATTATAGATTTGTATATAAGTATTTATGACCAAATTTACAGTTGCTAGTAAGAGCAGGGACAAGGGTCACATTCACACACGTATCAGGAAACATAATTCTGGCTGTAACTTAAATTTTTCTTAAGAACAAAGCAGATGAAGCTGATCTTTAGAGTCAACAGGATATTAAATTAAAAGAGGCTATCTTTCTAATTTCCCAGAGATCCAGCAATGGCATACTTGTACCTGAGTTCCTATGTTTTCTGCTGCTGTTGTTTATATGTTTGGTTTCATTCTGAACATGGTTCTCTATATTGGCGCGAGCTCAGCCATTCAGAATACAAGATTGGTTTTTCTTTTTGCCAAGTTCAAAGTTTGTTTGAAAGAAAGTAATTATTTTCTAAAAGCATTATAGTGATCAATTAGAACTGTGGCCAAATAGCCATATGTGTGGGCTTTACTCATACCAACCTGTAGAGACTTCATTTCGCGCTTATTCACCCAAATGCTATGTGAAAGAGAATGTTTGAATCTCTCCATTTTAGGTCTTGGGAGAATGCTAGGTAAAGAGAAGTCTGGGTGAGGGGGAAGAAACAAAGAAATTCATTGGTCATTAATTTATTGATTCTTTACTAAGTGGCAGGATCTGTGCAGTCAGCTAGGGATATTAACAATAAAAATTATACAACATCAGAATAACCACATCAACTATTTATTGAGCAGGTACAGATGCTGATTGCTATGCATTATCTGTAACTCTTCCAACAATTCCATGAAGTGAGTATTCTTTTTTTATCTCTGCTTTACAAATGAAGGAAAGGAACTATGGCTTAGGGAAGTTGAGTAATTTGTCAAAGTCAAGGAAAGTGGCAGAGCTGTGATTTGAACTCAAATCAGCTGCTTCCCTTCCAGAAGCCTGCTAGAGAGAAGGATACAGTAAAACAGCATCAATGAATGGCATTTAATCAGAAATAGTACAGATTAATTAACTGATAGATCAATTATAAATTTCCATGTTGCAACTTAATCGCTGCTTAACCATGTGTTTTAGTTAAAAAAAAAGAAAGAAAATAAAAAAGAAAAGACCTTCTGGAATCTGGGAGATCAAGCATGATTGTCTCAGTATAATAACTTTGTAGTAGATATCTCCTGTTTTTTGGATGTATTATTTATCATCCTTCTCTTTGTAAGGGCTCCCTGAACCTTTTGGGGAAACCTCTCCTCCATTTTCAATTCACATAGTTTGGATGGAGACATAGATTTAGCTAGTAAGTGTAATTTCATCTCTCTGTCCAATATGATTGGTCCAGGGGTGGGCACACGATCCAAGTCATCCAATCATAATCAGTCCTGGCCTTTATGCTAGTATTTGTGAAGTGTGTTCTCTCTTTGGCCCTGTAATGGCGAAGTGTCTCCACTTGTAACCTGAAACTAAAGCCAACAATATAGAAGACAAATCTGAGATGGAGAGAAATAAATTTGTCATGATAGCATTTCTGCCTCTTGATCAAGCCTGGTCTTAGGGCAGTGTCACCTGTGGACCTAACATTACTTAAGTGATTGATTCCTAGTTGGGCCTAAGCCAGGTTTGCGTGGTTTTTTTTTTCCTGTTTGTTTGTTTGTTTTTCTGTTATTTGTAATCAGAGAAGTCTGGTTTATTATTGTAACTGCCCAGCTAAAGTGGGAGACTCAGTGCTGGAACAAAATTATCTTTCTATAGGCTGACTTTTAACTTTTTAAACATTTATAAAAACATTGTAAATTAAACATTTTTAGATTCAATTGAATCAGCATACCCACATTCAACTCTCCTAGTGGTGTGACCTTGAGCCAGCCCCTTAGTCACTCAGAATGTCAGTTTCTATTTCTATAAATCATGGATATAAAAAACAATTTTTCTGGTTTTGAAGGTGACGTAAGTCCCAAATGATATAAGAACTTTGAGATCCGCAAAGAATGGTACAGATTGGAAGAGTCTCATCTACAATCTAGTCCAATTAGAACTGTAAAATATTTATACTGCCTCTTCTCAATCCAACATTTTCTCAATCACTGTACTTTTCAGGAAAATAGGAGAACAATGATAATGTTTATCTTATTTGGAGATAAACCAACATCACCTATTTCCATTATCCAGTTTTAGAAAGCATTATTTCCAAATGCCATTAGGAAGCTTAAAACCAAGTCTCAAAATTGTGCTGTACTAAAATGAATGTCAACCTTTATATAGAGGAAGGAAGACTAAGAAAAGTTTTCTTAGTCATTGATGAGTAATTAATTATGTTCCAACTCATTTTGAGAAATGGCACCTGTGTGGTTTGGAAACAATTTTAAAATAACGCACAATCTGGATTGAAATTAAGGTGTGGCAGGCAAATCAACCCAAGTGTTTTTCACACATAAAACAAGTCCTCTGCCACTCATTAAATTGTTCTCCTTTGAAGGGAGAATAGAATGCATTTCCTGGATAGGCAACTATTAAGTTTACTAACTAGAGAAATGCTGTAGATGGTGCTTGTCAGAGTTCATCTAAAATTTATCACCACTCAACAATATGTATAGATTATGAAACGCAAGTCCCAATAAAATGATATTGTCAGTCAAGTAGATATATATGTGTAGTTGTTAACTGGTATGTTTCAAAGTAGGTTTATATATTTTAGCCCAGGTTCACCTATTCCCCAAAGCAGACTTGCCATCTGAAGTTCATTTGGGGGTGTACTAACTGTATAGACAGATACACAATTTCTTCCATTACCCATTTTCATCAGAAATCTATCTAGAGCTTAACTTCCCCCTCTTACCTCCTGACAGGTACTAAATGTTTGTGTTTTCTCAGAATTCATATGTTATAATCTGAAGCCCAATGTAGTGGTATTTTGACATGGAGCCATTGGGAGGTAATTAGGTCATGAGGATGGAGCCCTCATGAATAGGATTAGTGCCCTTATAAGAAGAGCTTGCTTTTGCTCTCTGCATTCTGCCAGTTGAAGATACAATGAAAAGATAGCCATCTACAAGCCAGGAAATGGGCTCTCACAGAACACTGGTTCTGAAGGTGCCTTGATCTTATACTTCCCAGCCTCTGTGTAAAATCAGGGTCATTCAGAGCAACAGAACCAATAGGATATAAATGAATATATAAGAGGAGATTTTTTTAATAGATGGCTCACTCAGTTATGGAGGCTGAGAAGTCCCATAATCTGACATCTGTAAATTGGATGACAAGGTATGACAGTGGTGTAATTCAGTCTGAGTCCAAAGGCCTGAGAATCAGGGAACAGTCCAACTCTGAAAGCCCAAGAACCAGGAGTGCCAATGGCCAAGGGCAAAAGGAGCTGAATTTCTCTCTTCAAGTGGAGAGAGTGAATTCCCCCCTTTTAATTCTATTCAGGCTCTCAGTAGATTGGGTGATGCCCATTGGACTCAGTCTACTGATTCAAATGCTAATCTCTGCCAGAAACACCCTCATAGACAACCCAGAACAATGTTTTATAGCCATCTGGGCAACCCTTAGACCAGTGAAATGATAGATAGGTGATAGATAGATAGATAGATAGATAGATAGATAGATAGATAGATACTATTAATCTTTCTCTCAGCCTTCCCCAAAGAGACCAAGAGCCTTCAACCAGGGTAGCAGTGCCCAGGACAAAGGAGATAATCGGACATTTTTGGGATTATTGAGACTGCAGCTCTTCAGTCAGAGTCAATGAAATTTTAGCTCATGTCCAGCTCAGTGTGGAACCAGTGGGCCCCTTAGTTCATCCTGTGTTGATTACTCCAGTTCCAGAATGCATAATTGGAATAGACACAGCAGCTGGGAGATGCCCACATTGGTTTCCTGCCTATGGAGTAAGGGCAACAATGGTGGGAAGGCCATGTGGAAACCACCAGAACTGTCTCTACTCTAGGAAAACAAAAGTAAATCAAAAGTAATACTGCATCCCTGGAGGCATTAGCACTACAATCAAGAACTTTTCCCAGCACAGCCCCTTTCAAGTCTCTTGTTTGGCCCATGCAGAAGCCAAATGGACCTTGGAGAATGGCACTGGGTTATCATAAGCTTAACCAGGTGGTGACTCCAGTTAAAGCTGCTAGATTAGATGTGATTTCATTGCTCAAGAAAATGAACACATCCCCTGCTACCTGGCATACAGCTATTGATCTGGACAACACTGTTTCCTGCAGACCTGTTCAGAAGGTCCACCGGAAACAATTTGCTTTCAGATGGCAAGGCCAGCAATATACCTTCACCTTCCTACCTGAAAGGTCTGTCAAGTCTTCAGCCCTGTGTCATAATTGAATTTGCAGGAATCTTGACTGACATTTTCCCTTCCACTAGAAATCACACTGGTCTGTTGCATTGATGACAGCATGCTGATTGGACCCAGTGAGCAAAAAGTAGCACCCTCTCTAGACCTATGGGTAGACATTTGAGTGTCAGAGGATGGGAATAAATTTAATACCCAGGGGCCCTCCATCTGTGTGAAATTTCTAGAGGTCAAGTGTGTGGGATGTGTCAAGATATCCCTTCTAAAGTAGATGTTAAGTTGTTGCAGCTGGCTCTTCCTGTGACCCAGAAAAAAGCACAATGCCAATTTGGATTTTGGAGGCAACATATACCTCAAGCGTCAGCCGTGTCTCAGATCCAGTTCAAAGTTCTCCATACTCATTCAATCTTGACGAAAGTTCTACGATCACTGACCTCATTTTACAGGTGAGAAAACGGAGGCATGGTGACCTTAGGTAACGTTATTCCACCTGGTCTGTCTTTGAAGCTCATTTAGGTAGGTTATTGCGGCAACAGGTTGGAAATTAGAATGAACACTCTAATCACATTTTTCTAATTCCGAAAAATTAGAAAACTATCCGAGAGCATGAGAAAAAGTAAAAATCACTCTGAATTCCATATTCAGAGATTTCCACCACATAATATGTTGCTTTGGTAATATTTACAACACTGCTTATTTTTAATTACCAAAACTGGTATCACCATGAAGAGCATGTTTATAACATTTCCCCATTTTATAAAATATTTTGTTGACGCATGCTTCTAAATGGCTATGTGCATTTCCATACTGCAAAATACAAAATAAAGTGATTGAAAGGAAAAAGTGTAACTGGATTTCCAATGCAAATTCATGTTTTTATAAAATAAACATAGCTCTCTAAAAGATAATACCCCAATTCTTCATTCATAAATAATCATTACTCACTTTTCTATAGAGGTTCATTTTTTCTGATTATACACACATTTGCATTTTTTAAGGAAAATGTGATCATAGTATATGTTCTATGTTGCAACCTGTTTCTTTTTCAAAGATTATATCTTGTGTCTCTGTTCATATAACTAATCATACTTCTGTAACACCAATTTTTATAACTGTACAGTATTCCTTGTGTGGATATACTATAAATTGCTTTTGGAAAATGACCTATAATTGAAGATTTAGGCAATGGAGCACAGGGATTAAAAATAGAAGCGTTGGAATCAGAGGAACCAGTTTTCATATCTCAGAACTGCTACTTGCCTTTCGGTACACTGCCCAAGAATCATAGTTTTCTTTGTTGTAAAAAGTTAGACTCTGGACTAATGATTACTCCCCCTTAGACTGAAAATTAAGACAGAAGCTATATGAAAACACCAACCATAGTGAATAACATATTCAGTACAGTTTGCATGTGCTGCTATTATTAATTTATTAGTGTTAGCACTACCATTGCTTTCATTTAGAATGTGGGATGGGAGAGAATAAAGAACAGCACACCTGGGAAAGGAAGTGCTTTCCCATGGGGGACACTGGCTAACCTGATCAAGCGTCAGCCGTGTCTCAGATCCAGTTCAAAGTTCTCCATACTCATTCAATCTTGACGAAAGTTCTATGATGACTTGACCTCATTTTACAGGTGAGAAAATGGAGGCATGGTGACCTTAGGTAATGTTATCCCACCTGGTCTGTCTTTGAAGCCTATGCTCTCAATGACTATGTTCTGTGGCCTCTTAAACACAACTTCAGCATCCATTATTTCCCAAACCTGAACCCAGCCTGCTTTTGAAGGTTGAAAATGCCATTTTAGCCTCCAAATTTTTGCCAGTATTGTTGCATAATCATACTATATCAAAAAAAAAGAAAGTGGATTTACAAAAATATATTTTTTACTCTGTAGGTTTACATAGTTATTTTTATTGCTATGGATTTGCATATCTTTTTACACACACACACACACACACACACACACACACACACACACAGGAAACTAGGCACTAAAATAGCATTGAAGAGCTCACCCCACACTTATATCATCCATGAGGCATCGAGGGTCTGTCTATCTGTAACCATGGGCACTTTTGCCCTGGCCAGGAGCATGGCTGTGTGGCTATGTTTTTCTGGTTATCTTTTCACCTTAGATCACACCTCAGATACCTGATGACCAACCTGGCTGTCAGCCAGAGGGAAGAGGGCAAAGGCAGACATGGCTGTAGTGCAGTGGGAGGGAGGTCAGTGATGGAGAGATGGGATCATTTTCCTAAAGTCAGGTGAGGTACAGAGGCGAGAGCATGGGTCCCACTGCTTTTTTTCTACTAAATTAGAAAATCAGTTGGGATTGAGTCTCCAATCCATGGAAATCTTGCCTTCTGTGTCAGTGATTAAGTTATTAAGGATTCATTCTCAGCTCTACACACACCCTTCAATGCTTTGTGACTATTATGAAAAGAGCTTAACAGGTGGAACGGGTATATAATGAGACTCTTTCTGCTTTAGTTTTGTCTAAGTTGTCAGTAGAGTAGAGATCAGATACTATGATGAATGTGAGCTGCTTATGGAGAATTTTAAAGGAAAGGGTCAAGAACCTGCTTCACACCCCTTCTCCAACGTAGAAATTAAGGTGATTACAGAGATAATTTTGTAAAAAGAATGATGGTGAGGTACCCCCTGCCCAAGCTCAGTGAGAGGTGCTCCGTGAAGACACAGGAGCAAATGCTGGGATGGATTCCTTGCAGTTGGGAGGCAGAAGCGGGTTCTGCTATCCTTCCATCCAGCCTTTTAGCTCTTTCTCAGCATAAACTCTGATTGTCTTGAAAACAGGGACTGACTTTCCTCTTTTAATAAGGAGCAAGGGAAGATTATTTCAAGAAAGCAAATTCTAAAAGGACAACGGGAAAAAAATAACATGGGATTTTGATTATGACCATGTTCACATCTGTTCCACACAGTAGTTGCATATATGTGAATACATTCAATCATCTCAAGAACCAAGTTTTTGCTATGATTTCTCTAACAGATGAAGAAAGTGAGGATGAGAGATGCTGCATAACTTTCTCAAACCAGCACAGCCCGGGTAAGTGGAGCTGTGATTTGAACCAGGGCTAAACAGGACACCACACTGACCCTTACTGCTACCCTGGACTGTTTCCATAGAGTAGCCTCTAGCACACGGTGATTGTGGGATTGGCTAGCTAGGATGTGGAATGCCATGAACATCAACCAAAGAGTTAAAACACAGTCAGTGACTCATCATGTGGCTAAGAAGCTTTCTCAACAGGCTGAGCCAGTTGCAGAATGGGCGTGGAGGTGTGTAGCCAACTCTCATTTACTTCTTCAAAGAATATTTTTGAGTAACTACAATGCACAAAATACTGGGCATCGAATGAAGAAAACAGACAGGGTCCCTGAAGATAGGTGGCTTGCATTCCAGGGAGGGAAGCTTCACCAGATAATGTAGCTCAACCAGGTGGTACCGTCAGTTGAATTTAACACAGAGTGTAGGGAGCGTATTTGCTTTATTTTAGGAAGTGTGAACACAGCTGTGAACCCAAAGGTGAGGGCTGACGCCAGTGGCCGACAGGTTCTCACAGATGAGCTGACGTGTTAGAGGGGGGAGAGTCATTCTGTCTGTGTTTGAAATACTCCCTCCCTATCCAGTTCCTGTTACTACACCTCCAATGCCATGCACAACAAAAAAATAGAAAGAACTGAACAACAGGAATGTTAGTTCGCAGTGTGGGCTCTGAGGGGCATAGGGCGTTCTGTTGCCCTGCAGCTGTGCTGCCCAGAGCTGGTGGGCAGGAAGCCTCTGGTATCTTTTCAGGGCATGTCTGCTGGTTACATCCCGCCAAAGAATTCCCTCGGGGAAGAAAGGGGGATTTCAACTCTAACACATACTTTACGGGTAACTCCCAAACACCATCAAAACACAAAGGCATCCTGGTCAGTTTCAGTCCCTGTTTATTTTATTTTTAATAGATGCCCTAGAATGATAAAATCATGCCAAGTTTGTGGGTTTTCATGTCAGAAACTTTCAGAGTGTCTCTCACTGGGGCACTATTAGCAAAGAACAAATTTATGAGAATGGGGGCAAGTCATTGGAAGGTCACGCCTATTAATGTAAGTTCTGCAAAAACAGCACATTCTAAACACAGGTCCCAGGCCTGGGGGAAATGGGAAGAATTTATCTGCCTTGTTCTAAGGCTGTGCATTCTGTATGAAAAATGAGTTGCACGTGAACTTCCCCGCACATCTTAGCTGACTCATTCACCATTTAGAAGATCCCTGGGCACTCACTGGTGTCTAGATGCTGCCGTATGGACAGCATTTGCTTCCAGGAAAAGTTCTCAAAGAAAGAAGAAGGAATGCACTCACTTCTCGGCACCAGTTTAGTATTTCTATATTATATTGGAGTCAGAAATTATTTAAATTTGAGAGTAATGTCAGTGTTTTTGATGTTAGGCCAGAAAAAAATGCCCTAAAGTACAGAAGGAAGAATGCCCACAAAAGAGGAGGAAACGGGACACCTGGACCGAACTTAGCATAGAATTCATGGGCATGGAGTTCCACACTCAGTCTCCGCAGTGGACACACAAGAGAATGGGCAGAAACGGTAGTGAAGGTGGTTGATTGAAGGAATGGCCCTGCTCCCCTCTCCTCCAGGCACCTGCCCCCTTGCCCTTGTTCTGACCTTTGACTTGGCGTCTACTTGCCTTGAACAATGACCCTTGGGAAACGTCCTGGCAGGTCTGAGTCTTGCATGTGTCTGCTTTCCTCTGGTGTGTCTGCCCCTGACACAGACTATTGCTCCAGGAAGGATGGGCAGCACACAGGAAGAGTCACCCAGACCTGAGGAAATCCTGGTCCCCTTGGGAGGTGGCACCCTGACACAGAGCTGCCCAGCCCAGCCCAGCCCAGCCTAATATGCTTACAGGTGTTCTATATATTTTTCTACCAAAAAAAAGGTTTCTTTCCAAAGTCTATGATCTCATTCTCTCAACCGTGGCTGAATGAAAGCCAAGATGGTCTGAAGGTATTGCCAGGCAACATTTTCCTAATCATTTTTAAAACTGTTGACAAAAGTACAAGGGCCCCATCCCTGCTCCCCTCAAGATGAATTGTAGACGCACTGATATATGTGCTCCTATGGGCAGCGACTGCATGCTGATGACTCGAAGGTTTCTCAACTAATTTTCGGCAGCTGAATAAAGGATGCCAGAATGTGAATGAATATTTTATAAAGGAGACGTGGTGGCTGTGGGACACGAATAGCTTCTTGACTTTGACTGTAGGGAGTGGTGTAATGTCACCTGGTTGTAGCTGACAAGTTCAGTGCCAAGCAGGGGGGAATGGGTCTCTTTGTCTAACAGGGAAATAGGAGTTTTTATTACAATCTGAAGGCATCTGACTCACTAAGGTGAGTAAGGAATGAAGATATTCGACTAAAAAGTAATTAAGAAATGACTGCCCTAATTACTCTCTTAAAAGGGGGGAGGGCAATCTGATTTCCTTGCATTTGCTTAAATTATACATTGCAGGTTCTGACTGGAAGAAATCATTAAATAGAAGGAAAATAATTGTTTGGAGTTGATGTAAATTATATTGTTTGGAGGATATGTGTTTTTAAAAGTGGTTTTAGCCCTGGCTAGTGTGGGTAAGTGGTTAGAACATTGGCCTGTGCACTGAAGGGTCACAGGTTCAATTCCCAGTCAAGGGCATGTACCTGGGTTGCAGGTTCAATCTCCACCTGATTGGAGCATGTGATGTGTCTCTCTCACATCGATGTTTCTCTCTCTTTCTCTTCCTTCTCCCTTACACTCTCTCTAAAAATCAATGGAGACAAGTTGAGGACTAAAACAAAGTGGTTTTAAAATTTTCCTGCTTGAGCATCAGTGGGAAAATACAGGAGTTACGTGAGTTTCTTCAGATAAATTAGTGATGGCTATTTTGCATCAGTATGAGCAGCTGAGTTAGCCTTATATGCAATGAATGTTGCACCAGAGGGCAAGTAACTAGGGTTCAACTCTCCCCTCCCCTCACTGTCCTCACCCTTTGGACAGCTTTGGACAATAGCTCTTGGACCCTCAGTCTGCTAAGTTGGGTCCACAGACTAGTGACATGGCATACCTGGGAGCTAGTTAAACATGCAGAACCTTGGCCCACCCACACCTACTGGGTCAGGCTTTGTATTTTAACAAGCTTTTTAGGTGAATAGAATGCATATTAAATTTTAGGAAGTCTAGAGCCCTGGTTCTCAAACTTCTATTTTTTGCCTATCACTTGCATGATCTCCATATAATCAGGTAGTATTATTTAATTGATGTTCTTTTAATCAATTCATTTTAAACCTAAATATATTTATTGAAAACTAAATAGAAGTATCATTTGCTATATGTAGACTGTGACTGCACAAAAATTTACAACAGTTTTACATTTGTATAGGTTTTGGACATGGTTGTGAAGATTATAAACATGTTAATAAAGATAAAACATTGGGAACGTTGTCAAACATATAATACTTTGTTTTGTTGGTTTTAACTATTTTCTTACTATTCAAAATTAATAATCCTATATAATAAAGAGGTAATATGCAAATTGACCATCACTCCAACACACAAGGTGGCCATCCCCATGTGGACACAAGATGGCCATCACAAGATGGCCGGCAGGGGAGGGCAGTTGTGTTTGATCAGGCCAGCAGGGGACGGCAGTTGGGAGGAACCAGGCCTGCAAGGGAGGGCACTTGGGGGCAACCAGGCCTGCAGGGGAGAACAGTTGGGGGGGACCAGGCCTGGCAAGGGAGGGAAGTTAGAGGTGACCGAGCCATCAGGGGAGGGCAGTTGGGGGCAACCAGGCCTGCAGGGGAGGGCAGTTGGGGATGACCAGGCCTGCAGGGGAGGTCAGTTAGGGGTGACCAGGCCAGCAGGGGAGGGCAGTTAGGGGCAATTCAGCTGGCAGGGGAACAGTTAGGTGTTTATCAGGCTGGCAGGGGCAATCAGGCTGGCAGGCAGGTGAGTGGTTGGGAGCCAGCAGTCCCAGATTGTGAGAAGGATGTCTCAGATTGGAGAAGGTGCAGGCTGGGCTGAGGGACACTCCCTTCGCCCCCCACCCCCCCCCCACCCCCGTGCATGAATTTTGTGCACCGGGCCTCTAGTTATTAATAATAAGCCTTCTGTTTTTTTATCAAAAATGAGCTTATTGGCATTAGAAAAGACTGAAGGTTAGCACCACAGAAATTGAAAGGGAACTTAAAGGGCCCTAACTTCTTACTATTTGATATAACTTTACATGAACGACACTGTCTCTTTGCAGCACCAAAAACCATCTCAGGACCACCAGGGGTGTATCTACCCTGCACTTTGAGAAACACTTGTTTACATCATAATTGGCATGACAGTAAAATGGGGTAAAGCTCTTGGGCATGCCTACTTCAAATGTGTCAGGATAACATTATATTGCTTGAATATTCCACAACAGACTTAATTTCCTACTGTCCAATATGTAGAGGGTTTGGCTTGTCTGATTTTTGCTGTTGTAACTAGTGCTTTGATGAACCATTTTTTCTTTCCCATTGGCAGAGATGAATGTAATGTTCAGTGTTAATGCAATTCCAGAGAATGAGACACTTCCAAACTCCTGGTGGTAGGAACTCAGTACTATAACTGTTGTAGAGAGTGATGTTAGTGTTTTTTTTAAAAGAAACCTTTGTGTAATCTTTGATCCAGGTATTTCATTTCTAGGAATTTATCATCAAAGATAGAATTTCTTATAACAGCAAAATTTTGACTTGTGTTTATCTTAGATTGCTTATGGAAGCAAACATTAGTTTTTTTCAAATCTCTAACATGGAGGATTAGTTAAATGAATAATAGTACAAGGGGACCATGCAGACACTCTTAACAATATTACAGAATAATTCCAAACTCATGAAGAAATATTGTGAAACATTGTTATATGAAAACATTGCTTATTGAGCAGTTATATAGTATAGTACATAATATGTAAAAGTTATAAAAATATAGTGTGAGTTCACACTAAAATGACAACAATGATATTATAGAGTAACTAGAAGCCCTATGCACGGAATTTGTGCAAGAGTAGGCCTTCCTTCCCCCGGCTGCCAGCACCAGCTTCCCTTTGGCAGCCAGGACCCTGGCTTCCCTTGCAGCTCTGGCTTCGTCCAGAAGGTCATCCGGAAGCACATCCCATCTAATTAGCATATTACACTTTTATTATTATAGACTAGTGGCCTGGTGCACGAAAATTCATGCACTGGGGTAGGGGGTCCCTCAGCCAGGCCTGCCCCCTCTCACAGTCCAGGAGCCCTCACGGGATGTCCTACTGACAGCTTAGGCCCACAGGGAGCAGGCCTAAGCCACAGTCTGGCCTCCCTCTGGGGATGGCAACTGGCCAATCAGGTATATAGATACTTTCTGGACACAGCACAGACTCCTTCCTTATTTATTTCCTCTGTTGTTGGAGAAGAGGGGACTAAAACGTGGAAACAGAACTGTGGTTGGGCCTGGGGCTTTTGCAGGCAGCAGAAAAAGAGAGAGGGCTGGGGAAAGTCTAGACACAGTTTCCTTCAACTGTCCTCCCTTCCTCCGGGCCCCTCCCTCCATTTTTTCCTTGTCGTGGTGGACGCTCAGGCCTTGGACTGACAGGAGCCCAGCGACAGTGGGGTTTAGCACCCTCACTTCTCAGGTGAACATACAGCCACCTCACATTCCAAGCGGGGCTGTTTACAAGTGACTAAAGCGCTGGGAATCCACAGCTCCTGGCCTTTCCCCTCTCGGTTTCCTCCTTAGGTCTGTTGCAAACTTCACCGAGATACCGAAGCAGCTCTGCCCTGGTAGTTCTGCACTGGCCCCTGCCTGGGCCCAGCCAGGCACTCTTCCTCGAGGTCTCCAGATCCACAGTCTGTGCTCAGGGAGGTTGCCCAGAGCCCGTTCCCCCGGGCAGGTTGGGCAGGGGTCCAAGCTTGGAGAGCTGGAGGAAGATGGCAGAGTAAGAGTTGGGATGAACCAGCACCTGCTCAGCCAGACTTCCTAAGCTCCCCACCAGACCCAGGCCAGGCCCCTTCCCTGCACTGGGAGGATCCTGGCTGAGGTCCCCTCCCTGCATCCAGCACCCTCCTCCCTGTTCCACCACCGGGGGACAGGAGAAGCTCACCAGCTCTGGACCCTGCCAGCCAAGCAGGTGGCAGTGCAGCATAGGGCTCTGGTGGCCACAAGCCTCCTTCCCCTCCCTGAAGCATGGGGTGGGGTCGCAGCAGCTCGTGCATGGAGATACTGCTCGCAGTTGAGCCACCATCCGGCCTGAGACCTGTGGGGGATGGGGTGGCCTTGGACTTCCACGGGCCCCACCAAAGCCAGATTCAGCTTGCCCAGCTGCCCCAGCTGCCCAAGGACTGCATGTGCCCCCACAGGTCTCATTGCCCCATCAATCGCCACAGCCCAGCCATCCCATCTTAGAAAGTGGCTGTCCAGATCACCATGGCTCACTCCCCAGGGCAGTTGGGCCTGCCTGGCAAGCATGTAGGCAGGAGCTGGGCTGCCAAGGGGAGAGAGGAGGGATGAGCAGGCCGGGGCCGAAGCAGGAAACTTGGCAGTGTAAATACAGCCCCCATGCCATGCTGGCCCCTTGCACTGCATTCCCGAACCCCTGGAGGGCCCCTGCCCAGTGCTGTACTCTCGGGCCTGGGGTGGGGACAAGGGACCTGGGGCTACGGCCTGGAGGCAGCCCTCACTGGCTTGGAGTCACAGTGGTTGGTCAGGGAGGGATGCAGGGTGTCATGAGGCAGCCTCATGCAAGTCCCCGCTGCAAGTCCCCACCTTTCTCTCTCTCCAAGAGGTCAACAGTTCAGCTTGCTCGGCATACTGAGCGTGCAGCCTGGCATTCGATTGAGCCTTTGGTCATTTTGGATGTTACACACACTGGTTCTTTATATATTTCTCTATTGATAATGCACCAAACATGAATTTTAAATCAGAAAAGCAATATTACAAATGGGTGCTGGATTTTATCAAATGCTCTTTCTGTATCTCTTGATTTGGGGCGGTAAACAAGTAATACAAGATATAGATGATGTATTGTAGAGTTATATACCTGAAACCTATATATAATTTTAACCAATGCCACCCCAATAAATGCAACAACAATAAATTAACAAAAAAAGAGAGAAACAATATTATCTACTTACCTAATAAAATATAGCAGATGTGAAGTTGGAAAGTCTAGGTTTGAATCCTAACCTTACTTACTTCGTAGGAAAAAACAAAAAGAAATACTACGTTGTGTGACTTGGGGCCTGTCCTTGGTTTTCTATGAGCTTCCATTTCTTCATCTTTATACTCAAAGAATGTTCACTAACCACACTAATGACAGTAACTCTTCTGAGGAATGCTGGGAGGTTTGACTGTATAGTGTATGTGAATGTACATTTCCAACAATAACAAAATTATTCCATAATCATAGCAACCTGATAACTTCTTATAGCTCAGCTGCTGCTAGCTTCCCAGGGCAACCATACACTCAACCCTCCACTGTTGGTAGTGACCTCCTACTGTGTCTTCCTGACTCCACCCTTGGTCCTCATCAGTCTCTGTCTAAAGTAAGTCATTCCAAGTCACTACTTCCCTAATCCCCCCATGGCTTCCCATCTCACTCACAAGGCAATGCAAACTCCTCAAGGCCCTATGTAACCTGGCTTCTAGCATCCATTCTGACAAAATCAATCTCTTCTCATTCTTTCTTCTGCCCCATGAACTGCAGTCACCTCTGCTCCCTTGCTTTTCCTGGGGTATACCACACCTATGCTGGTGTATCCCAGGACATTTGTACTTGCTTCCCTTGTGCCTACAGCACTCTGGCCCCAGATATCAACTTGATTTCCTCATTGATTTCATGGAGGTCTTTGTTCCAAATAAAGTAGCATCCCTCCCCACCTCTGTCAATCTCTATGTTCTTTCCTGCATTAGTGGTCAATATTTATAATCTCTTTCTGTTTATTTGTTATCACCCTACTACAATATAATTTCCATGAGGAAAATTTTTCTTCCTCACAGCTAAATACCCAACAACTTGAACAGCCCTGACACATAGTAGATGCTTGATAAATAATTACTGAATAGATGACAAATGAATGATAAAATTATGTTACTTTGTTTTAGTTAGTTGTTGCTGTATAACAAACCACCCCAAAACTTAGTGGCTTAAGTCAAAGACAACTTTCTTTGCTCAAACCTCTGCAACAGGGCAAGGCTTGGGAGGGAATGCTCGCCTCTGTGTCATTTGATGCCAGCTGGGTCAACTCAAAGGCTGGGGCAGAAATGAATAAATCACTTAATCCCAGTCTAATCAGGTAGCTTTTGTCAGGCTTATTATAGCCAAAGAGTAAATAGTTCATGTGTCAGATTTCAGCTCAATGTGAGGATGATCAGAAGTTAAAGCAGCATGAAGATGAAACAAATGCCTAGGTAGGAGATGAAGTGATTCCATTGGCCCTTTGAAAATGAATGGCCACATAGCACAAGTATTAGGAGAGATTCCAACACTAGAAATATGTCTGTTCCATCTCCTACTGCCAAGTTCCAGCTCCGAACAATAGGCAAGCATCCTGCTGCTCACCCAGCCTACATAGCCAGCCACGCTGATGGATTTGTAGCTATTTGGAGTCCTAATATTCTCATCACACAGAAGAGCAGCTGAGGAACTAATTAGTCTGTAAAGGAGAAACATATCCTGGTTCAATTAAATTACACAGCCCTGCAAAAAAAAAAAACAATTACTTATTTTTTAATAGGTACAGTAGTATGTCTGGAAACGGCATTAATTGAAGTGGAAAGTTAGAGCTGGAGACAAGGGTAGACTAGTCGTGTGCTCTTTCATGATCAATGATTAAGGGACTCAATGTGCTTGTATGAATTTGAGGATCTCATCAACCACCACATGCTGCATGAATAATTGATAAGCACAAATAAATTCCAGGAGAGAAGATTTATTATTAAGGCTCTCAGTCTTTATAAAGTTAAAACTTGGCACATGGTCTTATTTTTCAACACCTTGAGAAAGGTCATAGTGACAGAAAGAGCACTCTATGCTCAGGGATGCTCTTCAAATTTGTATTTTTAATCATTGCAAACACCATGAATAGCAGAGTGGTAAAGAGCTTAGGGTTGGGATAGGCAGACTCATTCCGCTTCTTAGTAGCTATGTGACCTGGAGTAAGTTATTAGTCCTTCTCAGCAAGCCCCATGGTTCCTTGTTTTCAGATTGGGAATAGAATAGAGTCAGCTTACTGGTGATATTATAAAGGTTAAATGACTTGATGCATTTCAGGCTCTTAGGATATAATTGTTGTTCACTAATACTATTGATAATCAATTTGTTATGATGATTAAATGGTTATTGATGAGGTGAGTATATTGATGACCTTTTTCAGATGCTCTGAGACATCAGGATTTCTTGGCATCTACATTGGGTACCACTGATTTGTACTCTTATATCTCCAATCACTTAAGTTCTCCCTATTATTGAAGAAAGTTGGAAGAGTTTACTCTTATAATAACATGTGCTTGAGGCAAACTCTTTAGTTCCTAAAATTAGCATAAGCTCTAGGCATTAATAAAATAAATAAAACACAAACTATTATATGTAATTGTAAAGCAGAAGTAGTAGGTAATTGTCCTAAAATGATATGCAGGTGCTTGGCCCAAATAAACAAAACTGGGAGGTTTATAATTGAAAACAGTGACTAAATGAACCTTTTGCCATTTCTTTTATTAATCTAAGAAAACTCTTTGCTGGTTAACCAGCTAATCATCTATGTATATAAAAAGCCAGTGACTAGAACACCGTAAGGACCAGAACGACCAGTTGCTATGATGCCCACTGTGGCCAGCAAACCGGCCAGTGAACAGGCCTGATCAGGGGGTGGGGCCAGCCAACCAACCTCCCACGGCCTCTCCCCCCAGCTGCCCCACCTCTGATCGGACTCTCCCACTGTGATCAGGGGGTGGTGCTGGCAGCCAGCCTCCCATGGCCCCTCCCCACAGCCAGCCCTGCCCCTGATTGGACACTCCCACCCCAATCGAGGTTAAAGGCCAGCCAATTCCCCTCATGGCCCTTCCCCTTGGCCAGCCCTGCCCCTGATCAGCCCACAGCCCCTCCTCCCAGCTGGCCCTGCCCCTGATTGCCCTTCCATCCCAATCTGGGGTGAGGCCAGCTGGCCAACCTCCTGCAGCCCCTCCCCCTGCCTGGCCCCACCTCAGATGGGCTCCCCCATCCTGATCAGAGGCAGGGCAAGCCGACCAACCACCTGCAGCCCCTCCCCCCAGCCAGCTCTGCCCCCAATTAGCCTCCCCCACTCTGATCAGGGGCAGGGCCTGCCAGCCAACCACCTATGGCCCCTCCCCCAGGCCGCTGACCCCCAATCAGCTTCCCCTACCCCATTTGGGGGCTGGCTGGCCCACAGCCCCTCCCCATGGCCGGCCCTACCACCAACCAGCCCCCCACCCAGTTGGGGGTGGGGCCTACTGGCCAATCATTTAAGGCCTCTCCCCCTACCCAGCCTGTCTCTGATTGCCCCGATCAAGGTGAACCAGCTGGTCAACCTCCCCACTGTCTCCTCCTCCCAATAGGTCCAGCCCTGATCCACCCTGATTGGTGCAGGCCTGCTGGACCCCACCCATGCACAAATTCATGCACTGGGCCTCTAGTTTGTTTATAAAGAAGTCAATGTAAATACATTCCTCATCCCCAATGTCACCCCATGTGTGGTGTGTGAGACTAGCTTGAATGGGGAGAGCTGAGATCCCCAACCAGTTTCTAAACTATGTTTAGGGAACTCAACATTAAGTATTTGCTGGCATTTTGATAAATCAGTATTATGAGGTTATTCATAGTCCCCTAGAGTTGGATAATATTTTAGCACTTTTGCAACTATATCAAAGGCATCTTTAATCATGTGTTTTAACCTTGAAAAAAAATAAAACTATACATAAAAATTTAAAACCTCCTTTTAAGGGTGTGAACAGGGGCAAAAAAAAAAAAATCATTAAGCAGGGTTTTGCTTTGCCAGTGTCAGCACTCTTGATATTTGGGGCTGGACAGTTTTCTGCTGGGGGCTGTCCTGTGCACTGTAGGGTGTTTCACAGCACCCCTAGTCTGTTCCTACTAGAGGCCACTAGAATAGTCTCCCCAGTTGTGACAACCAAACATGTTTACAGATATTGCCCAAAGTCCCCGGGAGGCAGAAAGGGGGGACAGAAGAAAATCATCCCCTATTGAAAACCATTGTCCTAAACCAACCATTTCAATAATTTTTGAAAGGAATGGAGAGCCTGGCTGATTCATATGATTTGAGGTATTACTGAGGGAAAGCAAAACCTAGTCGTGCTCTGGACTCTGTCCACTTCATTCCTGAAACCCACCTCTTGTTCTCTGGCTCCTCATTCCTGCCTTATATGGGGAATTTTTTTTTATTTAAAAATTTTCCCTGGATTGAAAAGTTAATGGCATTGGCATAGTTTATTCAGTAAGGTATGTCCCCTGCAGGATAATAGGTGGATAAAACTTATTGATTGGTAATAAAAGTCAGAAATTTATAACGTGCCCAGCACTTGAGAAAACAGTTATAAGAATTGAAATCCCGACTGCAATACAATGAACAAGTAATGAGGTTTGAGTTGGATGATAAAAGGAGTGAAATAGGCTGCTAGAATTTGTATTAACCACGTGGTCTGCAAAGTTGGTCAGAGCTGAATAGAAAAATGCAATAAGGATGGTGACAAGTTCCTCTGTCGAGTGGTGGGAGTCGCTGGAACAATGGCTCAGGCCTCTTTTGATCTAAGCGCTTTTCTCTGGGGACCTGCACACTGCACCCATGTGCTGAATGTACTTCATGTCTTTGATGGTGACAGACTTCAAGGAATATAGGATTGAGCACTAACTATCACTTTCTTCCT
Organism: Plecotus auritus; assembly: GCF_963455305.1. Taxonomy (NCBI): domain Eukaryota; kingdom Metazoa; phylum Chordata; class Mammalia; order Chiroptera; family Vespertilionidae; genus Plecotus; species Plecotus auritus. Next base: position 92,023,677 of record NC_137782.1, on the reverse strand, counting down.
GGAGTCGGAAACCCAGAAAAACAATAAATGTTTATGGAAGGTGATAAAATTTTAGGGCTCCATTCACAACAAATGCTAAGCCCAGGAAGTCTTAGTTAGTGAAAGCATAGGCGTCCAGATGCCACAATGGCACCAAACAGACTCTGCTTTGGCTCTTGCTTGAGGGAACCAACTTATGGAGAAAGAAGAAATCCTTTCTCTCTGACAACACACAGCCCATGGCCTAGGAATTGCAGCTGATGGAAAAGCCTGGTGAATCTACAGGTTGTAATGCACTTCCTAGAATTTTCTTGTTTTAGGAATTCTCTTCTGGGCCTGCCATGCTTTCCCTCTTCTGATGACTCCCCCAGTTCTGTCTGGAGTCCAGAGCTCGCTCCTGAGCTCCAGACATTTCTATTCAACACCTTACCTTCAGGACATAGCTACAAAGACACTTATTAGGCATCTTTCTCAAGCTCAGCAAGTTGGAGATTGGACCAAACCTGCATCTTTCCAGCATTCCCACCTTTCAGTTAATACTGACTTAGCTTTCAAATAAGAAACCATGGCATCTTCTGGATCCTTCTCTGTTCTTCTGTCCTCCTCCCAAACTATAGTGCTCTCATCCTTACTCCCCAAATTGAGCCCTGTTCCTCCACTCCTCTGCATTTTTACTGCTACCCCTTCATTGAATGAACCCTCATGTCCCATGTGCTGACTGCTGCCCTTGAGAGGCCTTATAGCCTCAGCACCCTGCTACCAGACCTAAAACAAAACAACACAAAGAAGCCAAAGTCAGATCACATCATTTCCCTGCTTAAGAAAACCAATCTCATAGGAAAAGAGGTCAGATTTGTATCTAGCAGAGGTGGAAGGGGGAAAGGAGGAGAATAAGATGAAAGTGTTGAAGAGTACAAATTTCCAGTAATAACATAAATTAGGGGCCCAGTGCACTAATTTGTGCACCTTGAAAGGAACTGTGAGCCATGGGGCTGCGGTGGGCACAAGGGCAGATATCGGCCCAACCTCAGTGCCCCTGCCCAGCCCCTCCCACCGCATCCCCCTGGTCCCCTATCTGCTGGCAGCCCTGCTCCCGCCACCGCTGTTCCCATGCTCTGACGGTGCCAGCCCGGCTCACACCTGCTGATGCTGTGGAGCAATTGGGGCTGGTGCCAGCAGAGGATATGAGTGGGGTCATCGCCAGCAGTGGGTGTGAGAGGTGGCTGCCGGCCCCATCGCCCCTCAGGAGTAGGGGGAGGTGGAGAAGCCCTCAGGGGCCATTGGGGCCAGCAACCGCTGCTTCTACCCGCTGATGGCACCGAGCCATTTGGAGCCAGTGCTGGGCATCTGCAGCAGTTGCAAGTGCCAGGCGGGACCAAGGCACACTGGAGCAAAGAATTTTCACCAGAGGCTTTCCCCGATGACAGTGACCAGCACCCTGCCTTGGTCTGGCGCCCCCGTTCACCTGCTCCACCATTCCACCATGGCTGACACCCGCCATGTTTCGTGCACGCTCCCTGGTGGTCAGCGCATGTCATAGCGACTGGTTGTTCAGTTGTTCCACTGTTCGGTCTATTTGCATATTATTAGGGTTATATACCATACACACACACACACACACACACACACACACACACATACTAGGAATGACTATAGTTACCATTGGGTGTGATGTATAGGATAAGTACTAGGGGTGGTTATAATGAACATTGTGTGTAATGTATAGGATAAGTAATAGGGGTCGCCATAGTTAACACTGTGTGTGATGTATAGGATAAGTATGTGGGGTGGCCATAGTAAACACTGCTGTGTGATGTATAGGATAAATATTAGGAGTGGCAATAGTGAACACTGTGTGGGATGTATAGGAAAGCTGATTAAAGAGTAGATCCCATTGCAAGTAGTTCTGATGACAAAGAAAACACATTTTTTCTTTTTCTGTATCTATATGAGATTATGTATGTTAGCTAAATTATTGCAGTAATCATTTCGCAATGCAGGTAAGTCAAATCATTATTCTGTACACCTTGAATCTATAAAGAGTGGTATGTCAATTACATCTCTATCCCACTGTGGGAGGGTGAGCTAATTAAGTTTAGGCTGGTTTAATAGAATTCTGCTGGGTAAGAGCTGGAAATAAATTCTTTCAACATATTTACAAGTGTCAGGAGCTTGTTAAAGTTTAAGTATTTTGTTTACCCACCAATAATAAAGGGAGAAGAAGAATAAAAGTGGTTAAAGGGAAAGAAAATAGGTCATTTGGAAAAGAGCTTAAAAATAAAAAGATTGTCTAGTCTGAAAAAGTAAAGAAGAGAAAAAAGGAAAACCCAAATCTGTCCCATGGTCTAAAAGGACCTGCACAGTGACAGCCCAGCTGGCCCTCACACTCATCACTTAGGATCTACCCATACTCACCCCATCCTCATTTCATAGCCCTGCTCATCCTCACACACATCTCCTAGAATGCTCCTCATACTCACCCATCCTCACCTCACAGCCCTGCTCATCCTCACACTCAACTCCTAGGATGCTCTTCATACTCAGCCATCCTCACCTCACAGCCCTGCTCATCCTCATACTCAACTCCTAGGATGCTCTTCATACTCAGCCATCCTCACCTCACAGCCCTGTTCACTCTCACACTTATCTCCTAGGATGCTCCCCATACTCAACTCATCCTTGCTTCACAGCCCTGCTTACCCTCACACTCATCTCCTAGGATGCGTCCTGTACTCACCCATCCTCCCCTCATAGTTCTTTCTGCTTCTCTGGCCTTTGAGTGTTTGCTGCCATCTCAGGGCTCTGGCTTTTACCATTCCTTCTGGCTGGAACCTTCCCGGGAAGAGGGCACCACCATCCTGTCTCACTGTTCAAGTTCTGCCTTACAATAGACTCTTCAGAGAGGTCTTCCCTCACCCCCTCTATAAGGTGGTCCCATGTGTCTGGGATTGCAATCAAAGATACCAGCTCTGATGTCCCCTTCTTAGAAAGTTGGATCCAGTCAAGCTGGGCCAAACTTGAACAGACTGGCCCTCTGACTTGGTGAGGGCACCCTGGACTCTCACAGCATGGCAAGAGGTCCTTCCTGCTCACCTGTTCCCTCAGGTACTTGCTGCTGCTCCCAGAGGGTAGGCCAGTGGCAGAGGGAGGAGGGGCAGGAATAAATCAGAAAGGTAAAATGTGCTGATTTGTGCACCTGCAGGAAGCCAACTGTGCTTCACCTCTGAAGGATTGACAGGCTTGGAACTGGGCGAGTTTTCAAAGGCAGCAGGAGGTTCTTAACACGGAAGAAAGAGAGGAATTGAGGGGTAAATGGGCAGGGGCAGGAAGATGACAGAAAGAATATTCCATCTGCCTTGTACAATATATTTCCTCCCCCAGATTCATTGACATGTCAGGTCTCAGCCCAGGGATTCTTTTCAAATACAGACAGAAGTGTGTGATTTTGTTTCCTGTTTCTTTAAATCAGAATTGCTCAACCTCAGCATTAGTGACATTTGGGGCAGATGGTTCTCTGTATGGGGCCCGTGCTACACACTATAGGATATTTAGCATCATCCCTGGCTTTTACACACTGGATGGTGGTAGCAGCTTCCCCATCCCAGTCATGACAATCAAAATTGTTTCCAAACATTGCTAAATGTTTTTTGGGAGGTGGGTGGAAGAGGCAGTTAGGAGAGGGGGTAGGGGGAGCAAAATTTCCCTACAACTAACAACAGCAGCTTTAAATTGATTGATAATATTCATGGTAAGTGAAATAATCAGAAAACTCCAATGTGTGCCTATCATCACTCAGTACTTTACTGTGGTTGGGGCCGGAAGGAATCATTCCTTTTGCCTAAATGTGTAAGGACACCAGGGAGAATGGACAGAAACTGGCTTGGGTGAGATGTTTAAATCTCATAAAGGAAACAACACAATTTAACATAAAAAAAGAAAAAGAAATATTTGAACACTGCCAACTTCCATCAATTGCACTGTCGTGGTGTAATTGACCCTTTATTAACTTCCTAGGAAGATGATAACTAGGAGGTAAATTCACTTTGTTGTGGAAAAGTCACATACATATTTAACCCCTGTTGTCAATCCAAATGAGCTCATTCTTAGTCTGAAAAGTAAAACAGAAATTTCCTTACTACTGTTTTATGTCTAAGCCCAATTTTCTCCATTTGGAAAATGGCACCAGTATTTGTGGAGGTAACCCAAGTGCCCCTTGAAGGGAAGGTGGGGAGCAGATTGTAATCTATTCATAAGGTACTTTCCTGTAGGTAAAATGAATGAACCAGATCTACAGGTATCAACCTGGGTAACTCTCAAAAGCATAATGTTGTCCAACAGAAGGCAAACTGCAAGAAGAGAGTTTACAGGTATATTATTATGTAAATTTTGTAAACATACAAAACAAAATTGGATAATGTTTGTGGATATGTACATATGTAGGAAAAGTAAAAAATGCATGAGAGTGTTAAACACAAAAGAGAAGATTGTTTCATTTCTGAAGCAAGAGAGATGAAGGTGAAGTTAAAAAGAAATTGATCTATTAGTGTACGAGTAATGAGTAATGTTGAGAGAGAGAGAATGCTCTTAGGGCAACATGTTAACATATGTAAATTATAGATGATATTTATGTAGGTATGTGTTATTTTTGTTGTTGCTGTTAAGTGTATTTTTTAAAATTGTACGATTGGGAACAACCAGAAATCCACATGCAAAAATAAAATGAATTTATTCATAGACCTTATACCTCACAAAGTTAATTCAAAATGAATCACAGAGCTAAATGGAAAACACAAAACTATAAAAATTCTAGAAGGTAACATAGGAGAAAATCTAGGTGACCTTGTTTTAAGCAATGACTTTTTAGATGTGACATTGAAAGCATAACCCATGAAAGAAATAATTGATAAACTGGATTTCATTAAAATTAGAAACTTCTGCTCTGAGAACGACACTTTTAAGAGAATGAAGAGTCAAAGCACAGACTCAGGGAGAATATTTACAAAAGACGTATCTGATAAAAACCAAATCTCAACCATAGGAAAACAAACAGCCCAGTTAAAAAATGGGCCAAAGACCTTGACAGATTTCACCAAAGAAGATATAGAAATGGCAAATAAGTATGTAAAAAAAAATACTCCACATCATATATCATCCGGAAAATGCAAACTGAAACAACGGTAAGCCACAACCACATACCCACTAGAATGGCTAAAAACCAGATAACTGACAACACCAAATGCTACCAAAGATGTGGAGCAACAGAAACTCATTCATTGCTGCTGGAATGCAAAATTGCACAGCCAGTTTGGAAGTCAGTTTGTGACCAGAAGATGTGAGACTCTTGGGTCAGTCATGAAACCAGTTAATTACACACAGTGATAGCCGTGGCTAGCATATCAGAAAGGCTCATTCGGCACCTTGTCTTACTGCTTGACTAGAACTTCCAGACAAATGCTATACAATAGTGGTCCCTTGGTTTGCTTCAGATTTCATGGATAATGCTTAAATGTTTCAACGTTGAGTCTGACAGTGCTTGTCCTGTCAACAAAGTATCTATTTATTCCTATTTTTAAAATGATAATGATAATAAATTACACCAAATGCCTTTTATACATCAGTAGATTTAATTCTGTCTCCCCCCTTATCTCCTCTTTTGCCCCTCCAGCCACACACACTTTCTTCCCCAGGATGTGTTGTAGTGTTAAAAAGAGTAGCTCTTGCTCACCATGGTTGGTGGGTATCCCTTCTTTAATTCTAGTTCTTCCTATAATTTTCCTGGCAGAAACTCCTCACAATTTCTCACCCTTTGAAGGCATCTTTGAAGTCTTCAGCTATAAAAGAGGTTTCCCCACATTTTAATGTGTCGTTTTTGGTGTATTAATCAGTCAACCTGATGAGGAAAATAAGACATTTTTTTTGGGGGGAGACCATCAGGCTGACTCTGTACCTAGTTAATTAGTATCCCTAATGCACATTCCTATTAGCCTATAGTCTAGTCCAGCCGTGGGCAAACTACGGCCGGCGGGCCTGATCCGGCTGTTCTATCTGGTTCTCTTGCTCTCCCCTCCGCTCCTTTACTTTGAATTTATATTAGTTCACACAAACACTCCATCCATGCTTTTGTTCTGGCCCTCTGGTCCAGTTTAAGAACCCATTGTGGCCCTCGAGTCAAAAAATTTGCCCACCCCTGGACTCTAGTCACTGCCCCTTCCTTAACTATCTGGTCTTGCAAGACCTGTTTACCTAAATGCTCACATTTTACAGAGGCCATAAACCATGAAGCACCAGAGGAGGTTATCAGTGCTAGCGCCAGGCCAGGCCTTTAGGTGTGGTCGCATGGCCCCCATCCCAACACATGGGGCTTTTTGCAAAGCCTGCAAAAGGTCCGGAAGTCTGATCCTTATTTAGGGGACAAAGAAACCAAAGGGTATAAAGAGAAGGCTTCCTCCATATTGGTTGGCTCAGGATTTGGAAAAAGGCTCCCCTGAGTCACGGTACTAGTACATCTGGAAATAAATGGGTTTTTCCTATATCTCCGAGTACTCCTGTGTGTATATTTTCCAGTCTCTTGGTAAATTCTGTAACAAACCAATCAATCAATTAGTTTAAGATATATAACATTCAAACTTAACTTTTTTATATCAAACATACTTCATGATATAAAATGTCTCTTATAACTACATCAAACAGAAAAGTTTTTGCATAGCAAAGGAAACCATCAACAACACAAAAAGATATCCTACTGAATAGAGGAAGATATTTGTCAATGATACATCTGATAAGGGGTTAATGTCCAAAATATATAAAGAATTCATACAACTCGACAAAAGGAAGACAAACAACCAATTAAGAAATTGGCACAGGCCCTAGCCAGTTTGGCTCAGTGGATAGAGTATCGGCCTGTGGACTGAAGGGTCCCAGGTTCGATTCTGGCCAAAGGCACATGCCCGGGTTGTGGGTTCGATCCCCAAAAGGGAGCATGCAAAAGGCAGCTAATCCATGATTCTCTCTCATCATTGATGTTTCTGTATCTCTCTCCCTCTTCCTTCCTCTCTGAAATCAATGAAGAAATATATATATATTTTTTAAAAGAAATGGGCAGAGGACCTGAATAGACACTTGTCTAAAGAGGACATATAGATGGCCAATAGACATGAAAAGATGCTCAACATCACTGATAATCAGAGAAATGCAAATTAAAGCTACAATGAGATATAACCTCATACCTGTCAGAATGGCTATCATCAACAAATCATCAAACAAGTGCTGGCAAGGATGTGGAGAAAAGGGAACCCTTGTGCACTGTTGGTGGGTATTCAGATTTGTGCAGCCACAAACAGTATGGAGTTACCTCAATAAAATAAAAATGGAACTACCTTATGACCCAGTGATTCCACTTCTTGGTATTTATTCATAAAAACAAAACAAAAAAAAAAAAAACACGAAACAAAACAAAAAACAAACAAACAAAAAAACAACAACACTAACTCAAAAAGATATAGGAACCCCAAGCTTATTGCAGTGTTGTTTACCATAGCCAAGATATGGAAGCAACCCAAGTGCTCATTAGTAGGTGAGTGGATTAAAAAAAAAAGAAAAGAAAAGAAAAAAAAAAGTGGTGGTAAATATCTACAATGGAATATTACTCAACCATAAAAAATAATAAAGCCTTATCATTTGCTACAGCATGGATTGACCTAGAGGCATTATGCTAAGTGAAATAAGTCAGTCAGAGAAAGACAAATACCATTTGATTTCACTTATCTGTGGAATCTAAAGAATAAAATAAACAAGCAAAATTGAGACATACTCATAGATACAGAGGACAGACTTATGGTAGCCAGAGGGGAGGAGGGTTAAGGGACCTGGTGAAAAAGGTGAAGAGATTAAAGTGAAGAAGTATAAATTGGTAGTCACAAAACAGTCATGGGGATGTAAAGTACAGCATAGGGAATATACTCAAGAATATTGTAGGACGCGGAATCTGCGCCATCTTGAACGGGAAAGTGGAACTTATCGGAAGCCTGAGAATCCACAACTGCGGCACTCACAGAACAGCTGCGAGCCCCAGAACACTGGTCCCCAGTTGGCACAAACACACGGATTCAGAGGAGCTCTACACTCCACCAGGGAAAGGTCATATTTCGCCTGGGATAAGGTGAGGTTTCTGGTCCCGGCTGGAGAGAGGAACATGCGTTTTGTGGGAGCTGGAGGACCAGGGAAGTCTGAGCCTAGAAAAATCCGTGGCTGTTGGGGCAGGCGTGATCAGTGAATGTGGAAGGGGGTCCTCAGAGCTGCTAACAGAAGGGATCTCTAAAAAGCAACTCATTTTGATCTGATGTGCAGGGACAGCCTAAGAATTTCAAGGTGTGCTGGCTGCTTAGACTTACTCGCATCCCCCGAGTTCGCACACTTGGGCTTTTTTCTCTTGAAATTCTTGCTTCTGATTACTAAGCCCAATACATAGGATCACCCAGTTGGGGACACCCTGGGAGACTGCAGGGGAAAGTTGTTTTTCTGGAGCCTGGGGATCGGAACGGGGAGTGACCATCGGAGAGCCAACTCTGAGGCAGCCCACTCCCACAAACCGGTAGTGAGTGCCACAGGGAAAGAAGGCTCTAACACTGCCTAGAGAGGCCATATATAGGCCCGGAAGTCATTCCAGAAACACTGCCACCCAGGGGCTGAATCACAAATTGACTCTTGTGTAATCAAAAATAAAGGAATACGAGAAATTAAGACACACTGCCTGCTTAAAATCAGGACTGGCTTACAATACTGAAGAGTAGTGGAATTCAGGGAATGGAAATACTGTCCGGACTGAGAAACAGATGTGACAAACAGAACAACCGAGGAAGTGAATGACCTTCACTACTCCACATTTTATTTTTTATTTTTTGCATCTTTTACTCAAGAAACTAATTTTTTTTTCTTTTTTCCTCACTTGATTTTACTTTTTTAATTATCACATTTTTATTCTCAATCTGTATTATTACTACTGCTATTTTATCTTTTTTTTTTTAAGTGTCATTTTATTTTCTCTTCATTTTACTTTGGGATTAGTGTTCTACATTCTATTTTCATCTTTCTTTAGCATCATTTTACTTTATCTCAACTCTACCTTTATGACATCACACTCTTCCTAACCTTCCCCTTTTTGGTGTCCTGTTTATCTTACCCCTTTCCTGCTTTAGATCTCCCCTATTCTTTCTGTTTACCCCCTATTAAAATTTCACCCTACTTACATATCTAATCTCCAATTCCCTGCTCCAAGTCCTTACACACCTCTCTCTCCACTGTCTTAACTATCCAAAAAATTGTTTTTCTCTCTGTCCTTTTGGTGTTGTTTGCTTTAATGTTGATTATATCGAATTTTTATGCTTTTCTGTGAGATTGTTTTGCTTATTCTTCTTTTGTTTGTTTATTTTTTTGTTTGTTTTGTACTTCTGTTTTCCCTTGCCTCACTCAATATTAGTTGGTGTTGTAGTTTGTATTAATACCCAGGTATTTGTTGCTGGCATTTGCTGGGATTAGTGATTGTTCTATTGGAGTTTTATCCCCATATATATAGTTTGTTCCCCTTTCTCTCTTAGTCTCTTTCTTGTCTCTCTTACTTTATTTTTTCCATTTCCCAATTTCATTTTGACACTCCTTTTTTTTTTCTTTTTTTCCTTTCTTTCTTTTTCCTCTTCTTCTTTCTCTCCTATCCCCTAATATGCCTTTCTCTGGTGGTCACCTTTATTGGAGGTTGTTAATATCGTGAATACATTTCTGTTCAGTGCCTTGTGTGTTGTACCTGGTAGTGCTGTATTTTGTGCCTTTAAATCAATGCAGGAGAGAGAGAACTACATAACCAGACACCCAGAGAAGAGAGACCATGGGGAGACAAAGGAACAGCCCACATATGAAAGAAAAGCAGGCATCACCAGAAAAGGAAGTAAACTAAATGGAGGCAAGCAACCTTCCAGAAAAAGAATTCAGAGAAATGGTCATAAGGTGGCTGAAAAGAATGGAAGACAAATTCGACAATATGAGCAAGAACCAAGAGGAAATGAAGAAGAACCAAGAAGAAATGAAAAATGGCATCGCTGCTGTAAAGAACTCAATAGAAAGCATCAAGAGTAGACTAGAAGAAGCAGAGGACCGCATCAGTGAGCTAGAAGACAAGATGGGAAAAAATACCCAAGTAGAGCAACTTCTAGAAAAAAAAAATTAAAAGGCAGGAGGAGAGCCTAAGGGAACTTTGGGACAACACGAAACAAAACAACATCCGCATAATAGGGGTTCCAGAAGGAAAGGAAGCTGAGCAAGGAATAGAAAACCTGTTTGAAGAAATAATGACAGAAAATTTCCCTGATATAGGGAAGAAAAAACCCACACATATCCAAGAAGCTCACAGAGTCCCAAGCAAAATGAACCCCAAAAGACCGACGCCAAGGCACATTATAATTAAATTGGTAAACACCAACGACAAAGTAAGAATCTTAAAAGTGGCAAGAGAGAGACAGAAAGTTACATACAAAGGAACCCCCATCAGACTAGCAACTGATTTCTCAACAGAAACTCATCAGGCCAGAAGGGAATGGAATGAAATATACAAAGTCATGCAAAGGAAGGGTCTGAATCCAAGAATACTGTACCCAGCAAGGCTATCAATCAAAATTGAAGGTGAAATCAGGAGTTTCACAGACAAAAAAGGACTAAGGGAATTTATTACCACCAAACCAGCAATGCAAGAAATGCTAAAGAGTCTGCTGTAAAAAATAAGAAATAGGAAGCGAATTGCCAAAACCGGTTTGGCTCAGTGGATAGAGCGTCAGCCTGCGGACTGAAAGGTCCCAGGTTCGATTCCAGGTCAAGGGCATGTAACTTGGTTGCGGGCACATCCCCATTAGGAGGTGTGCAAGAGGCAGCTGATCGATGTTTCTCTCTCATCGATGTTTCTGACTATCTATCCCTCTTCCTTCCTCTCTGTAAAAAATCAACAAAATATATATTTAAAAAAAAAAAGAAATAGGAAGCAAAGAAGGAACACAGGGGTAAAGAATAAAAATGGCGACAAATAAGTACCTATCAATAATAACTTTAAATGTAAATGGATTAAATGCCCCAATCAAAAGACATAGGGTAACGGATTGGATAAGAAAACATGACCCATATATCTGCTGTCTACAAGAAACCCACCTCAGAAAAAAAGACGCACACAGACTGAGGGTGAAGGGCTGGAAAAGGTTTTCCAGGCAAATGGAACTGCAACAAAAGCTGGAGTAGCAATACTTATATCTGACAAATTAGATCTCAAAGTGAAGGACATAACAAGAGATAAGGAAGGCCACTTCATAATACTAAAGGGAGCAATCCAACAAGAAGAAATAACTCTGGTAAACATATATGCACCCAATACAGGAGCACCCAAATACATACAAAAACTCCTGGAGGATATCAAGGGAGAGATTGACAGCAATATAATCATAGTAGGAGACTTTAATACCCCACTATCACCATTGGACAAATCCTCTAAACAAAAAGTCAGCAAAGAAACATCAATCCTAAATGACTCACTAGACCAGATGCAATTAATTGACATCTTCAGAACATTTCACCCCAAAGCCACAGAATATACATTCTTCTCAAGTGCACATGGGTCATTTTCAAAGATAGACCATATTTTGGGACATAGGCAAAGTCTCTTCAAATTCAAGAAGATAGAAATCATATCAAGCATCTTCTCAGACCATAGTGGCATAAAACTGGAAATCAACTACAATAAAAACAACCCAAAGAAATCAAACACATGGAGACTAAACAGCATGCTATTAAACAATGACTGGGTTACCAGAGAGATCAAGGAAGAAATAAAAAACATCATGGCAACAAATGACAATGAAAAGACTACAATCCAAAATCTATGGGACACAGCGAAAGCAGTCTTGAGAGGGAAGTTCATAGCTCTACAAGCCTACTGCAAAAAAACAAGAAACAATGGTAATAAATTACCTAACCCAACAACTCAAAGAGTTAGAAAAAGAGCAACAAGAAAAGCCCAATGTAAGCAGAAGGAAGGAAATAATAAAGATCAGATGCGGAGATAAACGACCTAGAGACCAAAGAAACAATACAAAAGATCAACAAAACCAAGAGCTGGTTCTTTGAAAGGATAAACAAGATTGATGAACCTCTAGCCAGGCTCACCAAGAAGCATAGAGAGAGAAACCAAATAAACAAAATCAGAAATGAAAGAGGTGAAATAACAACAGATCCCGCCGAAATACAAAGGATTGTTAATAATAATAAAAAAAAATACTATGAACAACTCTATTCCAACAAACTAGACAACCTGGAGGAAATGCACATATTCCTAGAAAAAATATAACCTTCCAAAACTCAATCAGGAAGAATCTAAACAGTTCAATATGCCAGTAGCTATCGAAGAAATTGAAGCAGTCATCAAAAAGCTTCCAGCAAACAAAAGCCCGGGGCCAGACGGCTTCACAGGAGAGCTTTACCAAACATTCAATGAAGAACTAAAACCTATCCTCCTCAGACTATTCCAAAACATTTAAGAGGAAGGAACACTTCCAAGCTCCTTCTATGAAGCCAGCATCACCCTAATACCAAAACCAGATAAAGACAACACAATGAAGGAGAATTACAGGCCAATATCCCTCATGAACGTAGAGGCCAAAATCCTCAACAAAGTTCTAACAAATTGGATCCAGCAGTACATCAGAAAGATCATACACCATGACCAAGTAGGGTTTATCCCAGGAATGCAAGGATGGTACAATATCAGCAAATCAATAAACGTGATATAGCACATAAACAAATTGAGAGATAAAAATCACATAGTCATATCAATTGATGCAGAAAAAGCATTTGACAAAATCCAACACCCTTTCTTGATAAAAACTCTCAACAAGGTGGGAATAGAAGGATCATACCTCAACATAATAAATGCTATATATGATAAACCCACAGCTAACATCATACTCAATGGGCAAAAACTAAAACCATTTCCCCTAAGAACAGGAAAAAGACAGGGATACCCACTCTCACCACTCCTGTTTGACATAGTACTGAAAGTATTAGCCATTGCAATTAGACAAGAAGAAGAAATAAAAGGCATCCATATTGGAAAAGAGGAAGTAAAGCTGTCCTTATTTGCAGATGACATGATATTGTACATAAAAAACCCAAAAGACTCCATCAAAAAACTAACAGACTTAATAAATGAATTCGGCAATGTAGCAGGATACAAAATTAACACCAAGCAATCTATGGCATTTCTATACACCAATAGTGAACTTACAGAAAGAGAGACTAAAAAAGCAATCCCATATACCATTGCACCAAAAAAATTAAGATACTTAGGAATAAACCTAACCAAGGAGGTAAAAGACCTATATGCGGAAAACTACAGGACAAAAAAACAGATAGAGGAAGACATAAACAGATGGAATAACATACCATGTTCATGGATTGGGAGAATCAACATCATTAAAATGTCCATACTACCCAAAGCAATCTATAGATTCAATGCACTCCCCATTAAAATACCAACGGCATATTTCACAGACCTAGAAAGAACTCTCCAAAAATTCATCTGGAATAAAAAAAGACCCCGAATAGTCACAGCAATCCTGAGAAAGAAGAATAAAGTAGGAGGGATCTCAATACCAGATTTCAAGCTGTATTACAAAGCCACTGTCCTCAAAACAGCCTGGTACTGGCACAAGAACAGACATATAGATCAATGGAATAGAATAGAGAATCCAGATATCGACCCAAACCACTATGCACAATTAATATTTAACAAAGGAGGCATGAACTTACAATGGAGTCAAGACAGTGTCTTCAATAAATGGTGTTAGGAAAATTGGACAGATACAGGCAAAAAAATGAAACTAGATCACCAACTTACACCATACACAAAAATAAAATCAAAATGGATACAGGACTTAAATATAAGACGGGAAACCATAAAAATACTAGAGGAATCCATAGGCAGCAAAATCTCAGACATATGCCGAAAGAACTTCTTCACTGATACTGCCCCTAGGGCAACGGAAGCCAAAGAGAAAATAAACAAATGGGACTACATCAAAATAAAAAGCTTTTTCACAGCAAAAGAAACCATCAACAAAACATCAAGAAATCCCACTGTATGGGAGAACGTATTTGCAAATGTTATCACTGATAAAGGTTTAATCTCCAACATCTACAGGCAACTTATACAATTTAATAAAAGGAAGATAAATGATCCAATAAAAAAATGGGCAACGGACCTAAATAGAATCTTTTCTAAAGAAGACAGAAGGAAGGCCAAGAGACACATGAAAACATGCTCAAAGTCACTAATTATCCGAGAGATGCAAATCAAAACGACAATGCCATACCATTTCACACCTGTCAGAATGGCTATCATCAACAAATCAACAAACGACAAGTGTTGGCGAGGATGTGGAGAAAAAGGAACCCTCGTGCACTGCTGGTGGGAATGCAGACTGGTGCAGCCACTGTGGAGAACAGTATGGAGTTTCCCCAAAAAGTTAAAAATGGAACTCCCATTTGACCCAGTAATCCCACTCCTAGGAATATATCCTAAGAAAGTAGAAACACCAATCAGAAAGGATATGTGCACCCCTATGTTCATAGCAGCACAATTTGCAATAGCTAAGATTTGGAAACAGCCTAGGTGCCCGTCAGCTGATGACTGGATCAGAAAACTATGGTACATCTACACAATGGAATACTATGCTGCCATAAAAAAGAAGGAATTATTACCATTTGTAGGCACCTGGATGGAATTAGAGAACATTATGCTAAGTGAAATAAGCCAGTCAATGAAAGAAAAATACCACATGATCTCACTCATTTGAAAATAATGAAAAACAGTATAAACTGATGAACAAAAAGATAGATTCAGAGGCAGTAAAGCATCAAACAGACTGTCAAATTACAGCGGGAAGGTTAGGGAGAGGTGAGGGAAATAAGAGATCAACCAAAGGATTTATATGCATGCATATAAGAATAACCAACGGATGCAAAACATTGGGGGGTTGAGGGCATGTATGGGAGTGGGATGGGGGAACAATGGTAAGATATGTACACATAATACCTTAATAAAAATAAATAAATAAATAAATAAATAAATAAAAAGAATATTGTAATAACTTTGCATGGTGTCAGGTGGGTACTGGAAATTTCAGGGGACCATTTTGTAAAGTATATGATTGTCTAATTTCTATGCTATACACCTGAAACTAACCCAAAAATAAATACGAAATTAAATAAATTAAAATGATTCTTATGTAATGATGGAATGAACTGACTAGTATTTAATTTTTGTATCAATATTAACACATTAGATTGATATCTTTTTTAAAAAATATATTTTATTGATTTTTTACAGAGATGAAGAGAGAGGGAAAAAGAGTTAGAAACATCGATGAGAGAGAAACATTGATCAGCTGCCTCCTGCACATCTCCTACTGGGAATGTGCCCGCAACCAAGGTACATGCCCTTGACCGGAATCGAACCTGGGACCTTTCAATCTGAAGGCCGACTCTTTATCCACTGATCCAAACCGGTCAGGGCTAGATTGATATCCTGTATGTTCTCATATAAAGCATGGTTCATTTTGATTTTAAAGTTATGCTTCATAAAATGAAGTAGTAATATATATATTTTTTTTTTTGCTCTGCTCCAGATCAGATTTTACAGCCCTGGGAATTGGTGTAAATTAGTCACAAATCCCTCTAGAGATGTACCCGTTCATCTTACAACTTCCTTACTTCCCATTGTTTTCTATTTGTTTTTTTACTATATATTTTTCCTTAGATAAGTTTTGGAAATTTATATTTTCTGAGAATATCATTTATTTAACCAAGAGTTTCCAGTTCATTAATACAGAGTAAGGGAAAGCAACCATGAGCTGCTGTCTTTATTTCCAGGTCTCTTCTTCTCGTCCCTGATCCTCAAAGCCTCTGTCCTCCACTTGGTTGAGTAGGACAGCTTTGGTCTGCCTCACTTCCCCTGTCCCTTTCCTATGGTCCCCAATTTGCCTTTGAATTTCTTTGATCACACTCACAAAATTGTCTCACGGGCCCTTTGTAGATATCCTCTATCTCAATCTAGCTGTGGGGCACCTGTGGACATTAAAATGAGACTTCTAAAGGCATACATCTGAAAGGAAGAATGTTCTTTTGCCAGAGAATGATGAATCACTAACTCTCCATCATCCACCAAGTTCAATTTCAGGAAAAATTTTAGAGGAGGAAGGAAGAAAAGGGGGAAATCTTCAAGAGGAGAAAAAGATAAAATAAAGCCCAGCAGTCACATCCTTTCTTGGGACCTTTATTTATGCCTTTGTCTCTCTCTGTAATTTGAATTACTAAGAGCCCAGGAAGAAACTGTGAACATTGACCCCATGGGAAAAAAAGTACCAGGGGGCTCCATGTGGACCGTGGCATCTGCACAGTAAATTCGTCTTGCCACAGCCTGATTTTTTTTCTCCAAAAGTGCAGACTGCTTTTAAGGTTGACCTGGAGCTGAGAGCTGCAATAATAGTGGTCAAGTGCAGCCTGAATAGCAACTCTGAAAGAGAACTTCACCTCCTCAGAAAGAGAAGCTGCTGAGAAATAAAACTGGGCCTTTGGAGAGATCAAGTGAAGGGAAGTTCCGTGTCTGCAGAAAGCCAGGAGAAGGTAGCAGTGAACAAAGTGAGAAAGTGACCAAGTGAAGCAGGTGTCAATTGCCTGGGAAGATGCCTCTTAATCATATTTAGGACAAACATAATAGCTCCATCCCCTGCAGACGGCTTTGGCAAGGTGATATGATTAAGAAAATGTGAGTTTTCATTTGAAGTCAGAACATGTCCATATTTAAGGGGAGAGTTGCTGAAATAGAGTTCTCGTTTATCTAGAACAGTGTTCCTCAACCTTTCTAATGCTACTTCATAACTGTAATTTTACTACTGTTATGAATCGTAATGTAAATATCTGTGTTTTCCGATGGTCTTAGGCTCTACAACAGCAGTTCTGACCCACAGGTTGAGAAACGCTAGCAGGGTCGCCTAAGACCATCGAAAAACACAGATATTTACATTACGATTCATAACAGTAGCAAAATTACAGTTATGAAGTAGCAACAAAAATAATTTTATGGTTGGGGGTCACCACAACATGAGGAACTGTATTAAAGGGTCACAGCATTAGAAAGGTTGAGAACCACTGATCTAGAACTTGAAAGATCGCTCATCTTTTTTTAATTACAATTTTTCCTAGTTGTGATTAATTTTCTCTCAGGGTGTTTGGCCAACTTTCCTGTCTCAATGGACCCACAGCCTGTGTTGAAAGCACTGGTTTGTTCCCTCCTTCTACTGATAAGTCTTGCTAGTCTGTGTCCCCATTTCTTAAGACTCTATGGGGCACTCACTTCTAAATTCCGTATCTTAGATGGCATCCCAGTTCATAATGGAAAGAGCTGAGGACCTGAGGGAACACCCAAGCTCTGTTACATCCTATCTGTGTGCTTGGGGAAAGCTTCTTACTTTTCCACCGATGGAGATGGTTTTTACCCACTGGAAGTTGTTGTATAGGTAAATCAGGACTCTTGGCATTACCCCAAAGGCCTGGGTTAAAGTGGGAACAGGGCCATTAAAGAATTAAGTGTTGCCTATCATGAGAAATTTTTGCATTGTAAAGAGAGATTTAGAATGAGAATGAGTCTCAGCCCACTGGGGAAATTTCACCCATGCTGATGGATCAGCAGTGTTGATGGGGTACTTGCAAGAGGGGCTTCTAACTGAGGGGCTTCACATCACATTATTTCAACAACAAGCTATTCTAGTACAGTGAGAGGCTAGCTGTGGTGTTTGGGGATATGAAAACCCAACCAAGATGTTTAATGTGGCAACACTGGCAGCACTCTGTTCTGTTGGAATCATTGGACCTGGTTTCTAGCACCATTCATGGCCATTTTCACCTGGCCACCTGTAATCTGAATGTGCCCCTTCTTTGTGCCAGATGGAGGTCTCACCTTAAATGGTGCTCATAATGGTTCCAAGTCTTCTCCTCCAGTGAGTAAAACAAGGTGATTGAATTCAGGCTTAGTAGAGCCAGACAGATCTGCATTTGGTCCTTTAATCTGCCAAAGGTTTACCTGTCATAGGTTCACCTGGGATGTAGAGCAAGAGGCTTGACCTTTCCTGTCTCCCTATCCTGTCTTCATTGCAGAGGACAATATGCCCCCCTCAAGGTCAGGGTCAAGGATAATTAGGTTAATGTTATTAATCACCGAGCATCTACGATGTGCTCAAAAAAGCCCAAACTCCCTTAGCTGTTATTTTATTCTGGCATTGATGTTCTTTAAGGCAACTTTTCATTTAAAAGTGAGTATTTCTGCATAGAAAGGATATTTAAAGCAGCAATTCTTTTCCTCCCACTATGACCCTGGGTCATTGCTCTCTCTGTTTAGTCAGTACTTTGTCATCATGTTTGAATAGAAATCTTAGCTCATCTTTCTAAAGCTCCAGAAGTTAGAGGCAATTCAGACTGACGACATCTGTGCCATAGGACCAGAATTGAAGGTGTGCAAAAATATCGATCTACCCCAGGACACGAGGGGGAACGAGAGGGCAGAAGACATATGGAGGCAATGGAGAGGAACAAGGGACTCTCCAGAGCCCAATCCCTTCGAAAGAACATTTCATCCACGAATCTGATGTGGTTTCCAGTCTCAGAAACATGAGACCCCACGGCTTTGCTGACGCTCACTGTTACTGTCTCCATTAATCATATTAACCAGGTAATTGCTGAGTCCTGAGTCCACAGACCTAGCAGATGCCGTCATTTGATCCATGAAATCAGCCGCACCCATAATTCACCTAATAAAATCACAGGAGCGAAGAGAAAATGGTTTCATTAATTTGTCTCAGTGAATTCCCAATTGTGGCTTCAATTTGCATCATATTGAGTGTGCTTTTCAAGGCAAGAGAACATCTTTGGGGGGTTGTGTGACGAGGAAATAGAAGCCAAATGATAAACATGGCATATTAATTACTTGATTGTATCATTCACTCAACAAACATTTACCAAGTGTGCCAGGTACTGCCTGGGCCCTGGGGAGTCAGCCATGAGGAGTCGCAGTGCCAGGTCTCTTGGTGTTTATAGGATATACAGTGGTGGGACATGGACATCCAGGTGACAGTGATTAAAATCTAGCTGCTGCAAAATTTTTTACTTAAAGATTTGGTGGAAGTTAGTTAAGTGGGAATCAACTCAAATAAATATTTTTACAAAATTTTATAATAAAGCAAGCATAATTTATTCTATTATATGAGACAATATTTATTACTTTTTGCAAGCTTTATTGAGGTCTAATTGATAAATAAAAATGTACACATTCGAGGTGTATAGGTATGTTGCTTTTAAGATAAAACATAAAGCTCAGAAGTGGAGGATGAGAGAAAAAGGTGAAGCGGACTAAAAGGTATAAACTGGTGATAAGTCAGGGGGATGTGATGTGCAGCATTGAGGACATGGTCAGTGATAACTGTGTATGATGACAGATGGTCACTAGACTTACTGGGGGAATCACTTTGTAAAGTATGCAAATGTCTAATCACTATGCTGTATACCTGAAACTAATATAATATGTCAACTATAAATAATTAATTAAAACTAAAACAGTAAACAGCATCTCTCAAAAACAAAACAAAACAACAACCTAAAATTTTCAAGGATATGTCATCACTTTGGGCTAATCGCCACATGCTTGGGGCTATAAGTTTGTTCCTAGAGACCTGTTAGTGGAAATGTTTGCACAATGGAATACTATGCAGTTGTAAAAAAGAAGAATCTTTTACCCTTTGAGACAGCATGGAAGGACCTGAAGAGTATTATGTTAAGTGAAATAAGCCAGTCAGAAACATACAAATATCACATGATCTCACTTATATGTGGAATCTAATGAACAAAATAAACTGATGAACAAAATAGATCCAGAGACTTAGAAACATGGAACAGACTGATGAATTTCAGAGGGAAGGGGAGGGGTGGGAAGAGATTAACCAAAGAACTTATATGCACATATGAATAACCCATGGACAGACAATAGTGCCATGAATGCCTGGTGAGGGGTGTAGGGTAGAGGGGGTTAATGGGGGTAACAAGGGGGGTCATCTGTAATACTTACAACAATAAAGATAAATAAAAAAATCCTTTGATCAAAGAAGATTTAAATAAAGGGAAAAAATTACTGAAATAGACAAAGCTAGGAGATGTATGGGGAATTACTTAAGATAAGACTGACTCACCCTCAGGGGCTTTTCCTGTGACACTGTCTTGGGCCACCTCTATGTGTGATGGCAGCAGTGACTTGGCTGTTGTCTCCTGTTTAAAGGTCTCAGCTAGTTTTTACAAGAAACATACATGTTAGCTTTTTTCAAAATATCCTGTTTTTGTGGTGTGTGTGTGTGTGTGTGTGTGTGTGTGTGTGTTTCTTTTCTATCCTTGGTTCATTCAAATTCTGTAAAGGGATGGGTTTTAGTGTGGTCCAGACACAGTATTTGTTTCTTTAACACCTACCTGAACTAATTTGATGAGGGAAGATAGCAAAGTACTGTTGCAGGGCATATTATTATTATTATTTGGCAGTCCATAGCTGAACAGCACTCTATAATCTCATTTTTGTCAGTATACAAAAACAAAAGCTATGCATGATGAAGTTTAATATCAAATCAACTATTGGAGAATCATAGTTGTGTATAGGCTTATACTAGCTCCTCAAATAACACAAATATTGTCAACAGGTAGCTTCCCTGGGCCAGCAGGCTGAGCCTTTGAAATTCTGGGGGTTGTTATAATAGCAAAACATATCAGAGTTGACACCTCTGGAGAAATATGGGGCGATATAAAGGAAAAAGGGAAGGGAGGCAACAGATTTAATATTCTTTTTTAATATTATGTATACAAATAATAACTCTACCATGATATTATCTCTTGAGTCAGAAATGGGAAGAGTAAAATATTTGTCTCAAAGTATAAAATATAATTGTTTTTCTCCCTCCTTTATACCCTCATATCAAGTGACAAAATTATCAATCTATTTCTAACATTTAAGGGGGCACATATTTTTTGTAATAAAATAGATCAAGTGTAAAATTTATTTAAGTAATACTTTTTATTTTCATTTTATAGAACCACAGATGTTGATTTAAAGATTATTTTACATATTTAAACCCAAATTGATAGATATTAAATTGTATTATGTATTCATATACCCAATTAGGTTTTAATGGCAAAATACTAAACTTCAAAAAATTAAATTTAAATGATAATTCTAATGCTAATGGACCAACATTTTCATGGAGAGTGTGCGGCTAATCTTTCTTGTTTTTGAAAACAAGAAAACCTGGACTTTGTGATTTACATGTATTTTTCACCTATTTCTCTTAAAAATCATAAATAATCAGTTAGGTTTTAATAGTAGAATATTACAGGGGTGAGGGATACAGTATGAGGCTTGTTGATAACAGGCAAAGTCCTGCTCTGTAATAGACATGTTTTTTGTCTGCCCCAAATACATCCCCTTTTCTTCGAGGAGAGGACTCCTTTCCTCAATTGCAGACATTTACTCAGTTCCATTCTCACTCTCTGTGCTTCCAGTGGAGCCATTCAGAGCATCAAAGCATCACATTACTTAGCCATAGTGTTTGATTCAAAGATGAGACTATGACCCAAGCCGAGCCAATGACCTACTAGTGACATTCATTGAAACCAGGAAAACACTATTTCTTTTGTTGATAAGCTGGTAGAATGTAAACCTGGGGTAATAACTGACCTTCT
Source organism: Plecotus auritus (assembly GCF_963455305.1). NCBI lineage: Eukaryota > Metazoa > Chordata > Mammalia > Chiroptera > Vespertilionidae > Plecotus > Plecotus auritus. The sequence goes on along the minus strand of NC_137782.1, from coordinate 92,001,849 downwards.
CACCATACATGGAAAAAGGCTACCTGGGGATTAAGTGAACCATGATGAAAGCAGATCTGAGATGGAGAGAAACAAGTTAATATTTTCCTGATCTGAGCTTCTGGATCCAGTCCTACCTGAAGCAAAATCTACCCCTGGCATTCTAATGATGTGAGTCAATATATTCCTTGTTTGATGAAATCAGTGGAATTTGGGGCTTCTGTAACTCACAACTATAAAAATCCCTTCTGGCACATGTTCTTATGAAGATTAAATTCTGGTAGATAAGATGTGAAGTAACCAAAACAATTCACAATAAAAAGGGCTAAGTGCTCTAAAATGGTAGGTTAGGTGTGTAACGAGGATTCATATCAGTAGTAATGATTCCGAACACCTGATCAGTCAGATTTCAGTTACATGTAGCTATTCTAGAAATTTAAACATTGACTTCAAAAGCTGTCTTAGGAGGCATGCTGTTGAAACTAATTTAAAAGCAACACTTCAAATACATACGCTTTTAAAGTAACGTAAGGTGCTAGATTATGTGCTGATTCCCTAGTGGAGGATTACTTTTCCTCTCGTCCACTGCAGTACAAATTCTTTTCTCCAGTCTGTGCAACACTGAGGTATTCAGAACCCCAACTGCCACAGTCAATCAGGGGTGTAAGTGGATACCGACAGAGAACACAGTCCATCGTCCTGGTGAATGTGGGAGGGGACACGTGGCAGATCCACTGCCAGCTCTGCTGACTGGGCTTCTATGCCTGGAGCAAGGCACTGGGTGGCACCCATAGGTCACCTTAGCTGCTGGTGCCAAACTTCCCTTTCACGGGCAGAGCAAATGACCGCTATCCTGCAGTGGTCGGCAAACTCATTAGTCAACAGAGCCAAATATCAACAGTACAACGATTGAAATTTCTTTTGAGAGCCAAATTTTTTAAACTTAAACTTCTTCTAATGCCACTTCTTCAAAATAGACTCGCCCAGGCCGTGGTATTTTGTGGAAGAACCACACTCAAGGGGCCAAAGAGCTGCATGTGGCTTGCGAGCTGCGGTTTGCTGATCACTGTCCTAGGGGTCTAGGCCAAAGATCAAAACATGGTGATCCACAGGATCTGAACATGGGAGCTCGTGCTCACACATGGCTTTTTCAGGGAAACCACAATATCTTGTTCCTTGAGGATTCTTAGAGTGGAGTACAAGTTATGATACAGTGAGGAGAATGTCAGTAGTAAAACGGAAGAAAAAGTTGTGAGGAGGTCATAGTTCTATGTATTTAATTATGTGGTGCCTTGATATGGGCCCAAGTCCAGTGACTAGAAAATGTCATGCTTTCGTCTTCTAGACATCTAGACACATTTTTTTAAAAAAAATCCTCACCAGAGGATATGTCTTTATTAATTTTAGATAGAGAGGAAGGGAGAGAAAGAGAGAGAGAGAGAGGGATGGAGAGGGAGAGAGAGAGGAACATCACATGGCTGGCAGTAATCTGCCATGTTGCCCCTCCCACATTCACCAGGACAATGGACCGCGTTCTCTGTCTGTATCCATTTACACCCCTGATTGGTTACCTCCCATATGTGCCCCGAACAAAATCTAACCCAAACCTAGGTATGTGTTATGACCAGGAACTGAACCCACAACCTTTTGGTGTATGGGACGATGATGCAACCAACTGAGCCATTTGGCCAGGGCCAGACATATTAAAAAACAATATACATATACATATTTTAAAAAAAAAAAAAAATATATATATATATATATATGTATTCCTAAATATAAATACATCTTAATCACAGATTAATTGATTTATTGGGTATCTTTACTGTGTGAAATATCTGTTTACCTATTGTACAAATAAGGCAGCATACATGGTAGCTCTGGTACCTGGAAGCTGTTTCATAAACACTAGTTTTCCTCATTGGCTTTTTCCCAATGCTTTGAGCCAGGAGGAAGACCAGTGTGGGGGGCTCCATCCTTCTATGACATTCTTTCTTCATGTCATCCCACCTCCCCAAATCTGTGAAGTCTGTTGAGAGAGAAAAGAATGCATGAGCAGAAGATGCTTCTATTTTTTTCCTCATCCTGTTGCCACCTCATTGGTCAGGGCCCAGTTTATTCTATGCTAGAGGACCAGCCTGCTATTGACAATGACCGTGAAGGTCTTAAACCTCACTCTAAGGTACATGGGCACATGTGTCAGCTGGTTTCAGGCACGATTTGGGAGGTAGGTGATGAACCAGCCCTGTAATTACGATTATATGCTTCATTAATTCCAATCATCATTTACCCAGTCTTGTCTAATCTATAAAATGAGTGATACTGACTCCCTCCTACCCTCTCAATTCCCACCCTTTCTCCACTGCACACAAACTTCCCGATGGAATGTACAGTATGAATGTTTTATTCAGTGTAACTCCAAGTGACTGACGGTCCCCGGATGTCAGATCTTTGCTGGGAGAAACATGTCTGAGCTCTTGGAAGGCTAATTAATGCTCCAGTCACACTGTGCTGGGAGACAAGGCGCAGGATGACTTAATAAGGGATGAAGAGAGCGCCAAAAATTACTGTCATGGAACAAAGAGAACTCTGCAAAATGTCCTTCCTTAAAATAAAATAAAACAAAATGAAACCCTGACTCTGGAACTGGAACATTTCACAGCTTGGAAGGAGAGGGTGATGCACAATTCACGTGTCTTGACCAGCAGTGGCAGCCCAGCGCAGGCGGCGTGTGCAAAGGCATTGTTCCCGAACACACCCTGTGAAGGAGCACCGCACCCTCTCAGGTCTCAGCTACATCATTCCCTGAAAATGTCTAAATAGCTAAGCAATGCCCCAAAGGAAATTAACAAAGCTGCCGTGTTCGCCTTCCTGAAAGATTCTTTGTAGAGAAAATCAGGAGAGCGCAGGCCAGCCAGCTATGAACAGGATGGATCTGGGTTTCATGTAGACGCTATTTGTACTGGTCTTATATGGGAGATAAAATGCCACATAAGAAATGTGACCCTGAACATCTTATTCTGTGAATATGTCCAGTTAGTCAAATCCAGGTGTGTACTTTGTTACACTGAAATCACTTTACTGTAGTTAAGGGCAAGAAGAGAAAGCCCCATTCAGTGAATACTTCCAGCCAGTGGGTGTGGGGTAACAGCCAAAGGAAGGGACCACGTTGATGAGCACGGAGCAGGAGCCACCCCTTTCCTGTAAGCTGTTGAGGCAAATGGTGTAGAAAGACTGGGGGAGATTTGAATGCCCTCTCCTGGAACAGCTTTACTCTTTCTACAAACCCGGATGGGGCTCAGGGAAGCTTGTACAAATTTGTGGGCCTGTTGTCTGGAATAAATTCAATTAAAAATAAAACTAGAGAATTATTTTAAAAAGGGTATATTCCCACGGACGGCTTAGAGTGGTAAGGAGCTAAGGCATCTCTTTGTGTGTGTATTAACACACACACACACACACACACACACACACACACACACACACACACACACACGTGCTTTTTAGAAGGTCATGGGCCGCCCAGGGGGCTGATAACATTTTTTTTCAATGCAGCAGTAACTAAAAGAAGCATTTTTAAATGTATTGTTTCCAATATTTTAAGTAATAACATTAAATGGATTATGAAAGTCATCAACCTCTTTATCTTAAATATTGGCCTTAAAAATGGCCAAGGCAAGAAACAGTTATGAACCAGAGGCAAGGGTGATACATGATTGATTAGCTTGTAAAGAGACAGGAATTTTGAAAACTGGGACGGAGGAGTAAGTACAATATCCAAACTCCCTATGCTCAAGCTTTAGCTCTGCCCGGAAACAGCAGAGAAAAGTTCAGGAACATCCGTAAGAAAAAGAATTCTGCTGTGAGGCCAGGCACCTCCCCTTGTTAGAAATGTACCAAATAGGGCTATTTTTGGTCTCAAACATGAGGCTCATAGGGACTTGCTATATTTTTCACACCAAGGCATCTACATGCAGCCCTCAACGTTCTTTCTTGCTCGTCAATCGTGTCCACTGTCCCAGCCACAGTCTCTGTCCCCGTGACCGAATTAAGTGAAGATGCCCGCCTGGCTCTCTGAGAAGAGGGGTTCTAATAAGAGGACATCATGATTATTAGAAGAAGTAATCTTCCCCCACATCTCTCCCAGGAAGGCAATGTGATTAAGAGGAGGCAGAGCAGCTCAGAGGGCAGCCAGGAGGTGCTCCTAAAGCTTCCATGTCCTCTTAATTTCAACTTGAAATGTGATTGGAGCCTTCTGGGGTTTGTTTGAAATCAGATGGGAACTTATGCATGGAACTTAGCAACTAGAAAAAGCTCTGAAATTAGATACAAAGTCTATTTAAAAAAAAATGTATAAATAATGGGGCAAAATTCCCAGGATGGATGACTTGTTTCCCACCTGGAACTTTAGCAGAAATGGCCCAAATAAAGTAGATGAGGGGCCGCACGGGCTCTCCTCTCCTTTTCCCACACCTGTATCGTCTCCAGGTATGTGAGCAACTGCACTTTGTAGTCCCGTCCCGAGTTTTACAGGCTTGCTACACATGAATGTGTGTTTAGTTTTCATTCAGCATTTCTGTGAGATAAGTGTGCTTGAACTCAAGTTCCTCAGATATGGGAGAGGGAACCGAGGCCTGAGGGGTAAGTCAAATGGTCAGTTCATAGAAAAGTCGAGGACCGGTGCCCAGGCACGCTGGTTGCTCTGCCTCCCTTCCATTACAAGGATAATATCACAGCCCCCTCCGGCCAGGCCACAGGAAATAGATTTGCAATTGCTGAAATGCACAGTGTCTACAGAAACGGGCTCAGCCGCCCGAGATAAGGCATGCGAGTCTTTAAATGGCTTTTAAACTCAGGAGTCATAAAATGTAAATAAGGAAAATTAATCACATTACATTAACAGTAAAAATTGTTGGGAGAAACTGCTGAGTGCCATAGGTCAGAGTAAAAGAAGTGATTATTTCCTAGGAATTGGATATGAGTAGAGGGGTGGAGGCAGCAGCTGCTGGTCTTTCACCTGGGCACTTTCACCTTGTTTTATCTGTCAGTTACTCACTTGTCAAGGAAATTAGTCTAAATCCCACTGTGAACCTAACTGCCTAAGGAACTTCCTGTGGATTCCAGACCCCAAATTCATGCTTACCTCCCTGTGACACACCTGGTCTAACTCTTCCTGAGCTAATGTGTTGCCTAAATCTCTAATTGATTCGTATTTTATTTTATGGTTTCAAGGTCTATGACCCTGGATGCTTTTCAGCTCCCTGCAAATCAATATCAAAGCATTGTGAATTAATTGTGTATACTACATAAATAATTTTTAAAAATAAAAAAAGCAAAAGCAATAGAAATTGATCTCCAATGAGCGTCCTATAAAGACTATAAAAAAGTCAAGCTTTGAAATAGTTTTAGCCTACAAATTAAAACAGAGTCCGCAATTAGGGGGTCTGAACAAACCATAGATAAGGGTCTTAAAGGTCTCAGTCACTTTCTGATATATTCGATTAAGTAGATTTTGAGGATCACAGTTTCCACTAAATTATGTGGCTAATCCTTGGGGCACCTGCAACTTTAAAAAGACATTTTGCCATCTGTGTTGCAAAAAAGTTCAGTGCTGGGGAGGGCTCTTGAAATCATTTATTCTGGAACATTGGTAAACGTGAGAATATTTTTGACAATGCATGGCAGGCAACATGTGCCACTTACTCATCTTCCATTTACAAGTCTTATGCCTCAACCCAAAGGAGATGAAGTAGGTCATGTAACTAAAATGCTCAGAACTATAAGCTTTAGGCACAGCTTGATCAAGAGTTCAAATTATGCCACTAATATATTCGCCCTTCCTCTCACTTTTTGTTGCCTGTTTCTCACTCTCCCACATCCTCATTCCTAATGCAGATTCTTTCCTCAAAGTTGCACGGTGGCTGCAGCATCCTCTCCTAGTCTCATACAGAGGGAAAGAGTGTCGGTTCTCTCTTGGAAGCCTCAGAAAATAGTCATGACATCTCAATGGCTCTGACAGGTCTCACACTCATCTCTAAATCAATCTGTGTGGCCAGAGAAATAAATCTCAGACTAGCCAAAACTGAGGAACAGTGCACATTTGAGACTGGGAATAGAGTCAGCTTTAGATATGAAGCCAGTGGAGGATGGCCAGACCTTCAACAAAATTCAGGACTATTGCCTCAAGATAACTTGAAACTGAGAGAATTCAGGTTTGAAGCTTCTGTACACCATCTGACTCCCAAGTGGAACCTAAATTTGAGAACAATATGGGGGTGGGGAGCAGAGCCAGGAGAGAGAATGATACTTGAGATATATTAGGAGCTTTGTTTAAATTAAATCTACCTTTACATACCAGCTTCATGTTTCCTTTTGCTAAGCTAGTTTGAGTTGTGTTTTTGGTCACTCATCATGAGGAGCTGTGCAGATACTATGGGGTCCTATGATGCTAAGACACTGGATAGAATTGCAAATCTTTTAAGTTGCATTTTCCAAAAAGATGCCACTATTGGGTATTGGGACTAAATATTCACTTATTGGCCTTAGAGCTAAATACACACCTTGTGAGGAGAAACCAAGATGGCGGCATAGGTAAACACTTAAACTGCTGCCTTTCACAACAATATCAAAACTACAACTAAAAGACAAAACGGACACCATCCAGAACCACAGGAAAGCTGGCTGAGTGGAAATTCTACAACTAGAAAAAAAGAGGAAAGCACATTGAGAATCAGAGGATCTGCAAAAGGCTGAGGTACAGAGACACGCGAGCGCATGGAGAGGATGGGCGGCTGAGTGCATGGGCGGCTAAGTGTGTGGCTGGCTTTCTAAAGCAGGAGGGAGATGGAAGCTCCCAACTGCACTGAACTCCAGTTCAGGGGGAGTTTCTGGGAACCCAGATTCATTCAGGGAGAAACTGGATTGTCAGGAAAAGAGAAAGCACACTGGGACTCAGGGGAGCTGTGGAGGCAGAGGTCCGGAGGTAATGTGCGCACAGAGAGGATGGGCGGCTGAGTGCGCGGCTGGCTTTCTAAAGCGGGAGGGAGACAGAAACTCCCAACTGCACTGAACTCCAGTTCAGGGCGAGTTTCTGGGAACCCAGATTCATTCAGGGGGAATCTGGACTGTCAGGAAAAGAGAAAGCACACTGAGACTCAGGGGACCTGTGGAGGCAGAGGTCCAGAGGCGCATGCACGGAGAGGACTGACTGCTGAGTGCACAGGCGGCTGAGTGTGTGACTGGCTTTCTAAAGCAGGAGGGAGACGGAAACTCCCAAAAGCACCAAACTCCAGTTCTGGGTGAGTTTCTGGGAACCCAGACTCATTCGTGGAGAAACTGGACTGTCTGGCAGTGGGCGAAACTCGAGGGTGTCTTTCTCTCAGAGGTGCTTACAGAGATTACTGAGGGACACTGAGACCCAGGGTCCTCATAGGGCAGGGCTGACGGGAAGCCAAGGCTATCTTCTCTGCCCTGAGACTCTGCCCCATCCAAGCTGAGCACAGAGGCTTCTGCAATTTTGCAAGTCTTGTCTCATAAGGGTGTCTCCAGCACAGAAGTTCTCTCGGCATAGACACAGCTGATCCTCACAGCCAATTGGCCTTGAGGTCAATTCCTCCCAGTGATACCAACAACAATCAAGACTTAACTACAACAAGGCTGTACACACAGTCCACAAAGGGGTGCACCAAGAGTGTCCACCTCAGGTAACTGGGGAGGCTGAGCCATTGGGCCATATAGGACACCTAGCACACAAAGCTACTCTACCAACTCAGGGAAGCAGCGAAAATGTGGAGACAAAGAAACAGATCACAAATGAAAGAAATGGAGGAAAGCAAACGACTGGATAAGAATTTCCTAGAAAAGGTCGATAAATTTAGCGAGACCCTCGAGGATATGAAAAAGGACCAACTAGAAATTAAACATACACTGACTGAAATAAAAAAATATTATACAGAGACCTAACAGCAGTCTAGAGGAACACAAAAATCAAGTTAAAGATTTGAAATACAAAGAAGCAAAAAACACTCAACTGGAAAAGCAAAAAGAAAAAAGAATCCAAAAATTTGAAGATAGTGTAAGGATCCTCTGGGAAAACTTCAAGCGTACCAACATCAGAATTATGGGGTGCCAGAAGAAGAGAGAGAGCAAGATACTGAAAACCTATTTGAAGAAAAAATGACAGAAAACTTCCCCCACCTGGTGAAAGAAATAGACTTACAAGTCCAGGAAGTGCAGAGAACCCCAAACAAAAGGAATCCAAAGAGGACCACACCAAGACACATCATAATTAAAATGCCAAGAGCAAAAGACAAAGAGAGAATATTAAAAGCAGCAAGAGAAAAACAGTTAATTACCTAAAAGGGAGCACCCATATGACTGTCAGCTGATTTCTCAACAGAAACTATGCAGGCCAGATGGGAGTGGCAAGAAATATTCAAAGTCATGAATAGCAAGAACCTACAACCAAGATTACTCTACCCAGCAAAGCTATCATTCAGAATTAAAGGTCAGATAAAGAGCTTCACAGATAAGAAAAAGCTAAAGGAGTTCATCACCACAAAACCAGTATTATATGAAATGCTGAAAGGTATTCTTTAAGAAGAGGAAGAAGAAGAAAAAGGTAAAGATAAAAATTATGAACAACAAATATGTATCTATCAACAAGTGAATCTAAAAATCAAGTGAATTAAAAATCTGATAAACAGAATAAACTGGTGAATATAATAGAATCAGGGGCATAGAAAGGGAGTGGACTGACAATTCTCAGGGGGAAAGGGGTGTGGGGGGTGCGGGAAGAGACTGGACAAAAATTGTACACCTATGGATGAGGACAGTGGGGGGGGGGGAGGTAAGGGCAGAGGGTGGGGTGGGAACCGGGTGGAGGGGAGCTATGGGGGGAAAAACAGGAACAATTGTAATAATCTGAACAATAAAGATTTATTAAATTAAAAAAAATACACTCCTTGTATTTGGGTAAACGCTTTTAAGTGTGTGTTCTGTGCACACATGTTTCTTGGGATAGTGTCCAAAGTTTTCAACAGAATCCTTAAAAGGGTGGATGATCACATAATCTATTATAGACTCTGGGGTAAGCATTTTTTCTAACCTTGACCCCGTCTCCTTTCTCTTTGTAGAGAAGCTTAAGATATACCCTCAGTCAAAGAGGCTTCTGTGTGCATCCCAAAGGGTCTAGCAGGGAAGTTGGCAAAAAGCACAAATGAAGTAAAAGATGACATTGGTTAATAAAATTATGTAGGTTTCAGGGTTACAATTCTATGATACATCATCTGTATATTGTATTGTGTGTTCACCATCCCAAGTCAAGTTTCCTTCCATCGCCATTTATCCCACTTTACCCTCTTCTACCTCCCCACACCCTTTTTACCCCCACACCACTCTTTCCCCTTTGGTAATCACCATACTTTTGTCCCTTCCTGAGTTTTTTTGGTTGTTTGTTTGTTTTTTGTTGTTTAATTCCTTTATCTTTTTCACTCAGCCCCTTCTTGCTTCCTCTCTGACAGCTGTCAGTCTGTTCTCTATGAGTCTGTTTCTATTTTCTTTGTTAGTTTATTTTGGTTATTAGATTCCACATATGAGTGAAATCACAGAGTACTTGTCTTTTTCTGACTGGATTATTTCACTTAGCATAATACTTTCCAGGTCCATTCAAGCTGTTGCAAAAGGTAAGATTAAAAATAAATTTAAAAAGCTGTATCTAAGGTTGGGTGACTGGAGGCCACTCATCCTTTGACTCGAGTCACCCTTTTATGGAAGAAAAGCATAAGGAAAGAACGGTAGGTTGAGAGTCCTGCTTCTGTGTCTATCTAGCTCAGGGTAGATTCCACATAGCCTGGGGGTATCATGACCCAACACAGAGCCAGCATGTTCAGTTCTGCTTTGCCAGGACAATATTATAAGTGTTACAGGAAAAAGAGAAAGCACACTGAATATGGGCTCTTCTGTGAGAGGTGCGTTCACTGATTTATTCAGATTGCCTTGTGGGTTGGACTAATTGAGTAATTAAGAATTTGATTGCTAATTACCTGCTCTGGGGAACAAGCACAGACAGAGGCCTGAGGGGAGAAAGTAAGATACTTTGTTGGAGTCCACCATGAGGCTGGGAGAGACAGGTCTCTCTGGCTGTGGAAGTGTTTAACTGCATCCTCAGAGGATGACTGAATAATTGTCCCTTTGAAACTCATTCTTTCTTTGGCAGATTTCTGCTGCTATTGGTAATTTGAATGAACTATTCTTATTTCCTTAAAAAATTTTAAACCCATTTGTCTTTATACATACAGAATTACATATAAATATTCAAAGTTAAATGGAAGTATTTAAATTGACCATAATTAGTAGTTTCATAATAAAGAGCAAAGATTGATCTTGCTTGTATTACATACCAGGTGATAGTGCTAAGTATTTTACATATATTAGTACTAGTAACTCATTTACTCTTCTCAACAACCCAACAAGAGAAATAATTTTTAATGTTACTAGTTAAAAGGGTACTGCTTTGAGATATGGAGCTACCAGGCAGCTTGTTCAAGGCTACATGGATACTAAGTGGTAGAGACAGAATTTAACTCATGTTGTCTGGTCCTACAACCCACACTGTCAAAACATTAGAGCTGTTGTCCCCCTGTTTCTGATAAGTGAGAAGACTACTTCTCTGGATGGAATGTATCACTTTTTCCCTGGCTGCTTTCAAGATTCTCTTTTTATCTTTGGTTTTCATCAGCTTAACTCTGATGTGTCTAGAAATGGTTTTATTTGTATCAACTCTGCATTGTGTTCACTGAGTTTTTAAGTGTCTGAATTGAAGTTTCTCACCATATTTGGGAAATATTTGACCATTATTTCTTAATTTTTTTGTTTCATTGTTTCTCCTTTTTCCTTCTTTTTTCCCTCTTCCTCTGCCTCCTCCTTCTTCTCCTGAGACTCCAATTATACATACATTAGCACTCTTGATGCTGTTCCACATGTCTCCAAACTCTTAATTTTTTTCTATTTTTTCCCTTCTCTCTATTATTCAGGTTGCATAATTTCTGTTGTCTATCTTTAAGTTTACTAGCTCTTTTCTTTGCTACCTCTTTTATGTCATTAGAGTGAATTTTTATTTTAGATGTCAGATTTTTAAAGTTTAGAATTTTTATAATGTTTATTTAAATAATGATTTTATCTGTTGAGATTTCTAAACTTTGTTTATTTCAAGCATTTAAAAATTTTCAGCCTAGTTATAAAAGCTGTTTAAAATCTTTGTCTGCTAATTCTAATATCTGAATTAGACTCAGGTTTGGTCTTCATAGATTATCCTTTCTCTTGAGAGTCACATTTCTCTTGGGATAATGAATAAGTTAGGTGATATCCTCAGCATTGTGAATAGTATGCTACAGAAACTTTAGATTAAGTTATGCTCCCCTGAAGAGTATTGCTTTTTTTTAAAGCAGAAAGTTAACATGGTTGAACTCAAATCACAGAAATCTCTCCTTCGTCCTTTAGGTCGTAATTTGTATTTCAGTTCAGCCCTTCTAGACTTAGATGGGCTGTCTGAACTTGCCCCACGAGGTCAGAGCTGTGGAGTCAGCCAGTGACTTGGTCAGAGTTCTCAAACAGCATTTGGTGCTTCCTCTATATCTGGCTTTTTCTTTTCTGGTATTTCCTTCACTTTACTTTTCAGCAGCTGTGATTGCTTCATACCGTATATTCTAGTTATTCCAGCCAGCAGGAATGCAATTTTATCTCATAGTTGTAACTGTCCTGCACAGTGTAGACTGGGTATGCCCTCAGGATAAAAGCCACTAAAAACTGAGACACTCACTTAGTGCTACTCCTTTCTCCCAGGTGTGACTTCCCTCCAGTTTCAGCCAGCTCTCCAGTATCTTCTGTTAGTTCTGTTTCTATTTCTCCAGGATGTATAGTTGGTGTCTGAGGAAGAGTTGGACTTAGAGGAGCTTCTCAGGCATAATAGAAGGTCCTACAACCCATAGTCTTAATCACTGCTTCTCTAGCAATGTACTTGATACTCATAAGGACTAAAGCAACCAGCATCTTGAAAGTGATGTTTCTTAAAACACTGCAGTCCATCTTCCTGTGATCTATGATTAGATGGAGGAATGGGTTAATTTCATTAACTCTATAAGCCTATAATTTTATTATCTTCTGAGCTTTTAAATGTGTGGGGGATATAACAGAAAAAGACCTAGCACATAAGTGAAACTTTACAATAGTGCTACATATGCTCTCACTTTGTTTTTTAGAGCTCCATCAGTTAGGCTTTGTGTTTTTGCCCATTTTATACATGAGCATCAATTGACCCCAAAGTGGTTGAGTCTCTGGCTTGTCATGATAAGCAAAGTGAAGACTTTCAACCACTGTGATGGACAGACTCTAGGATGACTCCCACTGATCCTTCCTTCCTAGAATCACACCTTTGTGTAATTCCTTCCCCTTGAATACAGGTAAGGTAATGGGCTATTATTCCTTTGATTAGAATACATTATATAAGCATCTATTTTATCAGACTGGAGCAAAAGACTTGATATAGTGAGCAGTAATGTTGAAAAAGGCCTCATGACAAGAAATTGTGGCTGGACCCTAAGAACTGTAGGTCTGAGGGTGGCCCTTGGCTGATGGCCAGGAAGAAAAGGCAGTGGATGCCAACAACCTGGGGGAGCTTGGAAATGGACCCTTCCTCCGTCATGTCTCGGATGAGACTGCAGCCTTGGCTGTTGCCTGGATTGCAACATGGCAAGATTCCAGAGCAGAAGACCCAGCAAAGCTGCACTTAAGCTACCCAGGCACAGAAACTGTGAGATGATAAATGATTGTTATTTTAATTCACTAATATTGTGGTACCTTGTTATACAACATAGGAAACATATACAACTATAAAGTCAATCTTCTTTGGACAATACCACTGCAGACTGCAATGGAAGCCTGCATAACCTTGCTAAGGACACAAGTGTTCTCCTTAGGAAACAAGGAGGGACCACCTTGTCTTGTAGTATTGGCAAAAGTGTCTGCAGATTATGGATGTTCAGCAGAAACAGAGACACACACAGGCTGGAACAACACAATAAAATATGAAAAAAAACATTTTATCCAACGCAACCTCAAAAATCATTGTTAGCCACTTACAAATCATAAAACACTTTGTCTACATCAATAAATTGTTTTGCCTATCTTGTCTACATCAATAGTAGCAATGTCTTTGTTACTCGACTCAGTAAAAAACAAACAAACAAACAAATAACAACCCAGTGTGGAGTGTTACCATATTGGATTAGTATATTTGCAATACTCAGACTTAAATATGCGGTTGTGACATCCCCAAATATATTTTGTGGGACATGGCTTGTCAAGAAGGGTGTGATCTTGCTTGTGCTTTTTGAGTTCCTTTTAAGAAATGTGACAGGTTCCATGCCTTGCAAAACCTATTTTTACTGTACATTTCCTTGTTAAAAAGGCTGAATGGGCATCATTTAGTTCTTAATCTCAGACAGTGTTGACACGGATCATCTGCTCATCCTTCACCAAAAAACATCCATTGCAAGCTGGGCTCTCTTCCCATTACTGACTTAGTTCATCTGCTCTTGACTTGCAACACAAGGAAGCAGCTGATGTGATCAGAAAACCTTCATGGCAATTTTCAATAAAACTTTATAGATTCAAGATTGTTTCTCATCTATTGATACACCCATCATCTAAAAGTCATTTCAATCCAGAAGAAAATTGGATGTATCTCCAGTTCTATAACTCAAGACCATATAGTGGGAGTTCTAAGATGATTCCAAGTTCTAAAATTCTTGGATTTTAGGATTCCACCATCTATATTCATAACCACAACTTCCCTACCCCATCTTCTCTCATAGTACTTTCCTATATGCCACCCTCCTGAACCACAAGAAATTAAAAAATATTACCAAATAGCCTCTGGGCCAAAGAAGTAGAAGTTATCCAGAAGGCAAGGGATCTCTTCAGTTTGAATGGCAGTCTTTTTACCAGGACTTTGACAATATTACAAGTTTTAATCTGTAAATATTTTTCTCTATACCCATTTCTACATTTTTTTTTATTTCTCTTCAGTTATTTTCTGGACAAGAAGACAGTTTTTCCAGCCCTGTATTATTCTTCAATTGGAATTTGCCCTCCCAGCTTCTAGAATGGATAGACATTTCTCCCTTTCTCCTTCTCACTCTCTCTCCCACCCTGTCCCTCCCCGCTCCCTATTCAAACAGGCACTCAAAGGCTTCCTCACATTTCCCCTGGTTACCTCCAGCAGGCACCATGGACTCTGCGGCCAAATGAAAAGCAAGGCTGCAGATGTTACCGCTTATGAAGTTTAGGGCAACAATTTATCTTTCCTTCCCCCCTGGTGTTGTCACCACTGCCCTCTGATTCTCCACCCTTCGAAACTGGGGACAGAGAGGATGAGCAGATGCTTTGCGCACTGCTCTGAATAATTCATGCAGGCTACCCTCCGGCTGGCTCAGTAATATCATCGGCCTTATTTAATACCAAGGGGAAGGAAGGGCCTCCTGAGATTTTTCAAAGAATGGATTTAAAGGTGATAACATTTTTTAAAACTCCAGATTTCCCAGGCTTTTTCTCCCAAGTAAATAAAGTACAACACAAATTAAATGGACAATGGAACTTTAGTTCTTTTTGAAACTCTTCCTGAAGAGGAATTAATTGAGCACGTGACTTATGTTTGCTTTGGGAACTATGTCATCAGCTTAATAATTTGTTTGGGGTATTTGCTAGGCTGTAGGCCCTCTGCAGGGCACTGGAGGGGCGGGGGATGTACAGACACATGGATCCCACCATATATGCTGGAGGAGGAGGCTGACATACACAAGAACTATTTAATAACCATTTAAAAGACTCTATGTACATTCTCTGCTATGACAGTGGGACTCGAGTCAGTCATTTATTTTATGAACTAGAGGCCCAGTGCGTGGATAGGGTCCCTAGGCCTGGCCTGCGATCAGGGCCAATCAAGTTCCTCGCTTCTCCACCTCCATGCCTCTTCCATTCCTAGCTCCTTCAGCACCCTGTCGCTGCAGCTTGTCGCCTGCCATGTTCCGCGCCACCCCCTGGTGGTCAGCACACGTCATAGCAAGGGATCGAACTCCCAGTCTCCCAGTCCAACTCCAGAGGGGACACTTTGCATATTAGCCTCATATATATATATATATATATATATATATATATATATATATATATATATATATATATATATATAGATGCTTGTATTTAAGGTCTGCACACCAGAGACTGCAAGAGGGTTGAGACAACAGCAATGAGTGTGTAAGGACAATGCAATGGCTGCCTTATGGAGGCAAGGCCAAGTGCAGGGTCCAGATGTAAATAAAATATTCACATGGCATGAAAGACAGTTTCAGCAAGAGCATTTTCTTGTTCACATATATCCATTTATCTATCCATTCATTCATTTAGATGCTTCTGATTCATTTCCTACTTTGCAAGGCACAGATATTTCCGTGGGTACTGAGATGGATGTATCCCCTTTTCTCATGGAACTGTAGTTTTGGGGAGGAGTGAAAAATGAGAGAAGAAAAAGATAGATGCTTATGTGTTGAAAATGGGGATAAGTTCTGGGTCAAGGTCATAAATGGGAAATATGCTATGATTTTAATGAGTTATCTTATTTATTTATTTTTAATTTTAATTTTTATCTTTATTGTAGAAAGTATTACAGATGTCCCACTTCTAGGAATATATCATAAGAAGCCTAAAACACCAATCAGAAAGAAAATACACACCCCTATGTTCATAGCAGCACTATTTACAATAGCTAAGATCTGGAAACAGCTCAAGTTCCCATCAGCAGATGAGTGGATAAAAAAGATGTCGTACATTTATACCATGAAATACTCTGCAGCTATTACCCTTTGAGACAGCATGGAGGAACCTGGAGAACACTATGCTAAACAAAATAAGCCAGGCATAGAAAGTCAAATATCACATGATCTCACTCCTATGTGGAATCTAATGAACAAAATAAACTGACAAGCAAAATAGAACCAGAGACATGGAGTTATCTTATTTAATGCTTATAAGTGACCTTTTTATAGGATTACACTCTTTTTACACATGCAAAATCCAAGTCTCACCAGGTCAGAGGTATGTTTTAAAACACAAGACTGATCAAATCACATCCAGGCACCATCATCCATGGCTTCCCATTGTGTTAGGGTAAAGCTCAACTCCTAAGCCTGCTTATAAGGCCCAGAATGACCTGCCCTTGTGTGGAAAATGAACTGGTAGGACATGGAAGAGGCTATTGGCTATGATAGACAAGGCCACGACTGAATGCAAAGACCTCTATTGATGTTAAATTGGCTCTTTTAGCTACACAATTCTGTGCCTGTAAAGAGAACCCATTCAGCTCTAAAAGCCCACAGAGATTCATTCTAGTTTACTGTGACTTGATATTTGTCTTCATGTTTGCATCCTTTACTCATATTTTCTCATTTTTATCTTTAACAGCATGGCTCTGGAACAGCTGCCAGATGTTGCACTATGGCCCTGGCCCGATTTCACTCTATCTAGTGTCAACACTGCATATAAAGGATCCAGATTGTTGGCTTCCTTTCATGCCAACAATCCTGGAAATCTGGATCCCAAAACACTGCTGACATGTTTTTCCTCAGCTTTACCCAGTTTGGCTGCTGAGGCATTTGCTTGGTGAGTGAGGGGTGGGGTTTCCCTGATGTAGAAATCACAAGAGAACAACATGCTTTCAGAATGGAGATTAAAAAATGTTACTCAGCTGATGACCAGGGCATATTTTGGCTACTTGCCAATACTGAGCATGGCTTGTTAAGCTAAATGATAGTAGTAGTTTAACTAGAATAATCTTAAGCTAGACAAATGATTTTCCCAGGAGGTATACTTACTAGTATATTCCACCTTTTTCTCCTAATATCCAGTTATAACATTTGATAGTTATTTTTCACAAGTCTGTTGCACACCATTAATATAAGAGCAGTTGACATGAAACGTGACAAGAGGTTTGGGACCTGTGAAGTCGTCTGAAGAACAGTTGAAGCTGGTTCTGTCATTGGTGCTGCCAAAATGATGTTGAGTTTTTATGGTGCCTACTGGATCCTTTAAATTACTTGAGCATGAAAGTTACTTAAAATACTCTTATTAGAAATACCATATGATTTCACTTATATGTTGAATCTACGGAACAAAATAAATAAACAAACACAATTTGAAAGAAACTCATAGATAGAAGAGACTGATGGTTGCCAGAGGGGAGGGAGTTGGGGGAGTGGGTGAGAAAGGTGAAGAGATTAAGAAGTACAGATTGGTAGTTTCAAAATAGTTTTGGGGATGCAAAGTATAGAATAGGGACTCTTGAAGTCCCTATAGGGACCCTTGAGGTCAATAAAATTGTAATAACTATGCATGGTGCAGGTGGGTACTGAAAATATTGGGAGGAACACATTGTAAATCATATAATTATCTAACCACTATACTGTACACCTGAAACTTATATAAAATTGTAATTGAAAAAAGCTATAATTAAAACAAGCCAATAAAATAACTTTATTAGTTAGAAATAATTAAAAAACCCAATTAATTGTATATTAGAGGAAAATTTGTTTTAAAGATGATCATGGTATGTTGGGAGAAAAATTTATTTATTTAATTATTTTAAATATTTTTTATTGATCTTTTTGCTTAGAGAGAGAAGGAAGAGGGATAGAGAGATAGAAACATCAATGAGAGAGAAACATCACTGATCAGCTGCTTCCTGCATGCCCCGTACTGAGGATGGAGCCCACAACCCAGGCATATGCCCTGAATGGGAATCAAACCAGTGACCTCTTGTTTTCTGGGTAGATGCTCTACCATTGAGCCACAGCAGCCGAGTTATTAGGAGAAAATTTTAAACAGATAATTAAAATCTGATGTAATTACTTTTGTTCTGGATGTTTTTTCTATAAAGAAAACCTCCTTGTTATTAATATTGCTATAAGGAAAAAAAAATCTTTGTTAAGATGGAATTCTAAAACCTTTTAATGCCTAACTTGATTTTTTCTTTTAAAACAATTGTTTTTCTAATTCTCTTTTTGGACAAGCCAGCTCTCCTATGGGCAGGAGCAAGGTGTGGTAATTGAGAACTTGGAGTCAGAGACTCCTGTGTGGCCTCAGTCCCATTTCTGCCACCCTCCAGCCGAGACTTTGGATGAGTTCCTTACTCATTTCACAGCTCAGTTTTTCCATCTGCACAATGAGATCATCCCGGTGGCTGGTATCATAAAGTTACTGTGAGGCTACATGAACTCCTAATTGTGAGGTGCTTTGAGCAATGCTTTGCGTATCATAAACATTCAATAAGGGTTACTGTTACTGGATAGTGAGAAGCTAAGAAAATTTCTAAGCAAGTGGAATAGGGAAACTGAGGCAAGAGAATGAAACAAAGCCAAACAGTTTGGGCAGTGTTCAGCTAGTTTGCAGCAAGATCTTATCTTTCCCAACCAAGGGTGCTTGAGAACAAAGGGTAATACCTCTCTTCACTAACCAAACAGTGCAGAAGAGGAGGGGGAGTTTTAGTGCCTCTTCTTCCTAACCAGAGTACACAGTTACATCACCCTGGACCTGTAAGGCAGGAGTGGGGAAGGAGGAAGGAGAAAAGGGAGAGTTTTTCTCACCCATTAAACAAAAAAGTCAACAGTCTTGGGACTTGCCAAGATGAGATCGCCAGATGTCCTCATAAATTCTGGGAAAAGCCACAACAAAGTAAAGGGGGACCTTGAATCTAATCTGTGCCCAAGATACCCAGCAGAGGAACCTTGAAATCTATAGACAGAAGGGTATACAACCCCTTGGATCCTCACCAGGCTCGCTTCTCAGGCTTTACGATGATGCAGTCGTGTGGGGTCACTTGTTTGAATTCCTTCCTACGAGACTGACCTGAACCAAGGAGGGGACAGCCCTCTCCCTCCGACTCAGGGGCTGTCTGATTACAGCTTTTCTGGTGTTTCCGGTGCCTATAACAGTTACTTGTCCTTATTGTTATTATCGATATTATCATTTCACAGCATGACAGACTGCTTCCTGCCCTTGACATTAGTTTTCATTCTACACACTTTTACATTACTTACCCAACCTGATGGGGAAGAGAACACTGGCCCGTTATGTATGGGGGGCTTGCGTCGGGGAAGTTGAGACCCTCTCAGGTTTATTTCATGGAGCAGGCACCCAGGCCTCCCCTCCTCTGCCAGACTGTGAGCCCGGGGTCTTTCTGGGCCACTTGGTCTATTTGAGGCCTCTCCTCAGTCCTGACACAATAACTGGACTGAACAGGGTGTCTGGAGAAGTTACAAAACCATCTCATAGGAAGGAAAGGGGAGAAGGTATTTCTTTCCACATATGCAGAGGCTTGACCCTTTTCTGAAGCAACTGGATGATACTTGCAGCATGCTGATTAGAGTGAAGTCTCCCTTGGCCACCCTCAGGACGTCCTCACTGATAAGAGTAATTATAGTTTTTGTGAGCTAGTCAGCTCCCAGACCATGGAGCTCACAGGAAGGCCCAGAGTCTTCCAGGATGGCCAACAGGTAGGAACGATATCTTGGCCTCCATCTTAATCGGAGCTGAGTGTTTATATTTATATTTATAAATATTCATTTAAATGAATTAATCATAGCATTGCTTCAGGAGTTGAATGCTTGATGTAACTGACAGTTATATGTTAAAATGACTGGTAGACAGGCTTTAAGATGTCCCTTTCTCCCTTTCTTTGCAAATAAAGAGAACAGTACTGCACCGTTTCAATCAGATGTGCATAGTTTTTAGTCAATAGTAAAAGGATGGCTATTTATTGAATGACTAAACCCCTTTGTCCATCCAATTTATGATCTAGAGATATGATTATATTTGAATGCATATGGAAATGGAGTTAACTTGTAGTCATTAATATTTTTTTCTACTCACTGAATCTGTAATGAAAGACAATGATCCCAGCAAGATAGGAAACATAAAGAAAATGCATTAAAGAGAAAAATATTGATAAATGGGACTTTATCAAAATGAACACCCCCCGCCTGCTCCGCCCACCAATAGACAATGTTAAGCCCTGGATGGTTTTTCAATGGTTAGAGCTTTGGCCTCAGCCCAAAGGGTCTCAGGTTTGATTCTTAGTCAAAGGTTTGATTCCCCG
This sequence comes from Plecotus auritus, assembly GCF_963455305.1. Classification (NCBI taxonomy): domain Eukaryota; kingdom Metazoa; phylum Chordata; class Mammalia; order Chiroptera; family Vespertilionidae; genus Plecotus; species Plecotus auritus. The sequence continues at coordinate 91,981,670 of NC_137782.1, read as the reverse complement.
GCCCTGGCTGGGGCGAGTTAGGGAGGCAAGCACTGGATGAGTCTCTCTTACATCGATGTTTTTCTCTGTCGGTCTGTCTCTTTCTCCCTTACTCCTTCCCTTCCACTCTCTCTCTAAAATGATCAATGGGAAAAATATTCTCGGGTGAGGATTTAAAAAAACAACATTAAGAGAATAAAAACACTAAGAGAAATTGTTTGCAAAGCACATATAAGATACTTGTGTCCAGAATATGTAAAAAACTCTCAAAATTTAATAAGAAAACAAATAACCCAATAAAATATAGGCAAAATATTTGCACAGACTTCACTAAAGAAGATAGACAGATGGAAAATGAGGACATAAAAAAACCTCAACATTATTAGTCACTAGGGAAATGCAAATTTAAACTCCAGTGAGATACCATTACAATTTATTGAAGTGATATAAATTAAAAAGACTGGCAATACCAAGTGATGGTAAACAAGTGAAGATATTAGAATGTTAATACTCTGATGTTGGAATTAAAAGTTTACAACCACTTCAGAAACATAGTTTGCCAATTTCTTGAAAAGCTAAATATATATTTACCATATGAGCTAGCCATTCCACTTCTAGGTATTTACCCAAGAGAGAAGAATGCATTTTCCATGCAAAGCTTTATATACAAGTATTTATATTAACTTTATCTGTACTGGCCAAAATATGGAAACAATCCAAATATCCATCAGTATGTGTTTGAATAAATAAATGGTGATATACCCATACAATGGAATACTACTCAGCAACCAAAAGGAATGCACTATTTTTTTTATTTTAAATATATTTTATTAATTTTTTACAGAGAGGAAGAGAGAGGAGAGGGATAGAGAGCTAGAAACATCGATGAGAGAGAAACATCGATCAGCTGCCTCCTGCACACCTCCTACTGGGGATGTGCCCGCAACCAAGGTACGTGCCCTTGACCGGAATCGAACCTGGGACCTTTCAGTCCGCAGGCCGACGCTCTATCCATTGAGCCAAACCGGTTTCGGCAGGAATGCACTATTAATACATGATACAACATGAAGGATCGCAAAATAATTATGTTCTGTGAAAGAAGACAAATAGAAAGGGTATATTTTATATAACCTTTTTATCAATCTCCAGAAAATGCAAACTAATGTTTTGGTCCATCTGGGCTGCTCTAACAAAACTACCATCAACTGGGTAGCTGATAAACAATAGAAACTTATTTCTCACAGTTCTAAAGGCTAGAAGTCTGAGATAAAGATTTGGTGTCTGATGAGAGCTTGCTTTCTAGTTCATAGACTCTTTTTTTGTTTGTTTTTTGCTGTGTCCTCACATGATAGAAGGGGTGAGAGAAGGATCTCCCTGAGAACTCTTATAAGGGCACTAATCCCATTCATGAGGACTCCACCCTCATGACCTAATCACCTCCAAAGGCCTCACCTCCTAATACCATTACAGTGGGGTTTCGACCTATGAATTTTGGTGGAACATATACATTAAACCTTCAGTGTATAGCATAATCCACAATTACAGGAAGCTTATTGGATATTGCATAGGAATATGAATAGGGCAGAAAGGTAGGAGGGAAGGACATGAGGATGAATTTAGGGATGGTGGATGCATTCACTATTTTGATTATGATGATGGTTTTGTTATATATATGCACAAACACAAAATTCTATCAAATTATATTTTAAAAGGATTTCTGGAATAGAATGTCAGTGAAACTTCAATAAAGCTTTTTTTAAAACAACAACAAACTAACAATGTATGTTTTAAAAAATACACAATGGGCTAGCCGCACACAGAGAGCCCTGGGTTGTGAGTTTGCAAACTCACACACCTGTGTATGAGACTCACTTTCAGGGACACAAACTCTATACTAAAATGCAAAAGGAAATGTCTGCTCTTTTGCTGGCTTCTTTCAAACAAAGCAAGTACCATCTCCAACTGTTTTCTGAATGGCCCAAACCAGGGCTCCTCTCTCTGAATGGCTGGATGGCCTCTGTGCAATGGTTTTAATTAAAGTCCGGTATCTCTTAATAGCAAATTATGGCATGCAAGGCAGAACTAATTTTTTTTGGATGTTCACACATAATTCCTCTTCATCGTGGCAGAAATTATATGTTTAATAGTGCCTGAATCTCTGCTGATAAAGTCCCTTCCTTAATATGACTTTCCCTTGTTGAGAAGACTCTTTCAATGACACAGAGCTATTATTGTTCATCCAAGGACCGAGGAAGAAGACATTTTTCTGGAAGATTCCACAATACTTTAAAGAACTGCAGATTTTCCTCAGAGCAATTTTCAGAAATGTATGAAGTTAAATAAAAATTTTAAATCAGGGTTTAGGAATTTGGTGAAGCCAGGATAGATAACTCTGAATTGAACAAGCTGGACTTAGCAGAATGTTAACAGGAAAAAAAATTCTTTCTCCCTCTGCTCCTAAAAATTGCTTCCCTGGGTGAAGTCTTTAGCAAGATATATAGTTTTTTCATGGCCTTTCACTGAGAAGAACAGTCATGTTGGTTTTTAAAAATGTCCATCCACGCTATACAAGATCACCTGTACCAGTATGCTTGTCTTTCTCACTGTGGATAAGCAGATTGGCTTCTTCTGTCCTCCTCTTTGCTGTCCTGTCCTCTTCACTAGCTGCTACATTCAATTGCTACAGGGTTAGGGAAATGGGGGAGAGAGGAGCTGTAGGGAAATAAAAGGTCTTACTTGAGTGGAACAGTGTGATCTGGCTTTGGACCTTGTCCACAGAGTGGAGACCAACTTTGGGGTCTTTCTCTCATGTGGAGCATTATTCAGCTCCTAAGAGAGGTCCTGCTTGGAGTCTCCAAATATGTTCCCTTAAAAACAGCAAGTGGCTTTCTCTCAGCAACTGAACCTCCCGGTGTCCACCTCCTGCAGCATCACAGGATCTGTAAGTCTTCTTGGGTGGGTCTCTCTCTTTCTTTTTTGGTTTATAAAAATTTATTAAAATGGAAACTTTTTTAAAAAAAGTTTATTCTATGAGCATCCATCCAGCTGCCTTTCACCTGGTCAGCTGCATGACTGCTTGGGTGGGTCTCTTTTAAGACAACTCCAGGAGAGTTCCTTCGGACACACCAATGTGGACCATGAGAAGCACACAGCTTTGTCATACACATAATGAAGGCACAGCCAACTTGCAATGCAACCCTTCCCTCTGCTCTGCTGGCCTCTCCTTCTTCTTAACTCTCCTCTATTGAGCATGCAACGCTGATTCCTATGTATCCTGAGCTCAAGGAAGATACAGGTCTGGTCATCCAATGGTTCTTTGAAAAATATCTCTCTCAATTGGCTAAAGGTAAGAATGACACATCTTATTTGTTTCCCATTGTGAGGTGTAGTCATAGAACACACAGCATATCTACTAGTCTCCCCCCAATAACCTCAAATACTGGACCAGGTGGGCAATGGGCTACTGCTGGCCGGACCTCCAGGGTCACAGTTCCCTGGCCAACCCCACTCAGCAAGTGGAGCTCTTACTTAGGATGGCAGAAAACTTGACTCTTGTAGTTTTCTAAGTTTTGGAAAACAACAGGGAGGCAATGGAAGCAATAAGAACAACAACAAAAAATCATACTTAACTTCACAAGGCTACATACACAAAAAAGGCACAAAAATAAATGTTACATTTCTAACTAGCCCATGTCTTTTTATCTATTTTCTCTATACTCTAACTACCCAACGATGAGGTCATCCTCCAGCTCTCAACTTAAAATTAGTTCCATGAATATCTACTTTATAAATTTTAACAATTTTCTTGAATTATCATCAGTAAATGAAAACTTACAAAAACATGGATCTGAATAACTTAAACTTAGTACCATAATGATTATAACCTCATTTTAAATTGCCTATGACATGCAAATTAATCATTTAAATAATCCAAAATTCTCTGTGATAAGATATCCAAATGTTTAAAAGGAACATAGGTTGTTGGTGGTGTTGTTTTGTTTGATTTTGTTTAAACAAATAATTGCCCGAATTACCTTCTCTAAGATTTGGGAAGTTTGTGCTACATTCCATTTTCACTTGCCTGTTTTATATGAAATATGTTCAAAGAATATGGGGTTAGACTTGGATATTTGCTAAGCTTCCACTTAACTCTACTTTCTTAGATTATATCCTTTGTTTTTAAATGGCAATATGTAGCCTCAACTTAAAAGAATAAAAAACTGATTGTAAGGCACCCCCTCTCCATCACTGATGGGTCTCACCACATCTCACAGAGAACTATTATTAACAGCTTAGCCCTTTAATCTACAGACCTCTTTAATCTACATACACACACAGGTACAAACACACATACACACAGGAACAAACATCTACCATACACAGTGCTTACTTTTTTTTTTTTTTTTTTTAAGACTATTCTCAATCTAATCCTGTCATCAGGTTTCTGGTTTTTGCTTTTTTTTTCATGTTCTTTCCTCACAATCGCCCACAGCCCTTCTTTAGCACAGGTATATGTGATCCACGTCCCCTTTTAATATGGCCAATGTAGCTAACATTTGTTAGGTTAATTTGTTTAGTCATCTAGTCTTGCTGGTCTTTCCGGCTATTTTAGTTTTTTTCAATACTGCTATAAATATCAATAAGACTTAAAAACATATATATGGCATTTTCTTGTTTTGGGTTCCCATCACTCTTGCATATATTTTAGTATTTTTTTAAAAAAATAAAATATAGATATTAAGAATAGAAATTAAGCCAAGAGTGAAGGAAGTGAGCTGTATTGAAGGGTTTTTACATCTTTGGTAGTGATCAGGCCAATGAAAGGAAATAAAATGTAACCGGAACTCTCTCCCAGTGGAGGAAACACATCTGCCCTTTGCTTGAGCATCTCTATGGACAACAAGTTGTAAGTTACAGATGGTTTATGAGGCTTTGAATTTGTTTTATGATTTTCAAAGGTTAGAAAGAATCAGACATTCCCATCTGCTCCTCCGCTGGACATAAAAGATGCTACAAACTTTCCATGGTCTCAATGAGGGCCAAGCTCCTGGAGGGGCATCTCTGTGCTTGGGAGAGGGCCAGTTGGCCTTTCTGTCTATGTTCATTTGGGGAAATAGACTCTTTTTATTAATCCAGACTCAGTACTCAAGTGAATGGAATGAGTAAGAGGGGACCACCAGATCCATTATAATTGGAATCTTCTGTGTATGTGAATGAGATTAAATGAATCACATTTTCTACATGTGAATATTAAATGTTCATCTTTCATATAAATTGTCCTGTTTAATAAGGAATGGAAACTTAGTCCATTAAGTTCTGTGGCTAATACATCCTTCCTCCTTCTGAATCTTATTTAAAAGAAAACATTTGGTTGGGTAATGTGTGAGATGTACCCTGGAGTAGCAATTTATAGCACTCTCTTATCAGAAATTGTTTCCAAATGCCTCATATCCATATTTGAACTTCTTCAGCCAACAATTTCCTTAAATCCCATTCTTGGAGCTCTTTGGCTGATTACTTCACTGGCCTATATCAAGGATCAGGTAAAGAGTGTGTGGACACAATAGAGCAAAACCAAATAGAACGTGTGACTAATGATTTTGACAATATGGCTTATTACACAGTTTGCATAAAATTTCACAATTTTTAGCATATTTAAAACCAGATTTTATTTAGTACTGTTATAATCCCTAGAGTATTGGCTAGACCCAGCTTTTTAACAATTTTAAAGTAACTTTCTGATAATTTTTATATATGTCTGACCTTTCTATCTTTATTCCTAGGGGCCCCTCATATGTGGCTGTGTCTGGCTCATCATTTAGCTACTAGTCGCTTTCTTTTTTTAAAATTTCTTTATTGATTAAGGTATTACATATGTGTCCTTATCCCCCCATTACCCACCCACCCCCCCCCACTTATGCCCTCAGCCCCCTGTTGTCTGTGTCCATTGGTTAAGCTTATATGCATGCATACAAGTCCTTGGGTTGATCTCTCCCTCTTACACCCACCCTTCCCTATCTTCCCTCTGAGGTTTGACAGTCTGATCAATGCTTCTCTGTCTCAGTCACTTTCTTTTGTTAGAAAATACAGTTCTGGGCCAATTGGCAACATCAAAATAGGGACAGTAGTTTAGATTCTACTTTTGTATCAATGTCAAATGTTCTAAATATGATATTGGTTCGTGGTGATTTCCAAAATGGAATTGTTCTAAGAAGATACATACTAAAGTCTTTAGAAGGGAAGGGTCAAGATGCCTGAAACTCTTACTTGGGTCAGAACAATATGCAGGTAGATATAGAGTGATACACAGCAAGTGCGGCAACGTGTTAACCATTGTTTAAGCAAAGGGAAGGAAATATAAAGTTAATTATATTATCTTTTGCAACATTTCTGGAGATTTGATGGGTTTCAAAATGAACAGTTAAAGAAAATCAAAATTGCCTCCTAAGAGAGGCTATCCCACTGTGGCAGAATCTGCCCCCAACCTACGCTGTCCACATCATCATTCACTCAACAGAACCTTAACATAACAGCATTAGTATTTTATTTATAACACTAGAGGCCCAGTGCACGAAATTCATTCACTGGTGGCGGGGGTGGGGGGGCAGGGTGTCCCTCAGCTTGGTCTGCACCCTGTAGCAGTCTGGGAGCCCTAGGGGGATGTCTGACTGACGGTGGGCCTAAGCCGTCAGTCAGACATCCTTAGCACTCCCTCAGAGGCAGGAGAGGCTCCCGCCATCACCGCTGCACTTGCTAGCTGTGGGCCTGGCTTCTGGCTGAGCGGTGCTCCCCCTGTGGGAGCGCACTGAAAACCAGGGGGCAGCTCCTGTGTTGAGCATCTGCCCTTAGTGGTCAGTGCATATCAAAGTGACTGGTCATTCTGCCATTTGGTCGATTTGCATATTAGCCTTTTATTATATGGGATTATCTGCCATACCTTCTGGATAGAAGACACACATGCTCTGTATTTTTAAAAAAATATATTTTATTGATTTTTTACAGAGAGAAAGGGAGAGGGATAGAGAGTTAGAAACATCGATGAAAGAGAAACATCGATCAGTAGCCTCCTGCACACCCCCTACTGGGGATGTGTCTGCAACCAAGGTACATGCCCTTGACCAGAATCGAACCTGGGACCCTTCAGTCTTCAGGCTGATGCTCTATCCACTGAGCCAAACTGGTTAGGGCAACATGGTCTGTATTTTAATCATGTGTGTACCCTGAATATCTAGAATGGTAAAAGACGCTCAATCAATCATTTTTTAAAAACTTAATTTATGGCAAATTGATGTCAATCACCCAACATGATTTTGAGATTTTTGTCATTACAAAAGTTGTCACATTCTCAGGAAATGGAAACCTTTTGATGTGAACGCATATAAAGTCTAATGACTGTACATACATACACCACCTAAACCCCAAGCATGAGAAAGCATGGTGCATTAGAAGCTAACTTATTTTTAAATTCACCCACTGTTTTGGATAATTTATGCTATTGATCCCATTTATGGCATCCATTGGTAAAAATAAATCATAATTGACTAAGTTTCCTTTAACATGGGCGCATCAAAAAATATCATTTGGTATTGTTGGCAGAACCATCAGAATACTATGTCAGTGTTGCTAAATATTTACATACTTTATTAAATTTCAATAAAAATGACACTAATTCAGAAATATATGTGCTCAAAACAGGCATTTTTACAAAGCACATCTTTCTTTGTCTCATCCGTATTTAGAAAAGTTAACCAACATGTTATTTGTGCCTTTCCAGGAATTTGTGGCCAAGGCCCAATCTCTTTCTTCTTATTCTTAGTTGATTTTCACACATGAATTACATAATTAAATTCAATTTGTGTTTGTTTTATTGTTTTGGAAATTTCTGGAGTTCTAAGCTTGCATCTTTCCTTTAGACAAGGCATGTTCATTTTTCACCAAGATAGTAGACAAAAGGCCTCAGCCAATGTCAGTTAACAAGTCAAGTTTACCTAACACATGGGGTGCTTTGAGGTGTTTTGATTATTGTTGGGCAAAACAGGCATCTGGCATATCAACGAAAACAATTCCAGTAAATTAAAAGGATCCTTCAACCCAAAAATAATGAGCTTTATAAAGTGTGTGGCTCATTTTTAGATAATTGCCCTTAATTTACTCAGCTGAAATACCTTACCATTTCCCATGATTAAAGGGTACCATGTTTGACTTGTCATTGAATTAGTTTGATATTGGTATAAATGAGCTGTAAAGTAGGTCCATGATTGCTTCCTGAAGAATATGAATGTGTTTTCTTTTGGTACTTGCTCAATAAAGAATGAAATACACCTGATCTTTGGGTTTTGAAGCACATCTTCTGCAGTTTAAAAATGAAGGAAAGATGAAATTAATCAGCAAGACATGTATTTCTACAAATAAATGAAAACTTCATCTGGTAATGATGGGATGCAAATGAATAATGGTACAAGTTGGCACTTTCATCTTAAACCTGACAGAAATAAATCTCCATGGAGAAAAAAGAAAGAGAAAACCAGCTAATCTCTATTATCACAATGACCAAATTTACTCCTCTTAGCTACAAAAGTGTGTATTACAAACATATATTAAAAAAAGTCAATTTTACTGAAAGATAATTTTAGAAAATAAATTTAAAAAATAAATTTTGTTAGGCATTTTTTCAGTAAAACTACTTATCTTTACTAACATTTTTTCCATGAGCCACGCTGGCAACTATCTTAAGACGCATGTGGCTCAAGAGTTTTACTCTATCTGTAATAAATTTCCCTGTAGAAGAGGAGACACATTGAAAGGAGAAAAGCTGGTAGCCTCTAAATGTTGATAAGTTTTGCCCCAAAACACTGAATGAGTCCTAATATTTTCTTTCACTGAGTGACTTTTCCATGTTTCTAGAAGACAGCCCTCCGGAAAACAATCTAGAATTTCACACCTGACTACACAGATCTGAGCTCCTTTATTCTGTGACCATGTCCTTGTAATGTTTAAGTGGATGTGAATCTTTTTAATTGTGCTTCCTGGTTCCTTTCACTTACTCCAGTGCAGAGAATCTGAGGCAGAGATGCACAATATATAGTAAATATAACGTGAATCACATATGTAATTTTAGATGTTTGATAGCTACATTTATATACGTACTATAAAGAAGAAATTCATTTAGGAATATATTTTATTTAACCCAGCATGTCCGCCAAATCACCATTTCAGCATGTCAGCAGCACAAGAATGAATATCATTGTGCTTCATTTTGAAATCTGGTGTTTATGTTTCACTTACAGCACCTGCAATAGACTGAATGTTTGTGTTCTCCCAAGTTCACATGTTGAAATTATAATTCCCAGTGTGATAGGATTAGGAGGTGGGCTTTGTGGAGGGGATTAGGTCATGAGGGTGGAACCTGCCTGAATGGGATCAGTGCCCTTATAAAATGGAGCCGAAGAGCTCTCTCATCCTCCTTTTGCCATGTGAGGGCACAGGGAGAAGTCAGCAGCCCACAGCTCAGAGGAGGGCCCTCATGAGAACCGTGCCACAGCCTGACGGTAGACTTTCCATCCTCCAAAACTGTGAGGAGTAAACCTCTGTTGTTTAGAAGCCACGCAGTCTATGGTACTTTGTTATTGCAGCCCATGCAGACTGAGACCATCCAGCTCAACTCAGACTAGCCACATTTCATGACTTCAGGAACCACACATGGCTTGGGGCTGCTGTGTTGGAAAGCCAGTTATAAGAGGAATAGCAAAGGCGCTAGAATTGGCATCGGCCAATGTAGGGTCGTAACTGCCCTCCATCAATGTCTAGAACCGGACATCTAACCTGTGGGCTATGGATTTTAAGTCTTTAAAATAAACAGGTCTGGGTAGATGGTTTTAAGTGTTTATTTTAACTCTACGATGATGATATTATTATCCTAATGAGAAGCTTTTGCTTTCTGGCTTCCCTGGGGTTGCTAAGAAAAGCCATTATCCGTGGTTAAGTAAATGACATTCCTGCTGTGACCCAGTGTGCAGCAGTGACACAGGCTTGTCCCATGAGGAGCAGGGCTTGCAAATCAGAGCCCGCAACTGGGTGGGGCCACCCTAGGATTCTTTTAAAGGAGACTCAGATTTGAGATCACAGTCTTTAAAATTTCTTTTTATGTTTAAATGGAGTCATAATAAATATGACATGCCTCCCAGATGCATTTACTCAGTTTTAGCTATGATGGTTGCTGCTCTCTTAGAGTTTCTCTCTGGGAGTTCAAAGTTCTTTTTTTTTTTTGCATCTCACCACATCTACATGTTAAATGAGAGCATCCCCCCAATATCCTCCAAATTGCCAAGTCATGTGATTGTGTCAGATGCAGAAACTTAATTGTACGTATGCAGGTCTTAACTATATGGCATGCTCTTGATATTTGGTTGGTAAGTACCTGGCATTTATTATGAAGTTTAGTCATCAAGGAGGAAATGGCAGATTGAAAAGATTTCATCATTTTCCCAAGATCAGGCGATTATTTACTAGTAAAGCTAGAACTGGAAGTGAGGTTTTCTCTGATGGAATAAAGGATGTTTTCCACTGCTGTGTCATCCTACCTGACTTTCCTTTCTGCTCAGGCAATTCCAGCATGGCATGTGGATGGCCCTCCTGAAGTTCATTCCTCTAGGCCAGTGATTCTCAACCCTGGCTGCAAAAGAGTATCACTTGGAGGGTTTTCCTAAAAACATAAATACCAACGGCCGGTGTTGCTCAATGGTTGAGTGTTGACTCATGAATCAGGAGGTCATGGTTCAATTCCCAATCAGGGTACATGCCTGGGGTTCGGGCTCAATCCCCAGTGTGGGGCCTGCAGGAGGCAGTGGATCAATGATTCTCTCTCATCATTGATGTTTCTCTCTCTATCTATCTATCTCTCAAATTAATAAAAATATATTTAAACAACAACAACAACAACAATATCCTGGTCCCAGCCCAGGCACCCAGACCTACTAAATCTGCTTAATTTTTAATGAATTTCTAAGGTTCATTTGGTCTGGGGTGAGGCCCAGAGCTGGTTATTAATTCAAAAGCTCCCCAGATACTCTAATATTGCAAACCAAAAGGTGAGAACTATTATTTTTGTTGAAAGTAGAAATGAAACCTTAACCTAAGGAATGGATATTTTCCATCTGCTCATTAAATGTATAGGCCTATCCATGTTAAGAGAAGTAGATGACTAAAACAATGTGAATATGGGTGTGTTCCATTTCTATTAAACATGTAAAAGTGTAGGGATAGTGTGTATGTGTGTTTTTTAATTTCAGTTGTTTTTGTTAAGCATCTATTTCTACAGATGGACATAACCACCGACTTCAGATCATCATTGGTTCTCCCATGCTCAATTCTATTCCAATCCACCTCCTTTCCTAAGCTAGTTCTCAGCCTCCGAGCTCAAAGATGACCATTCTCCACTCCAGAATCACAGCATGTTCCCACCCTTCCTTAGTTCTTGATGGAAAGAAGGTACTTCCTGAGGCGGCAGTCCCCTTTGGAAGCAATGTCTCCTTTTCTCTGATTGGCCAGATCTCTGCTACAGGGCCACTCTAGCTGAAAAGGATTCTGGGAAAAGTAGTTCTTCTAAGGGCATATTGTCATCATGCCACCTATATAATAAACCCTGAAACTCCACCAACAACAGCAAAAAATTATAGCTTTATTGCTAAAAAAAAAAAAAAAATAGGGAAAATTGGGATATTAAAGAGGCAATGATCAGTTTGACAGCATGTTGCCCTTCAGGCTGGTACCACTATTTCTGTTACTGCATCCTAGCATTCACAACTTATAATCATGTATTCATTCATTTATTTATAAGTCTCTTTGTTTATTAACTACTAGAGGCCCAATGCATGAAATTTGTGCAAGATTAGCCTTCCTTCCCCCAGTTGCTGGCACTGGCTTCCCTCTGGCACCCGGAACCCTGGCTTCCCTCCAGCCACCGGCAGGCACCCGGACCTGGGCAGCCCTGGCTTCATCTGGAAGGATGTCTGATCTAATTAGCATATTATGCTTTTATTATTATAGATACTATGCTCTTTGTCTTCATAGAGCACCACTGACTATATTGTTTGGTACCTAAAAAAAACTTAACACACATTTGTTCACTGAAAGTTGAATAAATGAAATTGGGGGGTGAATAGGAATAAGACAGAATACAGTATTTCCCTTATCTCACTTAGATCTGTTCTATGTATTTTATATAGTTAGTGTTTTAATGCTACCAATTTTTAAAAAAATATATTTTATTGGTTTTTTTACAGAGAGGAAGGGAGAAGGATAGAGTTAGAAACATCGATGAGAGGATGAGAGAGAAACATTGATCAGCTGCCTCCTGCACACCCCCAACTGGGGATGTGCCCACAACCCAGGTACATGCCCTTGACCGGAATCAAACCGGGGACCCTTCAGTCCGCAGGCCAGTGCTCTATCCACTGAGCCAAACCAGTTAGGGCAATGCTACCATGTTTTAAAGAGTGTTTTTCTTGTGTTTGCTTTTAGTATAAGTTTTGGAATAAATTACCAACCCTGAGTTATAAAGACCAAAGATGCTTAATAAAATAAATTAAGTAAAGGTTTGTTTTCAGAGTTCATATATGATTCATAGCATGAAATTTAATAAAATATCTTAAACATATCCTATAATATTATCACAGAAATAAAATTTGCATAGTCAAAAAATATCAATCAGACATATGGAAGCTAACTTTCGAACTACTGACTTGGACTGTTCTGGAAACTAGTAAAAGTTGCAGCAAGGTACATTATTTAATTTCACAAAAATGTAAACACCACAAATTCCTTTGTAGACCCCTCTGGCTCAGGCTATCTGAAGCCCTCTGTGTGGACCACCCCTTTCTTCTAAGTCCTACATTCCCTCAGCACTCCCTCTGCTCTAATCTCTCTCTCACCCTTTTCCCCAGACTGCAGGTCATCAGCTAAGGGCCTTAGAAGTCAGCAGGGATGGTGCATATGCAGACTCAGCAAAGACGTGAGTAAAAGATAAACTTGGAAGAAAAAGAAGAAAAAGCATTTCACTCCTGCTTCTTTGAAAGATGAGTTTTAGCTTACTTTGCAAAGAATATTGAAAAAGTCACGGCACCACATTGTGTCTTTTAGCAGCGACTTTAGAAAGGTCTCCTTTCCCTTCCATCAACTATTAAATACAGAGCTCCAGCTGAGAGGCCGCCAATTCTCACTTGGCCTGCTGTAAAGTCCTCAATTTTTCCATTTACCACATGACCTTGGATAAAGCAATGATCTGCTCTGAGCCCTGGATGCATCTTTGGAAGAGGCAGCTTTAAAAGCTGACTCCAGGTTTGTGGTGATGGACAGATGAGATATAGAGGAGATGTACATTGGTTATTGGAAAACAAACACTCTTGTAATGAGATTATGTTCTCCTGTTTCAAACCCTTTCAAGACTTCCCATTGTGCTCAGAATAAAAATCTAACTCTTCCTTGATCTCTCTCTACATCTCTCAACTCTCCTTGTACTGCTCTTCTTGTAGCCCATCCAATCCGTGTACCTACCTACCTTTTATCTCATCAACCTCATCCTTGGCCCAGTACTCCTCCATTAGATGGTTTTCCCTCCAAATTATTCAATGGCTAAATCATTCATGCATCAACCCAAAAGCCATTTGACACCCTCTTCAATATTCTCCATAGCACTATGTGACATTATTCTGTTTGTTGCATGTGTCTTTTCTATTTCATCTGCCTAACATGAAGGATCAATGGAGCAGTGCATGGTAAATGTATTAAAGGAAAACATACACTGAATAAATAATGTTTGGATACAATGTATTTCAAGTAGTCTGGTTCAACACACAATCTCATTCAGCTACAAAGACCAGCTAGAAAACTACAAATGATGCCTGAATAGTTTGAAAGTCAATACTACTTACATATGCAGTGCCTGAGACATATGTAACCCAGATGTCATTTGTGAATTCATCCATTCATTCATTCATTTTTATTTATATTTTTCTTTTTTCTTTATTGACTAAGGTATTACATACCTTATCCCCCCATTCCTTCCCCACCCCCCCACTCTTCCCCTCACCCCCCTGGTGTCTGTGTCCATTGGTTAGGCTTATATGCATGCATACAAGTCCTTTGATTGATCTCTCCTCCTTACCCCCACCTTCCCCTACCTTCCCTCTGAGGTTTGATGGTCTGATCGAAGCTTCTCTGTCTCTGGATCTGTTTTTGTTCATCAGTTTATGTTGTTCATTATAATCCACAAATGAGTGAGATCATGTGATATTTATCTTTCTCATTCATTTTAATGTGCTAGGTCCTGGACTCAGCACAGAGACACAATGGTAAGATCTAGTAAAGATGAGCGTGAGTCTTACATCCATGCCTTGTGGACATTGGAAACAGTCAAAACTTCCCCTATAATTTTGCATTTAATAAGGGATGAGGCTGAGTGCTTTCCTGTCTCTGAGTGTCTTTTTCCAGCATATGCCATTTTCTCCCACAACCCATTACCAAGGCAGGATCATTGCCTTCTTAATGTCTACACATAAAGGTCCCCACAGGTCCAACATATTCATGAGTGAAATAGACTTTCTCATGATGGGGGTGGGTTGTTGGACAGGAGGAGCTTTCCACAAAGCAAACAGGTTACCTGTGACCACGTTTATTCTTAGCACAGGGCCATCCATTCATGCCACAAGGGCTCCCAGGCTGCAGCTTCACATCATCTGACGCTCCATTCTCAGATCTTTCCTCCCCTCTTGGTCCTTCTGATCTCTCTCCTCTTCCCTTTCAGGAACATTCTTCATAATCTCTAACAAGGCTTATGCCTTGAGGTCTATTAGCCAAGATCTCAATATTTCACTCAACATCCCATGTGCTTTATAGGAAGCTTTACAATGAAAGCAATAGCCTCTCTAAGATATAGTGAGTGGTCTCTGTTGCCATATTAATATTATTTCACCTTCTAACATTTGGGTATACTTTCTGGAAGAAAGAATGGCTAGGGAACAGACTAATGGCAAGGCTACAGGGCTACTAAGGTATCAGTTATATGCCTCATGATAATTTTTGACACTAATAATAACTCTTAAAACATAATAATGACTAAGTGAATGTTTTCTATGTGCCAGGCACTGTTTTAGGCACTTTGACCCTCATATTGGCCTTTATACAGTAGGTACTGTATCATCCCCATTTTACAGATGAAAAATGAGGCACAACTGGGTTAACTTACTTGCCCAGGAGATGTTTCTTCATACCATTGCTCTGCCCAGAATCCTGGTTTCCAAAAGCAGAGGGCTCAGAGGAAATATGTTCCTTCTCAATGAGCTGAAATTGCATCTATGAGCTCTGGTGTCTTCTCCTTGGAGAAGAAGATGAAAGGAGAAGCCTGGTCACAGAATCTGATGGGCAGATTCCAGATTAGTTTGTTTTTAACTTATGGGTAAAATTAGAAGCCAATGTTTACCACTGCGTGGTACCTGCCAAACTCTGCTAAGCACTTTCCAAACTTAATCATATTTTAACCCCCACCCTCAAGCCTCAAAGGCAAGTATTATACCTATATTTTTTGAAATGATTCTCTGACAGCTTCAAACCCTTAGGTCACAAATATGGTGAACAGTGCAACTGGGCTTCCACTTCAATGGCAAGACTTTTCCACAGCTATGCTGGACTGGACCATTCCTGCTGTGCTTTCCCTCGAGTTTACCTGGGGTAGGGTAAAGACTTTTGTCACCTCGCTGGCTTATGGCTCCTTCTTGAGCTCATATCCATACCTCATCCTCTCCATCCCCTTTTCCCTCGAGTTACTGATGTAAATTGCATATGGTTGCATTTCCCACCTATTAAAAATACACAGAAAGAAAATATAACTATGAAATTATTCTAAACTACACTTTTCCATTTCCACTGCCTCTCATCATAACCTAATAATAACACTCAATGAGGTAGATATGATAACTTGTTGACACTTTAATTGATGGATTTTCAAACATGGAATCTTGGCATATTTATAACAAATCTTTTCTATAAAAGAATTGGTTATAATATATTTGTATAGCTGGTATACTACTCTGTGTATAGGCACATATCTATACAAATTCTGTACATATTCATCTGTATCTAAAATAAGCTAAACAGAGTTCATGCTAATTACTCTAAGTCAAATCCATTACCACATGGATCATTCTAACATGCTTTCTTGCTTGACTGTAAGTTCCCACTCCACCAATGAGAAACTTGGTTCTCCTCAGCTGCTATTCATTTACTTAGTTGTTCAGGTCCAGTCTCCTTGCACAATGGTTTCAGAATTTTTAAGTGCCATCCCTGTGGGAAACACCTTTATAAAGCACTGTGCTTATGTGAAATTCCTTTTGCCTTTAGTCTTAAAGACTCACTCATTTCTAAAGTTACTTAGATTACCAACATTTTCTCCTAACTTATTCAGAGCATTTATTTCATTTGTTTGTAATACAGTAACATTCTTTTGTCATGGTATATTTCATCCTGTGATTCCTCAAACTCTTAAATGCTGTATTTCAATTTGCATACATTAACTCTTTGTGTTACAAATAAAGTCATATGGGTTTTTGACAAACACACAATATCATGTAGCTACCATTATGGCATCATACAGAATAGTTTAACCTCCCTAAGAAACATCAACCATGCTTTACCTATTCCATCATGCCTCCCTCCAACTTCTGCCAGTCACTGATAATTGGAACCATACAGTATGTTAAGACTTGTTGGCTTGTGAATTTTAAAAACAAAAAATGAAAGTAATAGGGAAAATGGAGAGCAGAGTACTATCAAAAATACATGCAGTGGAAATGGTGAAATAAATAGATTTTTAAGGAAACAATGGCATTTGACTTTCCAGTGAAATACAATATACATGCAGAAAGGTGCTCAACAATAAGGTTAAAGAGCATGGTATTGGAGAAAAATTGACAGTAGATCAATAAAACAGATTAGAAACTCCAGAACTAGACCCACACATTATGGTTGATTGATTTTCCAAAAGGTGCAAAGGAAATCAGGAAAGACGGGATAGTCTTTTCAACAAATTTTTCTAGAATATGCAAAAAATTGAGCCTTGATCTGTATTTTTCACCCTATGCAAAGATGAACTCAAAATGGATCATAGACTTAAAAATAATGAAATCTGAAGGCACAACACTTCTAGGAAAAAACCACAAGAGAATATTTCTATGACCTTGAGTTAGGCAAAGATATATATATATTATTGATTTTTTACAGAGAGGAAGGGAAAGGAATAGAGAGTTAGAAACATCGATGAGAGAGAAACATCGATCAGCTGCCTCCTGCACACCCCCTACTGGGGATGTGCCCGCAACCAAGGTACATGCCCTTGACCAGAATTGAACCTGGGACCCTTCAGTCCACAGGCCAACGCTCTATCCACTGAGCCAAACCTGTTAGGGCGTCAAAGATTTCTGAGATATGACATCAAAAGCATGATTCCTAAATTTTTTTTAAAAATTAACAAATTGGACTTCACCAAAATTGAGAACTTTTGCTCTTTGAAAAACAAAGTTATGATCATGAAAAGGCAAGCCACAGACTATGAGAAAATATTTGCAAAACTCATATCTAACAAAGGACTTTTATATAGAATATATACAGAACTCTCAGACTTCAACAATAAGAAAACAATCCATTTGACAATGAGCAAATTCTTATTTTACAAGAGAAAGAAAGAAATAAACATCAATGGGGTGCCCCACATGCCCCATACTGGGGATGGGACCCAGGACCCAGAACCCAGGTATGTGCCTTGACCTGAAATTAAACTGGCAAACTTTTGGTGCATGGGAGGACACCCAACCAACTCAGCCACACCAGCCAGGGCACAAAATTCTTAACAGACATTGCACTAAAGAAGATATAGGGATGGCTAATAAGCACATGTAAAGCTGCTCAGCATCATTAGGGATTAGAGAAATGTTAATGAAATCTACAATGAGATACTACACTACACCCAACACAATAAAAAAAAGAAAGAGAAATAACAAGGAAATGAAGACAGTTAGCCTGGCATTTCTGACATGCAGAGCCTTTGGAACACTTCCTCTTTGCTGGTAGGACAACAAAATGGTACTGATATGTCCACTTTGGAAAGCATGTTGGCAGATTCTTTTTTTTTTTTAAATATATTTTATTGATATTTCACAGAGAGGAAGGGAGAGAGATAGAGAGCTAGAAACATCGATGAGAGAGAAACATCGATCAGCTGCCTCCTGCACACCTCCCACTGGGGATGCGCCCGCAACCAAGGTACATGCCCTTGACCGGAATCGAACCCGGGACCTTTCAGTCCACAGGCCGACGCTCTATCCACTGAGCCAAACCGGTTTCGGCTGGCAGATTCTTATAATGTAAACCATACACTTACCATTTGACCCAGCACTTCCAATCCTAGATATTTATTGAAGTGATATGAAAACTGATGCTTATACCATAACCTATACAGACATGTTTATGATGGTGTTACTCATAATCTCTAAAAACTGGAAATTGTTTTAACTGAGGAATGGATAGAAAACTGTGGCACCTTGTACAATGGAATAATATCTATATATATAAAAGCCTAAGTGACCATCACAACTGAATGGACGACCGAACAGGCTGCGTGAGGTGACCAGGCCGGCAGGGGGGTTAGTGAGGGGTGACCAAATGACCGAGCAGCAGGCTGCATGGGGTGATCAGGCCCGCAGGGGGGGCAGTTGATGGTGACCAGGCCAGTAGTGTGGGGCAGTGAGGGTGACCAGGCCAGCAGGGGGGGGGGGGGAAGTTGGGGGCGGCCAGGTCAGCAGGGGGGGGGGGCAGTTAGGGGCAATCAGGCAGGCAGGCAGGTGAGCAGTTAGGAGCTAGTGGTGCCAGATTGTGAGAGGGATGTCCTGGGGATTGGGCCTAAACAGGCAGTCAGACATCCCCCAAGGGGTCCTGGATTGGAGAGGGTGCAGGCTGGGCTGAGGGGAACCCCCCCACCCTCCCACTCCCCATGCATGAATTTCTTGCACCAGGCTTTTAGTTCAGTAATAAAAAGATCAAACTACTGATAGATGCACCAACATAGGTGACTATCAAAGGCATTATGCTAGGTCAAAAGGCTATCTGTATGATTCCAATTACCTGACACATTTGTAAGGAAAAAACTATGAATAGTTGGCATGGGTTGATGGTGATGAAGGGAAGAATTGACTACAAAAGAGAAACACAAAGAATTTTAAATAATGGAAATTTTCTGTGTCATGGTTGTGGATAACATGATTCTATGCATTTGTCAAAACCCATAAAACTTTACCCCAGAGAGTGAATCTTACTTTATACACATTAAAAAAATCAACCAACAAAAATAAAGTTATCACAGAGGATAAACAGTACACCATTAAGATGGCATAAGACTCTAGTTCCCTGCCTTCCAGCTCTAAAAACTTGGTTAAAAATCTTTCAAGGTCTCACCTGTATGAGGCCATGGGAGATGAGATTAGTTTGTGGAGAAAGAGCCACTATCTAGACTGACAGTCTTAAGAAGGTCCTAGACCAATATTTTGCAAATCAATCTAAATTCACTCTAGTGGTGGACTCCTTCCCCCCTTTTTATTTTTTCTGTAGAGCAGAAATCTTCACTTAACTACTTCCATATTTGTGATAGATTTCCATATTTATCCTTCAAGTAAAAACCTATATCTAGAGGATAGTGCTTATGACTGGATACCAAATGGTGACTCAAAATATTTTCAGAAAACGCCCTATTGTTTTGCCCTCTCCTTTGTTTTGTCATTGGGACCCTGATGTAATTTTGTCAGGCAGAGGCACACAAACATGTGAACTTTCTGAGATAAAGTACCTGAAATAAAATAAAGCTCGTGGACATGTATTGGAAATAAGTGCCAGCCTTCACATCAGATGCTCTTGCAGCATCGTCTCACATCAGATGGATGATGATGAGTACACACTCTAGCCCACTCTATTCCCTCAGATTCCTGGTAAACCCCGGACATCCCAGCTCACCAAAGGCTGTGTGAGTAGATGTTATGAGGTAGACTTTTTTTATTAATATTTTAAAGAGCAAGTTGAAATCAGGTATATCAATAATTTCAAACATCTCAACTCCAGCTCCTTTCCCTGACTTTCAGGAAATCATAAAAATAGCTCCTGAAGTCCTTTTATTTCATATAAGTACACAACAGCTTGGCTTGTCTCCCACGGGTAGAAGTAAGAGCCTCCAGGTCCAGGTCATATGTCCACACATATGATATCAAATTGTGTTCAAGGTTTGCCATGACTGTGAACAAGGTTTGCCAAGGTTTGCAGGAGTGAAGCCAAAGCTGGGGCAGAGACAAAGCAAAGTTGCCCTGTTAAGTGAGTGCAGAGGTGCCCAGGAACACAGAGAGGCATTGGGCAGCATCTTCTAATTGTCCCCAATGGCCCAAGTGAAGCCAGCTCCATGGCTCCCTCCCACCAACATCATCCCTGAATGATCACTAGGGACTTCTGCTTTATATATATTTTTCTCCCGTCAATGTGGCAGATTCATTTAGTCAGTAACATGGCATGGTGATCTTGAGCAAAAGGCGATTTGACAGTGATACACAGACTTTCTCTGTAGCTTGGTGTCCATTAAAATGATTTAGGGGAAAAAGGAAAAATAAGGTGATTTTTTTAGGTAGCTGAGAGAAACCAAATAATAAATTAGTATCTTTTTAGAGGGATGTGATAGGAAAGCTTCTGGAAAAGAAGACAAGAGTGTGGCTTGTAGTCTGGCCCCTGTTACTTACTAGCACTGTGAACTTGGGCAGTCTGCTTGACCTCAGGAAACCGCCATTATCATGTAGACAGTAATGACTGTCTTGCCTAATTTACCTTCAGTGCACATCACAATTGTGTGTGTGTGGAGACAGTAAATCAGAGGACATTTAAAAAATCTCTCTTGATTCTAGAAAGAATGACCACATTGTATGTATGCAGTGTCTTGCATCCCTGGAATGTAAGACAATTTACAAATAGATATCACCAGTCCCCAAGGTGTCAAGAAGGGGTAGGAAGGAAATAAAGAGCTTATTCAATCAGAAAATGTATTTATTGAATGCCTACTATTTGTCTTGTCTATCAACATGCTCTCCTTTAATCTTCATCATGAATCTCTATGATAGGTTTTGTAATTTCTATTTTGCAGACAAGAAAATTGAGGTTCAAAGAGATTAAATTACCTATTCTGCATAATACAGCTATTTTCAATACCAATGGCTAACTTTCCATCTCAGAACAGAGAAAGTGTCATCACATACCTTCCCCAAATCACAGCGGTCCCTCTGCAAGGACGTTACCCACTTGGCTTCAGGTACATGCTTTCCTCATTGGCTTTCTTATGTTGTCACACAGTTTTTATAATTATGAATGTAGGATCCTTGGTCAAATTGCCTGACTCAGTTTCAGCTCAGCCACTTTTATGAGTTGTATGACCTTCAACAACTTGTTCAACTTTGCTTCTGCTTCAGTATCCTCATATGTGAAATAGCCTAACAATGCAATGCTCCTCACAGTATCATCATGAAAATTAAATGAGGTAGCATATACTGGTATAGTCTTAGAACTCTGCTTAATATATATCACTAAATCCACTGTGAAGTTTAGGCAATGATACCAGCAGAACAAAAACATTTGAAAACTAATATTAAAAGTGGTCATGCAATCACTGATTTTTATACATGATACCAAATTTGATTTGATTGTTGTGAAAAAAAAAGGATATGGTATTTGCCTTATTTCCTTTTAAAATACTGTTAATTATGACTCTGATTTAGCACTTAGACAGGTGTGCATTTAATTATATTTGGAACTTGGCCATCTCCTTCTTTAAAAGGAAACTCAAAGATAGAAAAAGAAAATTATAACAAATATTTATAAATTAGTTCTTTATTTGATAAATAACTTTTGGCAAAATACTTTGCAAAAGTAAAAACAAACAAACAAAAAAAAACACAAAAAAACAATGAACAAAACAAATAGAAAAAATGACTAGAATAGAGAAAAAACAATTAAGGAGGTGAAGAGTATATAGAAAGATTTCCTTAGAAGACTAATGGCATCTGTCTGTTCCGTTTCTTTTCTTTTCTTTTCTTTTTGCCTTCAAGTCCACAAAATATGTTTAGTTGAATTTCTCATGTCATCATGTAGTTGATATAGGGTGAGGAGGCAGGGCTTCAACAGGTCATGCAAATTTTGAGAGATTTGGGGTTGAGAGCTGGAGAGTTGTAGCAATGTAGTGAATCAGTAGCTGATAGTTCACATAACTTACCTGCTGTCCAAGGGATGGTTATTACATTTCTTCACAAATCCTCTACTACTAGTCATTCCCTGAATTAGTCAGAATAAGTTAGGTTGTGCTGCTTTAACAAACAACTCTACCTCTTAGTGGCTTAACATGAGACATTTGTTTCTTGTTTATAGAGTTTCTTTCTGAGACATCTGCTTTCCATTTGGTGAATGAGCCATCTCCACACAAAACCTTTTACATTCATGCCTACAGGGAAAGAAAGAGCAAGACTGAGGAATCAAAGTGGCTTTTTCCTGCTCCATGGAGGAAGAACACTCATCATTGTTATTTGTGTTTCATTAGACAGAAAAATTTGATGCCTCTGTCCAACCATGTAGAGTGGCATCTCTGTGTGCCCAGAAGAGGAGAAATGGGTCTTGGTGGACATAATACCTGCTTGTCCTCTGTGCTTCAATCCCACTGATCTTTTTATTTTGGGAACACTCCAAGCTTATTTCTACCTTAGGAATCTTTGTACTAGGTCTTCTATGGTGCAAATCAATAGAGCATTCCACAAGCAAAGAATGATTAGAGCAAACGCCACATCCTAGAAGAGTGTTTATACCTATGTTCCTCACAAAGATGGTCCCTTGATCTTGGCAAATGCCATCTCTTCAGAGAAGGCTTCCCAGTCACAATCTGTTACATTATCCTCCTTTAATTTTAAGTAGAGAATTTATCACTGGGTTGTTTTTTCTTTTTTAAGATTTAGTTCTTATCTCTTCTACCCCTTGCAATATAAGCTCCATGAAACCAAGAATTTATCTTATCTTCTTATCAGCTGGAATCTGGAATTCTAGCACTAGCTTAGTCCTGGTACATCAAGGGTAGTCAATAAATATTTGTTGAGATGAATGAATAAGTCAGAATAATATGAAAATCAAAGTCAGTTCATAGGTGGTGACCAAAAATCTTACTGGACCAAGCAATTGAACTCAACCCCCCAGTTAATAGAATTCACGACAGGCCTTGGCTATTACTGACTGTACACCCCATCCACTGTTCTAAGGAGGAGAATATCCAGACTCCACCTGAATGCACCTGGAAAATGGGGAGCTCACCACTCATCAAGGGCAGCACAACTGTATTTATTGAGTGTGTGTTGTTCTAAGAACAACTCATTATAATATAATTGTGTCTTTATATGCTACTTTAAATACGATTACTGTTAATATCACTTTGAATATTAAGAACTAGTGGCTTAACGAAGTTCAGTAATTTACCCCAGGTCACAGAGTTAGTGATTCAAAAGGGGGTTTATTTTCATCTCAAAATGAAGCTTTTCACTAAAATAATCTAATATTTTTGGAGCAGGACCTATTCAGCTTTGAGATATCTCTAATTATCAGAATGCTGTTTCTTCCTTTAAACCAAGTAATGAGTCCTTATAACTTCTCATCATTAATATCTGTTTCCATTGGTGAGAGCCACTCATCATATTGTTCTCTGTTTCATTTGGAAGCCAAGTGAAAATCTTAAGTGCATCATCAACAAGGTGACGTTATTTCCAGACTCCTTTCTATTCCGGTTGGAATGTTTTGGATGGAGAGGAGCTTATGCCCAGGCGGGACACGGATGTTCTCAGTGGGCTCTGAGCAGCATGCTGCGTGCTGCATGCCAGGCCTTGGTTATTACTGATTGTACAACACGTTCCATCCTGCAGCCTGTTGGTTGCTTTAAGCTTGTTTAGCAAATGAGTCTTACTAACATGTCTATTGAGTTTCAGCTAAAATACTGAGTGCTGTTAAGAACAATCAGTTCTTGTCTAATGTATTCTTCCAGCACACATGATCTCACAGACTCATCCCTATCAAACACAAAGAGGAAAAAACAAAGAAAGGGCTTTACCTGCCCTGGTATCTAGGAAGGGCCCAACCTCATACTACCAAACACCTAAGACTATTTGCTGGAATAAATTCCACAATGACCAGCTGAAAAGAAACAGGTCTCTCCAGCTACCAAGTACACTGAATTCTCATGGCAAGGAAGACCCAGGGGGATTTCAGCCACATCAGAGGGGGTGAGGGCCAGGAGCACTTTGAGTATAGACATAACAATGAGTATGGGCACAGACAGACACACAGTCAGACACACACAAACACACACACAGTCCATTTTCCTACAACAATATCCAGGGCCGAGGTGGTCAGGCTCATGGACAGGATGCTGAATTCACCTGTGTGCAGGGGAGAGCTGGGATGCTGTGGAAGGAAAGTCTGTCTGAGTTTTTCAGTGGGACCCACACCTTTGTTGAGAGGCCTCCACAGTAATTTCCAGAAATGACAAATTCAAATCTTCATATGAACAGTGGATCAAAAGACAGAAACAACCTACAAACAAAAGAGCTCTTATTCAAACTAACATCCTTAAAAAGTTAGTTAAGGACATTCAAGAAGATAGTGTGTCAGTGAAACAAGACAGTATACTAAGAAATAAGGACTGAGAATAGGGTATTTTGGAAATTAAAAAAATGTTAGTTTTTTAATTAAAAGGAAGCATATTCTTGGATAGTGTACAGCTAACATGAATACATGGTAAGAGTATTTAATTCTAGGTAGAAATGTGGAGGGAACAGTAAGATATGGAGAGAAAAAGGACAGACCCAAGAGAGCCAGTATCTGCATGGTCTCCAGGGATGACAAGCTCCTCAAGGGTCAGCACACTTTCTCTGTAAAGGGCCAGGCAGCAAATACTTTAGAGCTCTGCAGGCCATCGGGTCTTTGTCAAAACCCCGGAAGTCTGCCCTTGCAGTTGAGAGTAGCAGGGGACTAATGGGCTTGGCCATGTTACAATAAAACTTTATTTACAGACTCAGGTGACAGGCCAGATGTGGCCTGTGAAATGCAGTTTGCTGCCTTCTAACCTAGGAGGTAGAGAGGAAATAGTACTCCATGGGCCTTCGCGTCATGCTCACACACGGGCTTGGACTGAATGGACCTGGCCTTACCTTCCAGCTCCATCCTTGACTTGCTGTGTGATCTCAGACAGGTTCCTCTGTCTCAGTTGCTATCTCGCCCTTTGTTAGATGAATATCTTGCACAGTATATGGCTAAGAGAAAAGTGTGATAATAGTTCACAGTATTATAAAGTAAGAAAATTAAATATCACATGAAAAGCTGAGCTCAATAAATAATAATGCTTGGGATTTGAATTTTTATTATCAACAAAGGAACACATTAATATATAAAGCATTATTAAAAATCAATAAGTAAAATGATAGGCACCCAAATATTTGAAAGGCATCCGAATCAAGGAACTGGCAATTCTAAATATAAGAAATATGTTAAATTCTTAATATGGTGAAAAGAGGAATCTCACTAGGAAAAAATATTTATATATAATACTGATGTCCCTGGTTTGATAATAGGAAGAGATTAAAACTTTTATTTCCTGGTGTTGATGAGTGTATAAAGAAATATGCACTTTCTTTCTTTAAAATATCTTTTTATTGATTTCAGAGAGGAAGGGAGAAGAGGTCACTGGTAGCATTTCTGCTTTAGAATCCCTGGGGAGACTGATAAAAAATCAATACCTGAATCCTACCACCAACCAATTACTGAATTAAGATCTGAGAGTAGAGCCCAGGAATGTTCATTTTGTTTCACTCCCCAGTGACCCTTCAGTAGACTAAATTGTGTGATCACTAGAGTAGACATCACACTCACTGCAGGCTGACCCTGGAAACAGGGCAGCTTGAAAATGGTTGATGAACTCATCTGTGTTTTCAGCAAAAGACAAAGGCTGACAATCTGCTCCTCAGGGTTCATATCTTGGCAAAGAAACAACAACCCTCATTTGCTTTGCTTAAACCCTTTCCATCACAGCAAGTCTCAGGAAGGGCAACACTGAGATGGTGAATAGTAGGAACATTAAATATGTTGATGGAAATCCAAATCAGTTTATAGTTACTCCTGAATACTACTGCCATTAATCAAAGTGTTAACCTTGACAATGGAAGATTAAATGGAACACTAATTAAGGAATTTTCTAATTCTTCTTTGTTGATATCAATGTCCTGACAAGTCAACTGTGTTCCAAACAAAGCTGAGTGGTTGGTTACCTGAGGGAATCTATCCTGGCTTTTTATGTGGCTTCTGAAAGGATTTCCGACTTTCTCCCAGTGTGTTCCTGCCTGCCCTTTCTTTCTTCATATGCCTAATTATAAATCTTGAAAATCAAACCACCCAAATAAACAGGATAACTCAAGGCACAGGGTAGGTGTGCCTAACAGGTGAAAAGACTCTTGAAAACATCTCCTCATTGAACTTGTTTTACTAGAGAAGTTGACAGTTGTGTGTTTAACAACAACAACAAAGACACTGGATATCTCAGTTCGCTGTTTTTGTTGTTTTGTGTGTGTGTGGTTTTTTTTGTTTTGTCTGTTTTTTGCCATGGCGAAAAGTAACTTCAGGAGAATGTGAAAAATATCATGTGTTACTACTGTTCCAAACTGTGTGTGTATGTGTGTGCTTATACATATATCATGTAGGTACAACACACATATTTAAATAAAGGCAACTCATCTCTATGAACTTAACAGCTTATTTAAAAATAAGAATTAATGGACACAGACAATAGAGTGGTGGAGGCCTGGAAGGGGCAGGTGCGGGGTAGAGGGAGTCACTGAGAATAAAAAAAGGGGTGGGAACATCTGTAATGCTTTCAACAATAAAGATAAATTCAAATAATAATAATAAAGAACAATTGGAAAGACTATGTAAACATAAAATATATTTTAAAACGCAATAAAATAAAATGAAAATACAGATTAAAATGAGATCAGGTGCTAATTTAAATACCGTTGGCTCTTTTGCTCCTGAGAGCCTTGAAGTAAGCAGAGAACAGGAAGCAGGAATCTGGTTTTTCTACTCTGGTTTCAATCTTATATCCCTCTCATCATGTGCATATGATTCTAATGTTTAAGGCACCTGTTTTGGTCCCTAAACACAAATCACCTATTTCATCTGGTGTCCAACCTAAAAAATAGCAACTGTTCCAACACTGGAAGAAAAATTGGTTCTGCTGGGTATTCTGAGATACATTTTTAAGGGTAATTTTGATTGTACAGTATGTTTGCCTTATCTACTGACTAGAACTTAACCATCTCCTTACAGACACATACACACACATGCACACACACATACACATGTACACACATACCCGTAAGAATAAAAATAAACTGCCTTCAACACAAATTTTCAAGATGGAACTATTTTCATTCTTTATACCAATACTCACAGGAAGTATTGCTCATTCATAAACTGGGGAGACTGGGGGCAAAAATTTAATCTGCAAATATTATGAACGTAGAGAAAAAAGTTGATATCTGGGAGGAAAGATAGAATCAAAAGAGATATTTATCACAATTACAGAGTAGCCCATCCTCAAGCCCAAGCATCTATTAAATTCAAGAATGTGAGCATGCCAACAAAAGCTAGCTTTCCTTGCAAAGCTGGAAGCATGTTCAGGAATGAGGACCCCATCCATTCATTTTGCTAAAAACGGAGGAAGCCAACCAAAGCCTGGTTGCTGAGAGAGGTTTCTTTGAAGAGTCCTCTCCTATGGATCATTAAAGGGTAGCCGGGAAATGTTCTGATCTCTCAGCAATTATTATTCAGCAGAAGACTCTTGTTTAGCTTCAGAGCTGAACCACTCACTTTTTTCATCAAAACCATTAAAAAGTGATTCTTCTACACATATTGACCTTTATAGCAAAGAAAAGGAACTTCTGGTTGACTTTCAAGAACATTGGGCTCTGATAACAACCCAAGAAAGAATGTTTTCATCATGTCTATACACAGACTTGTGCTTAATTTGCTAAGAGAAAAGAAACTACTCAAGTGAGATCATTTTAGATCCTTCCCATTCACCTTCTGAATGCCCTGAAAAGTGGAGGTGATATTCTGCTGAAAGGCCATAGCTATTTCAGTTGCTCCAAGTCCATCTTGCCTCCCAGCTGTTAGCAACACAGTGATGGCTAGTTGGAGATTAGATGTGACATGCAGGTGGCTGGCTTTCTTCTGCTATCAGGCACCTGCCCACATCCCAGCTTGAGCCTTTGTCAAGTCTCAGATCAACATCTCAGCCCTGCTTTTGATGATCTGTGGAAACTGACCTGCCATCTTCCTGGGTTGCTTTTCAGAATGATGTTTGCTTCCTTCTCGTGAAAAGTAAAGTAGTTATGGAAAAGTTTCCAACTATTTTCTTGCTTCAGACATTAAGGTTCTCATAAATTAGCCTTTCGGAGAGGTCTTCAAATATTACATGTGGCCTGGGATTGGTGTCTGATTAGCATTTCTTTACTTTCATTCTTTAACCAAGCTCCACGTGGCTGCAGTTCAAGAGTGCTCAGACAGAGAGAGAGCTCCGAGTTAACCAGCACGTGGGCGAAAGGAAGCAGATACTTAATATCACCCCAGGGTTTCATTTGAGATTTTCCTGATTTCTTGACTCAAGAGCTTAACCACACAAGAAAAAGGTAATATATATTAAAAGAGAGCACTATTTATTTGTATAAAGTTCTATGTAGCCCTAACTGGTTTGGCTCAGTGGATAGAGCGTCAGCCTGCGGAATGAAGGGTCCCAGGTTTGATTCTGGTCATGGACATGTACCTTGGTTGCGGGCACATCTCCAGTTGGGGGTGTGCAGGAGGCAGCTGATCAATGTTTCTCTCTGATCGATGTTTCTAACTCTCTATCCTTCTCCCTTCCTCTCTGTAAAAAAATCAATAAAATATATTTTAAAAAGTGCTATGTAATATTATGAAATATATATTAAAGACTAATATGCTAAGTGTCCGATTGTCCAACCAGTTGCTATGACATGCACTGACCACCAGGAGGCAGATGCTCAACGCAGGGACTGCTGTGACGTGCAACTGGCCATTTACAGACAAAGCGCACCGGGGACCTGGCACCCACAAAGCAACACTCCACCAAAGTGGGACACAGGCCCTACCACCACCCCAGAGCAACAGTCCACCAAATCACAGCCGGTGCTGCTGAGACCCCATAGCACAAAATGCGACCACAGCCCAGCTCAATCCCGAAACGGCAGCTGTGGGCACTGGGTAATGATGTCACTTAGCAATGCCATGCTTCCTCTCCCTAGTGACCAGCCTCCTAGGAGTTTCTTCAGCCCAGGAACACCACTTGTTTTATAGCCAGGTGGAAACATTTCATACTTTAAGCAAATGTCCGTGAAGCACTTTCCCATACCTCATCTCATTTGAACCTCACAGAAGTCCTGGAGTAGGTAGATGGAGACTTGGTGGAATCCTATTTTCATTTCATTAGCAGAAAAATGGAGATTTAGAAAGCTTAGAAACTTGACTTGACTGAAAAGAAGTAAGAAATGGTGGACCTTGAAAATGACTTCAGGTTTTCTCACTGTGCAGAATATAGTCAAACCCTGCTGCAGTTAAATATTTTACCCTTTGTTCTCCCTGGGTGATCTACAATAATAATCTGCTTTGGGTTGATATTTACTGCTGTGTTGCTGACAATTACCTGAAAGAGAAGTTGGGGTGCTTCACTGGGCTGGAAAAAAGTTAGCTAAACCAGAAAGCAGGTCGAACTAAGCAAGTTTATATATATATACTAAAGGCCCGGTGCATGACGTTCATGCACAGGGTGTGTGGGGGGGAAGTGCGGGGGAGGGGAGAGGGTGTCCCCCAGCCCAGCCTGAACCCTCTCCAATCTGGGACCCCTTGAGGGATGTCTGACTGCCCATTTAGGCCTGATCCTGGTGAGATCAGGCCTAAACGGGCAGTTGGACATCCCTCTCACAATCCAGGACTGCTGGCTCCCATCCACTCCCCTGCCAGCCTGATCGATGCCTAACTGCTCCCCTGCAAGCCCGATTGCCCCCGACTGCCCTCCCCTGCTGGTTCGGTCACACCGAACTTCCCTCCCTTGCCAGCCTGTTTGC
The DNA here is from genome assembly GCF_963455305.1 of Plecotus auritus. Lineage (NCBI taxonomy): Eukaryota > Metazoa > Chordata > Mammalia > Chiroptera > Vespertilionidae > Plecotus > Plecotus auritus. The sequence goes on along the minus strand of NC_137782.1, from coordinate 91,951,407 downwards.
CCCTAACTGCCCTCCCCAGCTGGCCTGGTCACCCCTAACTGCTCTCCCTTGCCAGCCTGGTCACCCCTAACTGCCCTCCCTTGCCAGCCTGGTCACCCCTAACAGCCATCCCCTGCAGACCTTGTCCCTCCTAACAGGCCTCCCCTGCAGGCCTGGTCCTCCCCAACTGCCCTCCCCTGCTGGCCTGGTTGCCCCTAACTGCTCTCCCCTGCTGACCTGGTTGCCCCCAACTGCCCTCCCCTGCAGGCCTGGTCACCCCTAACTGCCTTCCCCTGCAGGCCTGGTCACACCCAACTGCCCTCCCCTACAGGCCTGATCACCCACAACTGCCCTCCCCTGGTGGCCATCTTGTGGCATCCATCTTTGACCACATGGGGGGGCCTTCTTGTGTGTTGGATTGATGGTCAATTTGCATATTACCTCTTTATTATAGAGGATATAGTTTGCCCACGGCTGAAGTAGACTCTGGGGTAGAATCGAAAACCTTTGAACCTGACTGTGCTTCCTGCTACACACAGATCTGCTTGTGGAAATGAAAGCCACACTGACTCAAGGTGGTGCACCCACAACCCTTGTGCAGTCATTGGCTGACCCTCATCTGTACAGACGTAGGGACCCATGAGAAGTCAGGATTGAAAGCAAAATCAAAAGTTTTAAAATGAGCAGCCATCAGCAGCCACACATCATAGAGAGACAGACTTAACAGACCCACCCTGGCAAGTTATGGATCAGTTCCCACCTCTTCCTTCTGGAAACTACACACATGTGATATCTTCTTCCTTGCTCAGATTCATCTCAGAATCTGTCTGCCTGGGAGCCCGTCCTGAGATAATATACTCCCTGTACTTTGGAAACTACAGAGCCCTGTGCACTTATAAATTATTATATTTCAGCTATTGAGTTATTTTATGATGTTTTCTTAGCTACATATTAAACAAAAATCTCTCAGAAACATGAAAACAGCTGTTAGCAAGTCTTTAGGATTTTGCAATATAAGAAATCCTCCTTGGGGTAAATAGAACTACAGCTTGAACTATCTTTTTAAACCCAGAAATGAAAGAATAGTCATCAATTGTGCCTCTCATTAACATTTTATGTGAAAAATTAATGCCCAAATATCACCCAGTCCTTATTACCAGTATAAAGAAGGCATGTAAACCCCGAAATGGTGTTTCTTATGATTAACTGAGCACTTGCCCCAGCTCATCATTCATGCTCGCATGCCAGGGACCTAAGGCCTTTTTCTTTACAGTTTTAGTAAAAAAAAAAAAAAAAAAAAAAAAAAAAGGCAATATAAAAAATAAATGAAATAAGCCAGGATGTCGTTTACTTTTTCATGTTAAATGAGGCAGTGATTAGAAAAAAAATAAAGCCAGTTAATATTCTGCTCCTTCAAGATGTAGATAGGTTGTGTGACTCTGCTTATAAAAATATGCCTTTGACAAGAGTGGGGTAAGTGAATTATCAATTGGGCTGCTGAAAGCCCAGATTCTTCCACCCCCAGGTCTGTTGAGGTCTGATTGACAAACAAAAATTGTATATATTTAGGTTGTGGGCCACAAAACTTAAGGCTTTCACTGAAGTTCCTTTCCCTGGGGTGTGTCAGTTAAGTCCTTGTAAATGAAAAATACAAATTTTTATTTAATAGTTTAAAATATTTTATAATATATATTTCTATGGATTAATGAACTAAAGAAGTCACAAAATCATTCAAAGAAATATGTGTGTAGGAAGAGTGTGATGTGATTAAAATACAAAAATGAAGAAATCATTGAATATTTTATAGGACTACAATTATAATGAGGAATGGTCATTTTCCTAGACTTCAATCCAAGTCTGATTTTAGTTGCTATCCTAAGACATTATTTTTCCTGTTATTATTCTTTGGAATGGCATTGATGTCAACTGCTCTCTATCATTTCCACTAGTAACTAATGTGATCTTGTAAATAAGAAAGCGATAAATGCCATGTGGTCCAAACACATAATTGATGCTAGCTGTGAGGTGTATTTTAAGACAAGATTCATGGTTCACTTTCAGATTTCCAGGCTGATAAATTCTACAAAACCAAGGAATTGAAAACTTTCTGACCTTAATTGATATTCAGAGGTCTCTAATTTATCAAAGATTAAGTCATATGAGAGCATTTTTGTCTTCCCTTTGCTTTTCTCTGTTTAAGGACTCTAGATTCTTTCACAGATCACCAAGACAAAGAGCATCAAATATTGAAACAATTGCCTTTGACCTTGAAATGTCTATTTCCTGCAAACAAACACCTGTGCAATTAGCCTGGTGAGCACCACTAATGGAATTTAACAAGTGTAGCCTTGGGACCAGACAGGCAGTTCACGCAGAGGCTCCTAGTCTCTCTCTGGAGGTTTCCCCTGCTGTGATCTTCACTCCCAACAGCTCCACTACTTGGTCTCCCAAATTTGTGGTCTGAGTAGCAACTCTGTGTCTCTTCCCTTTTTACGACCTTTCTATCACTTACTGGATGTTTCCCCAGAAGAAGCTCTCTTAAAAAGTGTGCATGAGCTTCTCTCTCGACCCCACTTCTCTTACTAGTGATTCCCCCCAATAAGTATTTGCTCCTTTGTGCTCTAAATTCCTGAAAAATCTTGCTTTTATTCCCTGTCACCAATTCATCGCCAGTCATCCATGTGCCTTTTGTCTTGACATTCCACAAACCACTAATTACACCTTTCCATGGTCATTGATGAGCTCCAACTAAATGCAAATGTCTCGTTCTCATCTTGTGAGACCTTCAGCAGCATTTGACATAGTTGGTGAGTTCTTCCTCCCAGGAGCACCTTCTTCACATGGCTTCCCAAACCCCACCCTCTCCTGATGCCCCCATCCCATTGGTCACTCCATCTCAGTGTCCATTGTCAATCCCTCTTCTTCCCTATAATGTCTTTAGGTCCCAAGGTCCCAGATCTCAGACTAGTCCTCTCTTCTCTCATTCTCTCTGCTGCTAATCTCATCCAGTTTCATAGCTTTAAATTTGTTCATTTCCAGCAATGCCCAAGTTTATATTTCCTACAAACTCTGGACTCTGATTACTAGTACATAGTTGACATCTTCTGGCACTTAAATGTCTAACAGACTATATGACTTAACATGTCCCAAACAACTCCTGCTTTTCCCACCAACATGTAATCTGCTCCACCCACAGCTTGTACCAGCCTGGATGATAGGACTCTTTCAATTGCTCAGGCCAAGAACCTTGAAAGTTTCCTTGATTTACCTCCCTCTCTCTCTCTCAGTCTCATACCTTATTCCCAATACAATACATGTTGGTTCTGCCTTATAAATACACCCAGGATCAGACCGTTTCTCTCCTTTTCCATTGTTATCATCCTGGGTGGGTCCAGCAATATCTTGTACCTGGATTACTGAAATGGTCTCAGGGTCCTTTAAAGTATACGTCAGGTCAGTTCTCTTTTAAAACATTTGATGGCTCCCATCTCTCCCAGAGTGTAAAACTAAGTCCTTATATGGCCTATTTGACTCAAATTGCCTCTTTGTCCTCATCTATTCACTTTTCTCTGGTTCCTTTTTCACCCACTCTGGCCTCCATGCTGCTTTCTAAAAAACTAGACTAGAGGCCCGGTGCATGAAATTCATGCACTGGAGGGGGGTTTCTCAGCCCAGCCTGCACCCTCTTGCAATTCGAGACCACTGGCTCTTAACTGCTGGCCTGCCTGCTTGCCTGCCTGATCACCCCTAACTGCCTCTGCCTTGGCCCTGCCCCTGCGGCTTCATCCTCAAGGTCGTTCAGCTGTCCAGTCTAATTAGCATATTATGCTTTTTTTATTATAGATACCTGCCCATGCAGGACCCTTGCACTGGCTGTGACCTCTACTTAGAACATCACTTCTCCAGGTATCCATGTTGCTAACTTCACCTCCTTCCTGTCTTTGTTAAAGGCTCAATCGGACCACCACATTGAAAATATACTTTCCTTACCCTGCTATGTATCTCTTATTTTTTCTATAGGAAATATATCTCTTATTTTTCTATAGCAATTTTCAATCTCAAATAGATTATAAAGTTTACTTATTAGTTATATCTATTCTGTGTCAATTGTAGCCCATATTAAAATATAAACTCCACATTGGCAGGAATATTTGCAATTTTTATTCACCTGCACATCCTTAGTAGTTGGAACTCTGGAGCAAGGCAATTGCTCAAAAAATATTTGTTGCATGAACTGAAGACAGGACTGAAGCAAATCTGTGTGTTATGTCATCGCTCACTCTCCTACAACATTGAATATAATTGATCAATCGACTTGTGCACTGTTCAAATGAGTAGGCATGGATGATCTAAATATTTTAGTAATTATTCAATAGTGGATATGAGTAGTTCCTCTTGTATCTAGTTATTTAATAATGGCATAATCTAATATTTATCAAATATTGAGAAACTGAAATGTAGATAGATTAGTCATTTGCTTACAGCCATAAATCTTGCAAGAAATGCAGACTAAGTGCCTGCACAACTCCAATGTATTGATTCTCAAACTGTCTGCGGTAAAATTCCCGATCCGTCACAGATCTTTGGAAAGTATAATGGAAATGAATGGCCAGAAAAATAAAACTTAAGAAAAGCACCAATACTACAGAGCGCACTGGCCTCGTGCTTGAGCAAACAGAATGGTCAAATCGTGAAAAATTTCTAAATGGCGACTCTCGATTTCTGCGTTGATCACATACAAAGACAGGTCGGCACATTAGCGCGGGTCCGGAACTCGGTGGAACGCTGACCTCATCTATGGTCCCTCCCCAGGCTCACCTCTTTCTACTCTTGACAGGAGCCTGCATACTTCCTAAATGTAACAACTCCGTTACTGCTTTATTGTTACCTGTTCTATCACATGAAATAAACTGCACTGTATGCACCTTAATCTAATACGGCGAGTGTGGTCGCTGGAATAGAGGCGGGAGAGCTAATGAAAACTTGTACACATCTACTCCCCAGGGCCAAGATGACTTGTTGTTACGCTGACCTTGCCCTTCCAGAACCTTACTACACAGTTGACAGCTGTGCACGTGGACCTGCAGACTGCGGGAGGCGAGGACGGGCTTCTGGAACCTCCTTCAGTCACTCCTTTTGTGAAGATGCTGAACAGATTGGTGGCGGAGGCAGCGGCTTCCCTGACTTGTTGCCGGGACAGAGCACGTTCCCCAGAAATGATGGCGTCCAGTGGTCGCCCAGGAAACGGTTTTGCGATCTGTGTTTAATCAGATTCATTGAGTTTGCACAGCATTACATGCAGTTCATTACTGTCATTTTCCCCACAGATGACTCTATTCCTCAGTACCACTTACCCACTTACACCCCTTGGCAGTGGCCAGTGCCAGCCATCTGCCTCCACAGTGCCAAACGTAATAACTTCTGGAGCAGAGCATGCACATTATGCTATTGTATTTAATCTTTCCTCTGTGGGGTATCATTCAGCATAACCACCCTTCTGGATCGTGGAAATTAGATGGGAAATAATATCACTTCCATATTATTTTCTCCTCCCAGTTGTGTGGTTTGCTGCCAATAACCAGCCACTCTGTGGACCCGCGGCAAGCCATTGGCTGTGGTTACAGTGCCGATTGCTGTTCCAGGCCTCACTGAACTGGAATATTCTGAATGCACAAGCAGCCCTCTGTCTGTGGCCAAGGCTCCTACAATGAGGAAGGGAGGCTTTTAGCATGGAACTAGAGCGTAGCTCCACCACACATAATTCTGATTCTCTCCATCACTAGGGGGTATTTGTTGTCCATTCCTAAATTCCTGTGTAGAAGGAAGTGTAGGGTAAATGGTACACACTGAACAGGATAATGATAAGCCCACTGTGACATCTTAGGTGGATGAGATGTGGCTGATGACATCAAAAAACCATTCAAAGCCCTGGCCGCTAGCTCAGTTGGTTAAAGCATTGTCCTGATATGCCAAGATTTCAGGTTCAATTCCGGTCAAGGCACATACAAGAATCAACTAATGAATGCATAAATAAGTGGAATAATAAGTTCTCTCTCTCTCTCTCTCTCTCTCTCTCTCTCTCTCTCTCTCTCTCTCTCTCTCTCTCCTTCTCATTCCCTTACTTCCTCTTTCTTTAAAGTTAATAAATAAAAATTTAAGCCAAGTTGGTGTGGCTCAGTGGTTGAGTGTTGACATATGAACCAGGAGGTCAGGATTTGATTCCCGGTCAGGGCACATGCCTGGGTTTTGGGCTTGATCCCCAGTAGGGGGCAGGATGCAGCCTATCAATGATTCTCTCTTATCATTGATGTTACTGTCTCCCTGTCCCTTCCTCTCTGAAATCAATAAAAATATATTTAAAAAAATAAAAAAAAGAAGAACTCATGTCACTCAAGTCAGCATGGGGGAAACAACCAGAGAATCCCATCAAAATTGGTAGGTAACACCTTGCAACCAAAGCTGGTTGTTTGACCTAGGATTTTTATACTTCAGCTTTGGTGCAGGTGTTATATAGAATTTTGGTTCCCGATGTTTGACTTAACATGTGTCCCTGGGTCTGAGAAATGACCCCTAATTCACTCATTTAATGTTGTCAATAAATATTTACTAAGTGCCCATTCTGTTTTTTCCCCTCAATATTTCAAGATGCCTAATGCCATATTTTTCTAATGTGGTTCAATGAGACATTAGGTTCATGGGTGTAATAAAAAAGAAATTATTCTCTGGTCCATCAAGTTTGAAAAAAAAACAACAACAACAACAACACACACACACACACACACACACACACACTCCAAAAACCAGAATTAAGCAGAGATAACCATGCTTATTTGTAGAATGCTTTCTCGGAGCTGACAATGAGCTAATGTGCCTGGAGAATTTCCAATGTAAAAGGCCATCTTATCAATAGTGTTGTGATTAAGCGCATGTCTCTGCTCTTTTGCATTTTCCCACGGAATATCTTATAGCCCTAATATTTCTCAGAACATATTTTGGTAATGACTCAATTGCTCACTGAATATCAGTGTGACTCTCCCTACTCCTGAAACTTTTTCACTTTCCTTGTGGTTAGATTATTTCTAATTTTAGCCTCCTGTCTTAAGCAAATGGAAGCATAATAGAATGGGTGTGAGTCTTACGGGCCCTCTGTCTTTCCCTCTAGTGGTCCCAGAGGGCGGGTAAGGAGATGTTGGGGTCTGTATTGCTGAGTCAGCATTTAAAGAGCAGCCTTTAAGGGCTACAAGGCTAGAGAGGAGTTTGCATGGGTGGGAAATAAGCACATCTGTTTAAACCACTGAAAATTGGGAGTAGGTTACTCAGCACAGAATAGCTGAAACTACTGTGGGTGACACTTCTTATCTATGGCCTGAGGTTATAGGCACACAAAGTGGATTATCTTCCCAACCATGGACACATTCTTAATATGTGTTCAGACTTTACCAGCTCATCATTACTTAATAACTATTTAGAAAAAAAGGAAGAGAGAAAGAAAGAAAGAAAGAAAGAAAGAAAGAAAGAAAGAAAGAAAGAAAGAAAGAAAGAAAGAAAAGGTGGGAGAGGAGTCAGCACGATAAGTTGTGTTTCTTATTAAAAGATTTCCAGCAGGTGCTGCAGAGCTGAGAGGGCGTGCTACTGCTTGTGAGTGCCCCCTACGTTTGAGAAAAGAGTCTTTATTTGCCTCAGGTAGTTAGTTTTTTTCTTTCCCACTGAATTTATGAGTATAGATAAAAGCATAAATTTTCTTCACCTTCAAAGCAAAGTTTTTGGTCCCACAGCGATCACCTAGAAAGAAGCCATTTTATCAAAAACTTAAGTATCCTCATTGCAACATCAACACTATTTCTTATGTCCACTGGTTGGCATGACGCTTTCCGAGCTCCATGAGAATTTACATAATTTGGCTCCAGAGATTTTTATAGTCAAAAGCAGTGGCACTTAGCATCCCCAGCACCTCCTGAGCATACACAGTGAGTGGCATTCACATGAATGATGCATTTTCATCTGCAGACCGAGTTAGGCAACATTTCCAGCCAAGTCTTGGTCATGCTCCCTTTTTTCTCCCAGTGAAGAGGGCATATTGCAATGCAGGTAGACGATCAAAGGATCGCCTTCTATGTGTCCTATTTGTTTAAAGGAATATGTTGTAAACTCTGGTATTTTCATCCCATAAGTAAAAAGTTACTTGAGACTTACAGAACAACCGATCCTTATACAGTGATGATGATGATGGTTGACCCATATGGAACGTTCTCTATATACAAAACACCACTCCAACTATTAGATGAACATATGGGTGCATAGTTCATTTTCATGCCAATTGACTTAATCTGTAGTCCTTACCAACACCATCTGAAAGGGCGTTATTATCTCCCCTATTTTGCAGACAAGGACCAAGTTACTTACACAATATTATGCAAGCTGGCAATTAGTAGAATTAAAATTATGGTATTGCCCAGTCGGCATGGCTTAGTGGTTAAGCGTCGACTAATGCACCAGAAGGTCACCATTTAATTCTCGGTCAGGACACATGCCCTGGTAGCAGACTTGATCCCCAGTGTGGGGCGTGCAGGAGGCAGCCAATCAATGATTCTGTCTCATCATTGATTTTTCTATCTCTCTCTCCCTTCCTCTCTGAAATCAATAAAAATATATTTAAAAATATTATGGCATTGGTCAATCTGACTTCAAACCTGCATCCTTTTAACAACACCAAAATGTTAAAGAATAGTGTCATAAAATAGTTTGTCATAGTATTTACACTTGAGAACAACCAAGCAGCCATAGACTCTCTTAGTTTCCTGCTAGATCTTGGGAATTCAACTTTGCCTGTTTCTGGAGGAGCTGGGAGATTTGCCCTGAAGCCCCTGGCAACCGTAGTGGTTAGAGTTCTCTTAAGAAATGAAGACCTGGTATTGTTACCATGCTGGGGGACTGGCAGGAAGGAAAGGGCACAGGGAAATTCCTCCATTTGATTTAAAGAGAGCAGGTCTGAGTCGGTGCTCTGGAATTCTCACTTGCTAGGCACTGCTCTGGTCTTCATCTAGTCATTTGGGCACAATTACTGATTTGAGTACACACTCTGTATCTAGCAATATTCCCAGCCCCGCAGACAGCATTGGGCAGGCCAGGCCAGGTCCTGGCCCTCATGATTCTCACATCCCGGTGGGAGAAGACAGAGAATGCCTGGACCCAAGTTCATTAGAACACTGACTTCAGAGAACAATAAATTACTTTAAGAACCAAACATAGAGGAAGATGGGCCACAGTAACTGCAGATAGAGTACCCCCAAAACAGTCGCTGAAGAAACCAGAGGAATATGCTGGCTTCATGAATTGATTTTATTTTCAAACTAGTCTGCAATAAAACAGTACATTTAAAATGGGTTCCCTTGAAAAACAATGTAAAAACTTTAATACTATTTTAATAGAGAAAAACTAGGGAAAAATAGAAAATGAACAATCATGCAAGTATTGACAGTGGCTACTCAGTTGTCATAAAAAATGAGAGCGATGAAGACAATACAGTAACCTAAGAATGTTTGTGACACAGTAAGAAAACACAGAACGCAAAATTATCATGCATAAAACATAGAGATGAACATCACCTAGACAATGAAGTCAGCTGAATAGTTGAAAAACGGGATCGTAGATTAGATTTTCTTACCTATGGTATTTATGAAATAACTTAAACTGTTCAATGATTTTGAAACAAAGCAAGCACGCAAATGATTTTGAATGACCCTCACTGACTTCATTGAGGGGAGGCATCAGTTTTCCTTATTTGACTTTCATATGCAGGGCTCTTCTATGAAAGGTTTAATATATGTTGCTCTTGCAAATGGGTGCCCTAAAGTTCACATATTCATTTTCAATTTGGTAGTTAATCATCATGGATAGACACCCACTCTAGGCAGGCTACTTCATCCATCAGAGATGCTCCCCTCAAGGTTAGTTACACGTGGCGCTTGACTTGGTTCTCTTCTGTTTATTTTCTGTCCATGTTGAGGTTACTTCCCTATACATGGAATTTATAAGTTCCCCCTCACTGCAGGGTCTGGTAAGATGGCTAATTTTCTCCCCATACCTAATTTTCTTTGCATACTTAGCAGCTTTTATACTAGGTTTTGATGCTAAGCTGGTTGCATTTTACTGTGTGGAATGCAAAATGGGATATCTATGTAGAATAGCCAGTATTTTATTCTCAGAGACAACTGATCACCAGAGTGTGATCTTATAAATCAGGCATCCTCAAACTACAGCCCACGGGCCACATGCGGCCCACCGAGGACATTTATCTGGCCCGCCGGGTGCCTCTGCCTGTCCTGCTTAGCAGCCGACTTGTCCCGGGCCCGCAGTGCGCATAGGAATTTGTTCATAGGTTTTTTTTTTTTAAACTATAGTCCGGCCCTCCAACGGTCTGAGGGACAGTGAACTGGCCCCCTGTTTAAAAAGTTTGAGGACCCCTGTATAAATCTTTCTTTGCATGGTCTCTCATATGACTTAGGACAACCAGATTATGTCAGGGGCTATAGGGTCAGGCTGTCTTAGCTGTCTTAGATGTGTTGCTCTGCTGTTTTTTTAAAGCAGTTTGCACAGAAGGCAGATGAGCACTTGCGAATGTTTGTGTCTGATCTGGTGTCCATTCACTTCCGATGGTCAATCTAGAAGCCGGGGGAACCAGGAGCAGTGATTCCAGACTGAGGGCGACTTAATGATGGGCCTGAAATAGATGTTCTGACCAAGCAGTTACACGCTTAAGCCGGGCGCCTTCTCTCCAGGCCCCAGCAGAGCATCGGGGCGGGGGGGGGGGGGGGAGGGGGGGCGTTCAACGTGTGAAACACTGTGACTGCTGTGTGTTTTCTGTTACATTGTGTACGTAATATGTGCATTACAGTCATCCCTTTTTTCTCTCTTCAATCATTGGTTCAGGTACTTATCAAGAAGCCACTGTGTGACAGCTGTGGGTAGTTCCCTGGATTCAGCCAGACATTAACCCTCTGTGTCATGGACCTTCAGCAAGAGGCACAGATGGGAAGACATTTAAACAAACACATCAGTGTGACATTGTAGAGACTTTCCATTGACAATGGGATCGCAAGTGGCTGAGCTGGAGGCTGGCCACTTCGATCCGGTGGTCAGAGTAGGCCACCCTAAGAAACTGACCTTTGTTTTGTTGTTGTTTTTTAAATCATTTTTTTTTCAATAAGGTTGCTTTATTAACAGTTCATATCACAAACCATGTACTGATTTTATTATTTTAGGCAAACTCATGGTGGCGGGGGGGATTTAAGGGTCCTCTCTTTCTTCCGAGTGACATACGCATGAGGTGAGAAAGGGCTTTGCTAAAGCTTTTATAACAGGCTGGTGGGTTTTTGGAAAGTTGCCTTAGAAATACAGAATTTCTTATAAAACAAATGTAACACAGCCTAAATAGTCCATCCTGTTTTAAAGTTCTCCTTCTTCTAGCAATTGCTTAATGTTATCTATCACAAATGGACCCCTTATTGTGAGGTTCAAGATACTGTATTTATTTTCTCAATTTAGCTTATCAAATTTCCCAATACATCCTTACTAGCATTTTTCCTGCAATCCACCTTTTTCACCCCTTTTCTCCTACTGCCTCCCCCTGGCAACCACCAGTTTGTTCTCTGATCTGTGAATCTCTTCAATAGATATAGACTTATTTATTTTTTATGTTGATAGCATTACAGATAGCTCCCATTTCCTCCTCCTTTTACCCCTCCTCCCAGCTCCTAACCACCCCCCAGGTCTTCACCACCCTATTGCCTGTGTCCATGGCCTATGCATATAAGTACTTTGGTTTATCTCTTCTCTTTCCCGCATCCAGAAACTGACTTTTGAACTGAGATTGAAATGATGTAACCAGCCAGGTGGAGAGCTGGGGGCTATATACCTGGGAGAGGCAGCAGATGGGGAGAGCCACAGCAGGGAGAAACTTGGGGGCAATTACCAATGGCAAGGAAACCACTGTGGCTGGGGCATAGTGAACTGGGGAGTGGGGGACAGACAGGAAGTTGGAGGTGTGGTCATGGCCAGGTGAGGGACCGGCAAGCTATGGCCTGGGGGTAAAATATCTCTAGCCACCTGTGTTTGAAGAACTAAGAATGTCTTTTTTCATATGAACACTTGCCATCAGTATGATGATAGGGAACACCAAGTTTGAATTTCAATTAAGCAAAATGTTACCTCCCTACCAAGAAGCATTTCATTTTTATGATTATTAGTATAGTATTACAAAAATGATACTTGTATGTTTTAATAACATTTTATCATTTAATAACAACATTCTTATTTTTATATTTTGAAATTCCTCAAAGACTTTTGTCAAAATCTATTTTCTTTCTTTTGATAAGATCATTGATTTTGCCTCTGGGCATACAAAACCTGAAATATTTATTACTGTCTGTCTTTACAGAAAAAGGTTGCTAACCCTAGAGGTTATATCATACTGACTACTGTGAGAACACATTTCTTTTTAAAATGATACTAAATTATATTTCTTTTCTTAATGATACCTGGCACCATTTTTTTTATAACAAATATGGCTGTTGAATACCTACCTGTGATATAAGGAAATAATACAGAGTGGAAAAAATAGCCCTCGGTTTATAGATAGGAGTTTTGAAGTTGATATTTCTATTTCTGTCTGTTTTCTCTTTGTCTGCCAATCTAGTTTTTGAAAGCACAGATAGACATGTCCTTTGAGATACAATTAACATATAACATTGTATACTTTAAGGTATACAGCATAATGATTTGATATATGTATCTATTGTGAAATATCACCATAGTAAGTTTAGTTCATATCCATCACCTCACATAGTTACAATTTTTTTCTTGGGATAACTTTTAAGATCTACTCTCATAGCAACTTTCAAATATAAAATACAATGTTATTAACTACTATAGCCCTGCGCACAAATCAGTACACCAGTAGCTCTCTGTGGAACCTGGCCGCTCCGCGCCCGCTGCCCAGAGGCTCTCCGCGGCCCAGAGGCCCATCCACAGCTGGGCGCAGAATGTTTGCCTTGTCGCAGGGGCAACAATGCAAGTGTTTTGCGCCCTGGCCTGGCCAGAGGCCCATCCGCAGCTGGGAAATGCAAACGACTTCCCTCTGTGTTCTTAGGAACTCTGATAGAGGGTTTCTTTCCTCTTTCTTGGCTGGCTTTCACCCCTGTGCCTCTGCTACCAGCCCCTCCTGTCACACTATCCTCCAACCCCTCTACCCTCTGGCCACCCAGACTTGACTTTGCCCAGGAGTTGGGGGCCACTCGACTCTCCTCAGCTCACTGGTTCCTTCTCTTCTTATGCAAGCATTCTGCTATCCAGCCTGGCCAGAGGCCCATCCCCACTGGGTGCGGAATGCTTGCCTCGTCGCCATGGCAACAAAGCAAGCATTCTGCCAGGCTGCTCACACTGCCCACTCTCAGCGGCCACCCCCCAGGTACTGGGGGACTCCGGCGGGGCTGAGAGGTCTGGGTGCCACCCTCTTGTGGCTATGGGCACTGCCATCTTTGTGACAGAATGGTGTTTAATTTGAATATTACCCTTTTATTAAATAGGATAGTCACCATGCTGTAAATTGCATCCCTAGGACTTATTTATTGTACTAGAGGCCCAGTGGATGACATTCGTGCACTGAGGGGGTGGGGCGGTCTTTCAGCCCAGTCTACACCCTCTCACAGTCTGGGACCCCTCGGGGGATGTCCACCTGCCGGCTGGGAGCAGGCCTAAGCCAGCAGGCAGCCATCCCCTGAGGGGTCCTTAGTGCTGCCGCAGAGGTGAGAGAGGCTCCCACCACCGCCGCTACGCTCGCCAGCCGTGAGCCTGGCTTCTGGCTGAGCGGCACTCCCCCAGTGGGAGTGCACTGACCACCAGGGGGTAGCTCCTGTGTTGAGCATGTGCCCCCTGGTGGTCAGTACACATCATAGCAACCGGTCATACCACTGTTCGGTCAATTTGTATATTAGCCTTTTATTACATAGGATTAGTTTGTAAATATTACCTTGACAGTGAAAAACCTGACTGTGGCACCTACAGTGTATTTACTTATTTATGCAATCCTGGCATACACATGAAATCATTTCAGAACTGCTTACCCATTCTTCTATGAGAAACAGTTTTAAAAACCAAAGCCCAGCATTCCCAACAGTTCTTATTGGCTTTTACCCTTAGAGTGTCCAGTCCAAGTTCTGTTTTCCAGACTTACTTAGTTTACTTCTTTCCTTCATCGCTCCCTTATGAGAGGTTCTGTTATTCATTTGTGATACAATGAAGTTTATTTGTTGCTGTTCCTATCCCACATTGGGTTCCCCTCACATCCTGGGGGAATTTGCTTGCATGCCGATTTGTTGTTGCTGTTTCTTTCTTTCTTTTCTTTTTTTTTTCTTGTGATTATAAGAGTCAATGTGCTGCTACAAGGTAAGCTCAGGGAGGTCTCTGTTTTCTACTCTGTTCTCTTCACTACTCATTTCCACCTTTCCCCACCCACTCCACAGAAGTAACCATTCCATTTAGTTTCTCATTTATTCTACCTTCATTTCTTTCACACAAATGGACAGATACCTGTCTATGTTTATAGTGCCCTTTTCTTGGGAAAGAGACTATCCCACAGACCCTTTCCTATCTACACTGCTGGTTTCACTTCACAGCACTCTGGAAGTCACTCCAAATCCATTTGTAGAACTTGTCCTCGGTGTTCCTGCAGCCCCATGATCCTCCACGTTGTGGCTACGGCCTCACCTACATCACACACTCCCAGGGATGGGCCTTGAGGAGTTCTCCAAAATGCTGCAGTTACAAACCAGGCCACAGTGGGTGCGCGTGTATTTTCATACTGTTGGGAGTGCACTCCAGGTAGACTCATAGAACAGGAACTGTGGGACAAAATGCACCTGCATGTGTCCTTTTGTGAGATTTTGCAAATTCCGTCCCTGAGGGGTTATGCCTGTTGGCACTCCCACCAGCAATGTGTGAGTCCCGACTCCCACAGCCTTACCAACCAAGTGAATTGTCAAACTATTTAATTTCTGTGTGTCTGAAGGGAGTAAATAACCATTTTGGCTCTTTGTGTCTCAATTTGTAATAGTTTTTAAAAAATTCTATTGGGAACTTTAGCTCTTTGATTGAGGCATATGTCGCATATATTTTCAGTTGTCTTTTGACTTCATTGATGTCGTTGTTTTCCATGGAGCTTTTTTATTTCTTGCAGAAATGCATCAGTCTTCCCTTCTGTTGGCTTGGAGTCACAGTTAGAAGGCTTTCTCACACTGCAATTCATGTGGCGTTCACACATTTGGTTCGAGCACTTGAATAGTTTCAGTATTTTGCATTTAGGTCTTTAATCTATTTGGAGTTTATTCTTATACATGGTGTGAAATATGGATCCAATTTTATCTTTTTCCAAGTGGCTGCCCAGTTGTCCCAACACCATTTATTTAAAAAGTCCTTCTTTATTCCAGCGCTTGGAGATGCAACCTTCATTATATACTAAATTTCCATAAGTACTTGGGACTGCTTCCTCCTACTCACAGAGGCTTTACAGTACGTCTGTCAGGGCTACGACCCTCAGAGCTTTTCTTCTAGAACTTGACTTCTTTCCCTGGCTATTCTTTTACAGTTGTTTTCCCATATGAAGTTGAATAACTATTGTCTAACCATAAAATAGCTCACAAATGATAAGCTTAGGCAAACATTTAGAAGTACATGATGAAGGGGGACAAGGAAAGATAAGGAAAGAGCCATCTTCCCCCCAAGACTGTGTGACCCAGATGGAACGCTGCTCATTAGCTATAACACTCATTCCTGGGCACCTGGTCCATTTCCAGGCACTAGAGCAGGCCAAGGAGAGAGCGGACCTCACAGAGAGTGTGGCCCTCGCTCAGAGATGTGACTGAAAGTCCTGGTGTTGGGAAGCACAATTTGGAAGTGCTCCTTTCATAGACATGTTTTCCTCATGCGCTGTAAATCCCCAGGAGATCAAATAGAGAATTTGAAATAAAGCCCAAAACAGAACTCATGATTTCCCTGGCATGCCAAGTCATTCATCCCTAAATCAATGGACACACTCCTCTTTTTACTGCCCAAATCTCGTCAATCACTCTGGTCTGTGTATTTCCTGCCATAATGCCAGTCAGGTCCACTCACTTCACTCTGGCTCACTTCTGCCCTCTAATCCAGGTCAGCAAGCCTGCTGCATTTATGTCCTAAATTCATTGTCTCTGTCCACCTCTCTCTCCATTTCTCAATCAGCAGCCAGAATGCTCATGATTTTTATGACATGACTCCCTAATTTCACTCCTGTCAATCACTTGAGACCGTTCCTGGACACCTGGTTCAAACTCCGCTATCCTGGTGCACGCAAGAGGCTCTGCACCATCTATCTCTGCCCGTCCCATGCTGCTCCTCCCCTCCCATGCTGCTTCCCTCCTGAGCTGCGCCCCCACTCCCATGCTGCTGCTCCCTCCATGGTCCCTGTGCTAGCATCTCGCTGGCTCTCTCCAGCTTCTGAAAGTGGCCAGTTTCTTCCACAGGTTCTTCCAAAGCCTGTATGCCCCGCCTTCTGTGGGGAAACTACAGACCTGTCATCTAGGTTGAAACTCCCCTTCTTGGAGAAGACCTTTCCTATGTCCCCACCTTCATCTGTGTTCCCTGCTCTGCACGCTCGTTGAACTGTGTGTTCTCCTTCAGATCCCTATAACAACTCTAACGTTCCTGAATGGAGAGAAGATGGGGAAAACAAAGAAATGCACAACTGAACCCCGAACAGAAACTTTCCAACATCTGAGCAGTGCAGTGTCTGCAGTATTTTGGGTGCTGGTGCTGATGAGGTAGTTGCTGTAGAAAATTGAATAAAGTTTACTTACTCACAGATAGACTCATTTAGATTTATGAATTAGAAATGTCTACCTTTTTATACAGTCCCTATAATTACTGTGGTTTGGATTACAACTTTCCACTGGAGATGCTCCTCTCAAGCACTCACATAACAAAAGGCGACTGTTTCTTACATTATGCTCAGCACTGCCAGGTGTTCTTCCATCATCAAATTGTTAAAGAAAACACACAAAACATATGTTTTCCATTGTTTCCTGCATAATCTGGAGCTGTAGAAATGCAGAGTGCTCCTGCTCTCAGCAGAAATGAGCAAGCATGAAATATTCATAGGCTTGCTGTTTGTGATTATTAAGTAAAGGCCAATTCTGGTGAGCTTGTTATTTTAAAAATATGTAGTTATTTATTAAACTGAATGCTTGCTATGTGATAGAGCACATTACAATGGAAGCCGAGACAGATTCCTCAAGAGGTACAGTGAACACTCTTGACAATAAAGGATGGGAAACCCTGGGAAATATAGATGCGCCTGGGACTCAGCACATCCCACACTTATCATTGTCAAGGTCTTGAAGAGGCATCTACATTGTATTTGTTCTAACTCCAGTACAGAAATAGCGTTGAAGGCCCTGGGCTTTGGAGATGGTCACATCTGGAACCCAGTCTTCCTTTGCCGTTTGTTAATTTCTGTGATATTGAGCATGTACTAAACTTGGCTTAGCTTCCATTTTCTTGTTCTGATTTGCAAAATTACAACAGCCATCAACAAGCCTCCTAGGCTGACTGTCAACAGGATAGGAGGTGACTCAGTGCCGGGCGCCTGTCACAATGCGTCCCACAGCAAAGCAGTTAAGGCGGGCTGGGTATCCTTTTATTGATTGTATTTAATATTTTCTCCTGCATGTCAGCATTCACCCTTTACAAATGGAAATAGAGTGAGGGCAATCTCTGCATCCAAACCTGCTGAGGTCGGACCCAGAGGAATGCTAAATAATTTGGATCCTATAGCAGCTCTACCCAATACATAGAAACAAACACAGGGAAGCAGCCAAAATTTAGAGACAAGGAAACATGTCACAAATGAAAGAAATGGAAGAAAGGAAGAAAGCAAACTACTGGACATAGAGTTCAAAACCACAGTTATAAGGTTACTCAAGAATCTTCTAGAAACCTCAAAAAAAAAAAAAAAAAAAAGGAAAAAGGAAAAGGACCAGTCAGAAATGAAGCATACACTGACTAAAATAAAGAATAATATACAGGGATTCAACAGTAGAGTAGAGGATTCTGAGAATCAAATCAACAATTTGAAATATGAGGAAGCAAAAAACACCCAACCAGAAGAGCAAAATGAAAAAAGAATCCAAAAATATGAAGATAGTATAAGGAGCCTCTGGGACAACTTCAAGCTTACCAACATTCATATTATGGGGGTGCCAGAAGAAGAGAGAGAGCAAGATATTAAAAACTTATTTGAAGAAATAATGACAGAAAACTTCTCCTACCATAAGAAATAGACTTACAAGTCCAGGGAGCACAGAGAACCCCAAAGAAGAGGAACCCAAAGAGGACCACACCAAGACACATTATAATTAAAATGCCAAGGGTTAAAGACAAGAGGAAATCTTAAAAGCAGTGAGAGAAAAGCAGTTAGTTACCTACAAGGGGATGCCCATGTGACTGCCAGCTGATTTCTCAACAGAAACTATGCAGGCCAGAAGGGAGTGGCAAGAAATATTCAAAGTGATGAATAGCAAGGACCTACAACCAAGATTACTCTACTCATCAAAGCTATCATTTAGAATTGAAGGTCAGATAAAGAGCTTCACAGACAAGAAAAAACTAAAGGAGTTGATCACCACCAAACCAGTATTATATGAAATGTTGAAAGATATTCTTTAAGAAGAGGAAGAATAAGAAAAAGAAAAAGATAAAAAATATGAACAACAAAATTGCAACAAATATATAGCTATCAACAATTGAATCTAAAAATCAAAATAAACAAATAAAAAATCTAATAAACAGGATAAACTGGTGAATAAAATAGAATCAGATACATGGAAATGGAACAGAATGACAATTCTCAGAGGGAAGGGGGGTGAGGGGCGAGAAGATATTAAACAAAGATCTTAAAGGCATACTAGAGGACTGGTGCATAAAATTCATGCACGGAGAGGGGAGGCTCAGCCTGCCCTGCACCCTCTCGCAATCCAGGACCCCTCAGGGGATGTCCAACTGCCAGTTTAGGCCTGATCCCTGCAGTCGGACATCTGGCAGTCAGACATCCCTCTTGCAATCTGGGATTGCTTGCCCCTAATTGCTCACCTGCCTGTCTGCTCAGTGTGCGTCATAGTAACTGGTTGTTCCAGTCATTCTGCCATAATGGTCGCTTAGGCTTTTATATATATAGACTAGAGGCCCGGTGCATGAATTTCGTGCATGGGAGTGGGGTGTCCCTCAGCCTGGCCTGCACCTCTCCAATCTGGGACCCCTTGGTGGATGTCTGACTGCCGATTTAAACCAGCAGTTGGACATCCCTCTCACAATCTGGGACTGCTGGCTTCTAACCGCTCCCCTGCCGGCCTGATTGATGCCTAACTGCTCCCCTGCCAGCCTGATTGCTCCCAACTGCCCTCCCCTGCAGGCCTGGCTGCATCTTGTGATGGCCATCTTGTAGTGGCCATCTTGTGAAGGTCATCTTGTGGTGGCCATCTTGGGATGACACGAGGGTGTGATGCCACCTAGGCTTTTATTAGTATAGATATGCATTACCTATGGACACAGTCAATAGGGTGGCAAAGGCCTGAGGTGGGACAGGAACCAGGTGGAGGGAGATAATGGGGGGGAAAAGAGGGACATCTGTAAACTCTCAACAAAAAAAGATTAAAAAAAAACAAAACCGAATTTCAGAGGGGACATGGCTACTTCATATCTTTGAGACTTTTTCTCCCTTCCTGATCCATATAACAAAGATAATGGTGGGTTGATTTATCTAAATGAAATGAGAACTGATAAATCAAAATAGTTTATAAATTTGGTGTAATTATGCAAACCATGGCAGCTTTTGTCTATTTAATTAATTTCACAAATATTTAGGGAGCACTTGCCCTTTAATGGGACCACTTTAAATTGGCTACATACAAAAGTAGAGACACATCCAATGTCCTTTTTCTGTAAGCCTTCCCTATAACTCTTTTGAGTAGGAAGAAAATAAGCTTTTGGTATTCAAAAAACAGCAAATCTACTATTGCAACTTGATTAATTAATATTAAAAATATGACCACAGATCATCTCTCCCATCTGGGCCACACTGAGGAGCCTAATATTTGTCTTTGTGAGTATGTGAGTGTGTGTGTGTGTGTGTGTGTGTGTGTGTCTTTGTGAGTGTCTGTGTGTGTGATGTACAGTGAAATATTGAAAGACTGAAACATTGCTTCCAATAGCAAAAAAATAGGAAAAATCTAAAACAGTACTAATAGTGGCTAGGATACTTTGATATAATACATTCATTCAAAGGAATATTATGCACTTCCATTTGACCCAATGATCCCACTTCTGGAAATATATCCAGAAAATCCCAAAACACCAATCAGAATGAATATATGCACCCCTATGTTCAGAGCAGCATTATTTACAATAGCTAAGATTTGGAAACAGCCTAAGTGCCTATCAGTAGATGAGTAGATAAAAAAGCCTTGGGCCAAAACCGGTTTGGCTCAGTGGATAGAGCATCAGCCTGCGGACTGAAAGGTCCCAGGTTCGATTCCGGTCAAGGGCATGTAACTTGGTTGCGGGCACATCCCCAGTAGGAGGTGTGCAAGAGGCAACTGATCAATGTTTCTCTCTCATCGATGTTTCTGACTATCTATCCCTCTCCCTTCCTCTCTGTAAAAAATCAATAAAATATATTTTAAAAAAAAAAAAAGCCTTGGGACATTTACACTATGGAATACTATGCAGCTGTGAAAAAGAGGGATCTCTTACCCTTTGGAACAGCATGGATAGACCTGGATAATATCATGCTAAGTGAAATAAGTCAAATTGAGAAAGACAAATATCACATGATCTCACTTATTTGTAGAATCTAATGAACAAACAAAAAAGAAATATTATGCAGCTCTAAAAAAGAAGGTACACCTAAATGAGAGGCAGTGATTTCATATTGTGTGGTAACACTAAAGAGTGGTTTTGAGCATGGAGTCTAGCTAAAAATCATATTCCAATTCCCACTGTGTAACTTGGGGAAATCAATTAACTGCTATGTACCTCAGTTTCTCTCTCAAATAAGGTGATATTTGCCTCTCTCCCATAAGCTGTTACATGGAACTTAGAGCAATGTCAGGTTTAGGACATGTACTATATATGTGTGTGTTTGCAGTCATTATCACCACCATCATCACCATCATCATTTCCATCATCATCACTCCTCTCACCATCATCATCATCACCATCACCATCATCATCACTAAAGTAGGCTACCTCAAAGACACATTATTAAATACAAAAATCAAAATGCTTAATTGTGTCCACATGTTACTATTTATGTTTAAAAATGTGTATGTTAGAGAATGGAAAATATGGGTCTGTGCACACAACACATATTTCTGGAAGAATTTAGAAGAAATTTCCCATGTCGTTGTCTCTTTGGAGAATGAATGGAAAACTGGGTAACATTGGGAGAAAGGGCCAGAAAGTTATTCCTAATTTAAAAATAATTCAATATGTTGTAAATGTTTACTGTATACTAGTACACATATCACCTATTAAAAAAATAACACTAAGACCAAACTAGGTAAAATAATTATATGCACTCATCATTTAAGCAATAATTTTATATTTTCATCATCTCTCCCATCTGGGACACATTGAGGAGCCTAATATTTGTCTTTGAGAGTGTGTAAGTGTGTGTGTGAGTGTGTCTTTGTGAGTGTGTCTTTATGAGTGTGTGAGTGTGTGTGTGAGATTGTGGTATGCTGGCATCTCAGTCGTACAGGATTCATCATCATCAACAAGGTGAAGCAGGGTAACATGACTAAGCACTGCCTACATCTTCAGCAAAACCTTGAATATTTTTGACAATTAAATACCCTGGAATGAGTTGAAGCAATTCAAGGTCCAGAAAGCATGAGCCAAGGAAAATAAACACCTCTGGCAATGTCAAATCCAAGGCCCTTCAGCACTCATGTGGCTATAGGTGGGAGGCCCCAAAGAGTCCCCCGAAATAGGGTCAATGACAGTCTGTCTCAGTAAATTTACAAGCAAGTTTTACTAAAAGGAGTTGTTTCCTCCAGGCCCCCGCAGCTATTAAAACTAAGAGGAAGAAGAGAGACAGCATGAAAACAGTTAAAACCACCTTGAATAGCACATTTCTTTATGTAATTGCTTTTCATAAGTAGCCACAGCATCACTTAAAGTATTTTATTTAATTCACTGGGCAAAGCCTCAAGGTTTCAAGCTTCTGTGCTTGAGCTGAGCAGAAGCTTTTCAGTGCTGTGTGGCTTTTGAAAGATAATTTTCCAAGAGGAACTGTGAGCAGACAAGCACCCAGAGCCAGGGATCTTAGTCCTGAGACAGGAGTCTGGAAACACTTCTTTGAAGTTTTACCAGCAAGACAGGCAATCTTGAAGGACTGTATTTCAAGCACCATCACCCACCCCTCCCACTTGTAATGCACACTTCTCCTGATGGTCAAGGCAGAAGGCACCGTCTAGCTCCTGCTTTCAGGGGAAACACATATGACTGGAAGGCAGCCGCAGGTGCTTTCCTTCAAGGATGTACAGGAAAAGCGGCAAACCCTTGAACTTGGCAGGAACATGTATTATGCACTTGCTGTGGCCTCTAATCAGAATGCATTCCTGCTTTGTCCTTGGCTCTGGAACAGAGGGCATGGCTCTGACTGTGGCTCTGCCTCTCACTAGCTCTATGGCACTAAGCATACTATTTAACCTCTTTGGGCCAAATTTTCCATTCTGCATATTGGGATAAATAAATTCATTCAACTAATACCTGAGTTATTAGTCTTTGCAGGATTAGAATGATTGTTCTACATTAGGCACTAGTTACAGAGGTACAAAGAGAGGCTCAGGGAACCTTAGTGGGGGAGGGGAGGAAATATTTTTCCCTCTACCTTCTATGGTTCATGGATGAGATCCCCATGTGATAAAAGACAGGTTATCAGGAGAAAAACAGAATTTTAGTAAGGTATTCCTCCTGTATACATGAGTATTGTCAGAAATTACCCAAGCCACCACCTTAAAAGTTATCTTCAGCTAATGACAAAAGAAAGCTGGGATGGTGGAGAAAGTCAGTAATGGGACCTTACCAGACAAAGTACAGTAAACCAGGGTGTGGTTGTTATCCAGATTTAAGCCCTTTCTCAGTAAGTTTCTAGAGAATTATTCTTCCTGGTACAGAGATGGAGACATCCTTACAAAGAGAGATTTCCCTTATGAATGTAAATATCTTTTACAAAAGGGTAATTTCTTAGCTTTCAATTTATCTGCTGTTTCTTGAAAATAATTTGCCTAAAATAATCTTATGCCAAAGAGGCATATTTTAGGGTGACCAATTCTGCTCCCATTCACCCTCATTCTAGGTGATCCTAATGGAATATTCTTCCTTAAGATAGAATGGGAGACCCATTCCCTCTCTCTCTCATCCTTGAGGCCTCCTTGATTAAGGAGGGTTTGAAAGGATAATACCTACCTCCAAAATTTGATGTGTGAGAACCAAGAAAACGCAAGTAAAGCTGTGAGTAGTGCCAAACACAGATTACACACTAAACAAGCACAGCTGTTACTCATCTCAGCCTAATTTTCAGTTTTTCAGAGAAGCCACCCAACTGGTTCAAATCCTTCTGTTATGTGCTTCAGAAATCCTGGTACCTCTCCTTCCAGGCATTCTCACACAGATGATTTTATACTAACTTGGCTAATTATTTGATCAAATTCTGACTTTCCCACTGCCTCTTGGGCTCTGGCTTGCTGCTCTTTTTCTCCATTCTCTTCTGAACGTCTTGTCCAAACCTGGGAAACACTCATCCTATCTAATAAAAGAGTAATATGCAAATTGACCGTCACTCCCAACACACAATATGGCTGCCCCCATGTGGACACAAGATGGCTGCCACAAGATGGCCAGCAGGGGAGGGCAGTTAGTGATTACTGGGCCAGCAGAGGAGGGCAGTTGGGAGGGACCCAGGCCTGAAAGGGAGGGCAGTTGTGGGGGAACTGGCCTTCAGGGGCAGGCAGTTAGGGGTGACCAGGCTGCCAGGGGAGGGCAGATAGGGGGGACCAGGCCTGTAGGGGAGGGGAGTTAGGGGTGACCAGGTCAGCAGAGGAGGGCAGTTGGAAGGGACCAGGCCTGCAGGGGAGGGCAGTTGGGGGGGACCAGGCCTGCAGGGGAGTACAATTAGGGCCAACCAGACCTTCAGGGGAGTACAATTAGGGCCAACCAGGCCTGCAGGGGAGGGCAATTAGGGGCAATTGGGCCAGCAGCAGAGAAGTTAGGCATCTCTCAGGATGGCAGGGGAGTGGTTAGGGGGTGATCAGGCTGGCAGGCAGAAGCAGTTAGGGGCAATCAGGCAGGCAGTCAAGTGAGCAGTTGCAAGCCAGCAGTCCTGGATTGTGAGAGGGATGTCTGACTGCCTGTTTAGGTCCAATTCCACTGGGATTGGTCCTAAACGGGCAGTCGGACATCCCTCAAGGGGTCCCACATTGGAGAGGGTGCAGACTGGGCTGAGGAACACACACCCCCCATGCATGAATTTCATGCACCAGGCTTCTAGTCTACACTAATAAAAGAGAAACATGCAAATTACCATCACTCCACTATGCTAATTAACCTGAAAACATGGCGGCAGCCCCACCCCCAGCCACTTCGGGTCTGTGGGGGTCGGAGAAGTTGGGCGCCAGCACCTGAGGTTGGCTGCAGCCAGGGAGGCCAAGAAGCCGCCTGCTCCGTGACCCCAGGCTGCAGCCAGCAGCAGAAGCCTCACGTCCGCCTGCCCCACATCCTGGAGGCAACAAAGAAACCGGGCCCCAGCTCCTGAGGCTGGGTGCGGCCCAGGAGATGAAGAAGCCACCTGCCCCATGATCCCAGGCCACAGCCAGCTGGTGAAGTTGCCCACACTGCATCCCAGGGAAGACAGAGAAGCCGCCTGCCTGTGGTCCAGGCGCCAGCACCTGCGGCTGGCTACAGCCAGTAGATGGAGAAGCCGCCCACCCCACGGTCCCGGGTGCCAGCACTTGGGGCTGCAGCCCAGGCGAAGCCATCTGCCCACCATCCCCTGCAGCTGCAGCTGGTCTGGGCGCCTATCGCTGACCAGAGGGAGGGAAGCCCGGATCTCTGGTGCCTGTGGTCGGCTGGAGGAGGGAATCCTGGGCCCTGGATGTGGGGTTGAAGCAGAGGTGGTTAGGGGCAATCAAGCCAGCAGGGGAGCAGTTAGGGACAATCAGGCTGGCAGGCAGAAGAAGTTAGGGGCAATCAGGCAAGCAGGCGAGCAGTTAGGAACCAGCAGTTCTGGATTGTGAGAGTGATGTCCGACTGCTGGTTATCCCCTGAGGGGTCCCAGATTGGAGATGGTGCAGGCCAGGCTGAGGGACACCCTCCCCCACACCGCCCCATGCACGAATTTCGTGCACCGGGCCTCTAGTGTTTTAATAAATAAGTGGCCCTATTGAGTAATTAATTCTCTCTCTCACTTAGACAATCAGACCAAATATTTCTCTTTGGCACCAAACCCAGGATCTAAATATCTAAATCTAGATATCTGAATATTCAGTGTTACTACAAGATAACTCACTGTGAACCAGACACAGGCCACGAATGATACTATGGAGCCTGAATTTCTCAAGGTACTGCTGGCATTTTCTCTTACCTAGAACCTGATCTTGCTAGAATTTTTACTTCCTCTGGCATCATTTGTGTTGTTGACCACATTGTAAATATGTTTAGGTCCATGACTGGCTTTTGGTGACCTTAATAGGCTTTCTAGGAGGTCTTATGAGGGCAAACTGTCTCCCAGTTCTTTTGTTGCCCCACTGAACACTCTTTCATAACATCTACCTGGCAGGTGCACTGGCTGTACAATGCATTCAGCAATAATTACCTCTGAAATCCTAAACCACACACTGTTTCAGCACCTGGGAGGGATTTAGCTGAATGCCCATGTTAGCTTGAGGCTCAGACTTAAGAAGAAAGAAACATCTGCTTTTGACATTTTAACAGTATTTGTGCAAATACGTGGGCACATTGTGCGTACCACTTGCTGCCCCTGCATTCTTCACTTCTTTTCCCAGGTGAGTTATTGTCTTCCTTGGGATGTACCCATATTCAATTTTCATTGTCACTCCAAACGGCATTTTCATTTTGGATCTATGGAAGACCAAGGTCGCATCAGAGAATGGAATCAAATTAACGGGGTGTCAAATGTTCAGGACAACCAAGGCCAGGCAGGAATGTGAAATCATTAGCAAAAGGGCAGCCTGGAAAGGCTTATGTAAACATGAGGAAGAAGAATGCAGATGAGGACAAACAGAAGGACTGGATGACCAAACCATGAGTCTCCTTAGGGGTGTGCTGGCACGTAGTAGGCACTCAAAATGATTTTGTAGGGTGTCCAATTGTCCCAAGTTACTCAGGTCATCCAATTTTCAGTGTTAAAACCAAGAAAATGCCAGGGACACTGGAACAAGTTGGTCACCTTAGATTAGCTTTGAAAGGGTAAAGAACAGGCCTCCCCAAGATATAGCACTCAGGCTATATTGTAAGCATATGAATTATTTTGAGCTGAAAGCAGTTGAGAGGGTTCACAAGAAACTTTTATTTCTTTTTAAAAATTTAAATTAGGGGTCTTGTCAATAAAAAGAATTATCACCACAAATAACTTTTTGTGATCTATTTATAAGGAAGGGCAAACTTCTAATTACAGAACATCTGCTCTTCTTATTGTCCTTCAAATGACCTTCTCTCATCTGAAGCCCCAAGGTGCCTGACTTCATCCTTAACTCAGAATTTCACATATACCTCATTTTCCCTCATTTCCCCAAAGGCATATGTTGGGATATCAGACTCTGCTTCCCCTTCACGTGTGTGGGATCTCTGACTCTCTTATGTATGTGAGTTTTCTATATGTACATATGTATTAAATTTGGGCATTTTCTCTTGTTAATCTGTCTTGTGTCCATGTGATTATTAGACCATCTCAAAGAACCCAGAAGTGTAGAGGAAAGTTTCTTCCCGTCCACAGTATGAACTGACTTTGGAATTTCCTGTAGCCCAGACTCATCTGACTAGCACCCTATAATAACCAACGTCTCCTATAGGATCCTCTTTTTATTCCTCCTCTTTTTCCAACTGTGAAGTTTAAAGCACACGTGATACTGTATCCCAATGGACAGTGCACTTGAAGATAGAAGGAAGGATGAGGGCAGAAAGAAATGTTGCCTTTGGATATCTCCAACATAATCTATATTTCCTTTCATTCCTTTTCAGGCAAAGAAAGACATCTAAGAGCTTTCAAAATACAATTTCAAATTCAAAGCCAGGGTTGATGCTCTGAAAATCTATCAGATACTCTCTTCAAGAGCTGTTCATGCCCAGCCAATGGATAACTATGGCACCAAGGTATGACTACCATAGGGGAGGGGAAAAAATTTCCTTATACCATTCTAAGTCCTTGTGCTGGTATAATAATAAAATGTACATGAGATAGAGTAACAAGAGAAAATAACCAAGTTTAGTACATATGGTGGTTTCTTAGCAATAGGAGACCCCAAGACAAATTGGGTAGTTGAAGTTTTTAGTCTATCTTGAGCTAAGGAGAAAGGGGGTGTGGTGTTTGGGCTTCAAAGGGAAGGTAGGTGATTCATAAGTAGAAGAGAAGACTGCTCTTATCTGGCAAACAAGTTCTTGTTGGGCCACCCAGACAAAATAAGACACAGAGGGGAGTCTACCAACAGACTTTGCTGCTTCCTCCATGCCTGCTACACTTAGCTCATGTCATGCTAAGGTGATAGCTCCCTTCCTTTAAATGGGTGTTTCTATCTGAATTCCATTAGGCTGGTAAGAGGGAGGCAAAAGGCTCTTCTTGAATCTTTTTTTTTTTTTTAAATAACCAGCTTAAAATAATCAACATATTCAAAAGGTATATTTTGGGGCATCAAACTCTGTTCCCCTTCATCACTGTTATCTGGGGCATGGAGAAGTAAAGAGTGGTCAGAGAAGAAACACAAAAGTAACTCAAAACAGAGGACCCTGCAGCCTAGGACACTCCTCCTGGAGTTTATTTTTTATTCTTGTAATTAGGGAACACTTGAGCCATCAAAAACAGAAAGAAAAACTAGATAAGCAAAGAATTGAGGTCATTGTCTAAGTCTCAGACTCAAGAGATAAGTCTACAGTTGTACAATAGGTCCTCAGGATAATCAAAGATCCTACTGCGCGATGTAATGTGATTTTCGCCGTAAGTCGGAACCCACCTACATAAACACCTATGTCACTCACATGGAGCATATACACAGCACTAATGAAATGAAACAGAAAAAAATTTTTTAAAGAAAGATAACAATGCCTGACCTCTACTTGTGTTAAATAAATAAGAAAAAACATAAAGCACATATGTCGAAATGATGGAATTTTTTTTTTAATAAATAAATGGGAGATGGTGACGTAACCATGAAACAACATATGTCAAGTCCGACATAACCCCAGGACTGCCTGTACATTGATGATCCAGAAGGAAAATAAAAAAGGAAAAAGCTTTAAGGTGAGGAAAGGGAACCCATCAGAGTTCAGAAATCCCTCCAGGGCATCAGTAAAGTGAAGGGAGAGATTCCTACATAGGAAGATAATACAGACAGCAATGGCCGGAAGCTAACAAAATAATGTCCTGGGCTTGATATTACAGAGTTACTATGCAGTTCAAAACAAAACAAAACAAAACAAAAAACCAGGACAAGCCCTGCCTGTGGGAGGTCCACTCAGCTCCATGAATTCAAAACTAAGAGAGTGTTTTGGAAGAAGTTGGAAACAGGGCATGCAGCAATCTTGCAAAAATAAACAAGGTTTCGGTGGTTGGCAGTGTCTCTGGGCACACCTCGAACTCTTGGCTTCTCTGATTTTTAATTGGATCTCAGCGGCAGTACCAGAGGAGCTGGAAACACTAACTACCCACATCCTGGAACTGTACCCCCGCCCCACCAGCCCAGCCATGCTCCCCCAGGCCCAGGCTGTGCTGGACAGGAATTGGGGCCCCACCTTCATGAGGGAAAAAACAACAGAAAAACCCTTTCACACTTTCCCAGGTAACAACCACACAGAACTAGAATATCCATCAAATTCATGTAACTCAGCAAGTGCAGGTGTAAACCAAGGAGCATTCAGGATGATGCTTTGAGATACTAGAGGTGCCCTGGGTGGGTACCTGTATGCATGGTGCCTTGCGCCAGGCTGCCAGGTTACTGTGGAACATCCTGTCACACACATATTCAGCATTCAATACATGTTGTTATTGAATACCTACAGTGTTCCATGTTTTGTATACCTACTGTATGCATTGCTTCCTTCATGTATTGAATACCTACTGTATACATTGAACTATTCTAAGCACTGTAGATAGAATAGAGAACAAAGCAGACAAAATTTCTGCCAAAAATTCTAATTGGCCAGACATGTTAAGAATAAAACAATAAATATAAAACAGATCCTATATAATAAAGAGGTAACATGCAAATTGACTGTCACACCCTTGCCAAAATGGCTGCCCCCATCTGGTCACAAGATGGCCGCCACAAGATGGCCCAGCAGGGGAGGGCAGTTGTGAGTGATCAGGCCAGCAGGGGAGGGCAATTAAGGGGGACCACGCCTGCAGGGGAGGGCAGTTAGCAGTGACCAGGTCAGCAGGGGAGGGCAGTTTGGGATGACCAAGCCAGCAGGGGAGGGCAGTTGGGAGCAAATGGGCCGGCAGGGGAGCAGTTAGGCATCAATCAGGCTGGCAGGGGAGTGGTTAGGGGGTGATCAGGCTGGCAGGCAAAACCAGTTAAGAGAAATCAGGCAGGCAGGCAGGCAAATGGTTGGGAGCCAGCAGTCCCAGACTGTAAGAGGGATGTCCGACTGCCAGTTTAGGCCTGATCCCTGTGGGGGGGGGGGGGGTCCTAGATTGGAGAGGGTGCAGGCTGGGCTGAAGGACACCCCCCCCAGTGCACAAATTTCATGCACCAGGCCTCTAGTATTTTATATAAATGCAGAGAGAGAGAGAGAGAGAGAGAGAGAGAGAGAGAATAAAGCAGGGCTAATTAATAGTCTGTGGCAGGAGCAATATTTTAGAATAGGTTTGTAAGGCCAAAGCTCCCTGGAAGGGATTGAGCTGAGATCCGTATGAAACATAATATACAAAGATGATCCCAGGCAGCGGGAGCTCCTGATTGGAAAGCCCAGGTGCTGCATAGTGAGCCACTACAGGGGCCACAGAGATGGCAGGAGCCGGACCACAGTGCTTGGCAGGGAGATGGGAGGAGTGTTTAGTAAATATAATTTGAAGGTCAAGTTGACATGGTGTGGCTTTCTTCTGACACAGAAATGCCACATACCAGATCTCTCTTCTCAAGCAGCCATTGTGACAGACTCTAAATTTGGTCCCCAAGGCAACCAAGGGAAATGAGCATAATGCCCAAAACAGAGAAAGCAGAGGATTCCTCCTGATGCAATGCCTCTCCTATTCAATCTTCTCATGCATTCCTGCTTCCACTCACTCTTTTTTAAGGATTTAGTTAGCATCTAAAACCTCTCCAGCACTGTGCCGGGCATCCCAGAGAAACATGAAGAAGGCACAATGCTATGTTTAAGGAAGGAATTTGCTGATGAAGACAAATAGAAGGTTACAAAACGATGGTGAGTGCCCTCATGTAGTTTGTACCCAGTGCTCCATGTTACCCCGGGATTCAAAGTCAGCTAGAGAGCTCTCAAAGGTGAGAAGGGAACCCAGTGACATCCTCTGAGGCATGAGGAGGAGCCAGCCAGGTAAATTCAGGGAGGGAACCAGAGCAGAAGGAGGGAATTCCAGGCAGAGCAGGGCCTGGTCAGAAGGACAGATGGTGGATGGGAGGACGTAGCAAGCACAAGGAACATCAGCAGGTTGGTGCTGCCAGAAAGACATTTCTCATACTTCTCTAAGGACTATATTCCTTGCAAAGAGGCAGATTTTCAGACCCTCCCCTGGGAGATGCTGATCCAGTAGATAGGTGCATGGTGGGAAATGGTGTTTGTATTTTCCAAAGTAAGTAACCCTAGAAGTTGATTCCCATGAGGTTTGTGACCTGCTATCCTAGGGGATAAAGAGCTGGGGTGGGATATGTGCAACCAGAGAGACGGACAGGTCCAGAGTGGCCACACATGTGATGAATGTATGGACAAAATGCATGAACTTTGTCTATATGTTAACAACTAAATTTCCTGACAGCTTGAAAAAAAAACGAAGGAAGGCAAAAAGGAAGAAAGAAATGAAGGACAGAGGGAATGAAGGAAGAAGATTGGAGAACTAACAAGGATGATTTGATTTTATTTTGGCCAGGAAGAAAATAACCTGCCCACACACTATCATTTTCTATTGTTTCATAGAAAACAAACACTTAGGATGAAAATATCTCAAAAGACATGATCTCACAAAAAAGAATGAAAACACTGTATTGGTTTTTAATTGTGGCCATAACAGGTTGCCATAAACTTTGTGGCTTAACATAACACAACTTTATTATCTTACAATCTGTAGATTGGAGGTTTGGCCTGGGTCTCACTGGGCTGAAGTCGAGGAGTTGGCAGGACTAGATGCTGCTCACATTCATGGCTCACAGCCCCTTTCTCCATCTTCAAGACAGTAGACATGGGTTGAGTGCTTTTCACATAACATCTCTCTGATTTTCCTTCAATAATCATATCCCTTTACCTGACCCAAATGGAGGGAGGTTCTTTATTTTTAAGGATCCAGGTGATTCCATTGGGCTCACCTGGATAATCCAGGATTCATTCACTTTGCTTTTCAATGTCTCTAATTCCATCACATCTGCAAAGCCCCCTTTGCCATGTAAAGTAACATAACTCAGGTTCTGGGGATTCGGAAGTGGACCCTGGGGGGTGGGCGGGGCATTACTCTGCAGACCACAAATACATTACATGGATAAAGTCCAGCTTTGTGAGAGCTGCCTTCCACTGTCCTCAGTTTTTCCCCACCTGGCCTGGGACCAGCAGCAGCCCACCAGTAAGGACCCTCCCTGGTCTATCAAAGGGTGTTCAGGACCAGGGACCAGCATTCAGCAAAGGATCTTAAGCTCAGGTCATTTCCTTTTTAGTGAAGAGGATTCCACAAATATCCAGTTAATGTGGATACTAAACAGTTATTAATTAAAAAGAGGATTCTTTTAGTTTAATTCCAAATTAAAATTGACAAATTCCTTCAGTGTCATTTTATACTTAATACTAGAGGCCCGGTGCACAAAATTCCTTCACTGGGGGGGGGGGGGGTGTCCCTGTGAGATCAGGTCTAAAACGGCAGTCAGACATCCCTCTCACAATCTGGGACTGCTGGCTCCTAACTGCTCACCTGCCTGGCTGCCTGATTGCCCCTAACCACTCTGCCTGCCAGCCTGATAGCACCCTAACCGCTCCCCTGCTTGCCTGATTGACACCTAACTGCTCCCCTGCCAGCCCAATCATCCCCAACTGCCCTCCCCTGCTGGCCTGGTCCCCCCTCAACTGCCCTCCCCTGCTGGCCTGGTCCCCCCTCCAACTGTCCTCCCCTGCCGGCCATCTTGTGACAATGGGGGGGGGGGCATCTTGTGGCAGCCATCTTGTGATGACGTGGGGGTGGCCATCTTGTGACATAAGGGCTTACGGGTCAATTTGCATAATACCTCTTTATTATATAAGATAAACTGATGTCCTTAAGAATAAAAGGTTTCAGCCCTGGCCAGTGGCTCTGTCGGTTGGACTGTCATCCCATACACCAAAAGGTTTGGGTTTGATTCCTGGTCAGGGAGTATAATAATAGATCGTTTCTCTCTCTCTCTCTCTCTCTCTCTCTCTCTCTCTCTCTCTCTCCCTCTGAAAATCAATAAAATTATAACCTTAGGTAAGGATTAAAAAAGAAAAAAAAAGAATGAAAAATTTCAGTAGTTCTGCCCCAAAGTTAGTTGCTGAAAGCTTTGCCTTAGACACATGTAGTTCAAGTCTGTAACAGTCATTTTTTTGAGTAAGTGTCCTCCCCTGTCACCTACCTGTAGATTTTGCTTCTTCTCGAGAAGACCTTTGTAAGCTGGGATTGACACAGACAGATAAACCCAGTTAGCATGAGAGCTGGTCTGGGCAAATGTATTAGTCACTTCTTCCAAAGGATTTTAAAAAATAACATCTCACTGCATAATAAATGAACCTAAAGGGAGTAAAGGAAGTTCATTTAGAGGCAAGACAAAGAGACAGTGATACGTGACGATATTTAATAGCTGAGAGAAATTACTGATCCTAGCATAAAGTCTGCTGCCTCTCAATCACTCTGGAGTTTGCAAGCTTTGTTTTATTCCTCTGTGACAGGCAGAGCTTAATAAAGTGTATTTACTTTCCAGCTTTCCTTTGCCTTGGGTTCTAAGTCACTTTTCTCCAGCTTTGTGTTTTCTCTGAGACTCCAGGAAACCCTACTTAGCCTAAGGGTCAAAGAGGGCACACATCCACAGAGGACTGATGCTTCCCAGAATGGACTGTTTGGATTCAAAGGGGAGATAAGCAGGACTGAAGAAGGTTCTGTTTCCTGTTCTCCACCTTGTCTTTCAGGTGAGCCATGGAAGTCCTTCCTGTCTTTTTACATGCAGACTGTAGAATGATTTACTTACTATTTCCCCCCTTAGAAAATTTATGTTTGTAAAAGAAAATATACCAGGATATAAGGAAGAAAAGATCATTCACTATTCCTCATAACTAATCACGGTTAATATTGTGCTCTAGATGTGTTCAAAATCTTTTTAGGAGGTTACAGGGCTCCAGCTCTGGACAAGATGGTGCAGGCACATCCCGCTGTGTCTCTCCCCAGATGCAGCCATAACACCAGGATAGAGACATGAAACAGTTGCTATGGATCTTGAAGAATTTGTGAAGAAATGGTAGAAAGCACGTATATTTATAAGTGCATGTATATGTATATGTATGCGTATATGTATGCATATATGTATACTAGAGGCACATTGCACAAAAATTTGTGCACTCGGGTGGGTCCCTCATCCCAGCCTGCACCCTCTTGCAGTCTGGGAGCCCGCGG
The DNA here is from genome assembly GCF_963455305.1 of Plecotus auritus. Classification (NCBI taxonomy): domain Eukaryota; kingdom Metazoa; phylum Chordata; class Mammalia; order Chiroptera; family Vespertilionidae; genus Plecotus; species Plecotus auritus. Next base: position 91,917,278 of record NC_137782.1, on the reverse strand, counting down.
GGGATTAAGCCGCAGTTAGACATCCTTAGCACTTCTGCGGAAGTGGGAGAAGCTCCTGCCACCACCGCTGCACTCGCCAGCTGTCAGTCCAGCTTGTGGTTGAGTGATGTTTCCCCTGTGGGAGTGCACTGACCACCAGGGGGCAGCTCTGGCCCTGCCCCCCCCAATTGCCATTGCCCCACTGCTGTCGCCTGCCACCAGTGGCCTCCCTCTGCAGGAGGTGACCAGTGGGCCGATCAGGGGACAGCGCAGGCCAGCAAGTGGCCACCCTGCCCCCCATCGCCCTGATGCCACTGTTGGTAGCCTCTCTCTGTGGGAGGTGACTGGCAGACTGATCGGGGGATGATTCCAGCTGTGAGCAGCTGGCTCCATCCCCCTGATCGCTCCTCCTCCATCGGTCGCCACCGCCCCCTATTGTTATCCTCTCCCTCTGCCCACTGGCACCTGCCTTGGCTGTCCTGACACCATACGTTCACTGGCCTCATCCCCCGCTGACAAGTGATTCCACAGTTCACTTGATTTGCATATTAGGCTCTTATTATATAGGATGGGTATGTATACGTATATTTACATTTACAGCTACATTTTTATTTACATTTACATTTACAGCTACATTTCTATTTCTTTATATTATTTACTAGAGGTCCGGTGCACAAAATTCTGTCTGCACCCTCTCCAATCTGGGACCCCTTGAGGGATGTCCGACTGCCCGTTTAGGCCCAATCCAGGACTGCTGGCTCCCAACTGCTCGCCTGCCTGCCTTCCTGATTGCCCCTAATCGCTTCTGCCTGCCAGCCTGATCACCCCCTAACCACTCCCCTGCCAGCCTGATTGCCCCTAACTGCCCTCCCCTGCAGGCCTGGTCCCCCCCAACTGCTCTCCCCTGCAGGCCTGGGTTCCCCCTAACTGCCCTTCCCTGCAGGCCTGGTCGCCCCCAACTTCCCTCCTCTGCCGGCCTAGTCACGCCTAACTGCCCTCCCCTGCAGGCTTGATTGCCCCCAACTGCCCTCCCTTGCAGGCCTGGTCCCTCCCAACTGCCCTCCCTTGCTGACCTGATTGCCCACAACTGCCCTCCTCTGCAGGCCTGATCCTTCCCAACTGCCCTCCCCTGCTGGCCATCTTGTGTCCACATGGGGGCAGCCATCTTGTGTGTTGGAGTGATGGTCAATTTGCATATTACTCTTTTATTAGGTAGGATAGAGGCCTGGTGCACGGGTGGGAGCTGGCTGGTTTGCCCTGAAGGGTGTCCTGGATCAGGGTGTGGGTTCCCTTGGGGGGTGGGGTGGCCTGGGCAAGGAGCCTGTGGTGGTTTGCAGGCCAGCCATGCCCCCCAGCGACCCAAGTGGAGGCCCTGGGATCTGGGATTTATTTATCTTCTATAATTGAAACTTTGTAGCCTTGAGCAAAGGCCTGTGCCGGCCAGGGTGTGCAGGAAGCTTGGCTTTCTCCATTTCAGGGGAAACCCAAGCCTCCTGCTAGCTCCGTGGCCGTGCCCATCTTGGTTTGGTTAATTTGCATACTCGCTCCTGATTGGCTGGTGGGCATGGCTTGTGGGTGTAGCGGAGGTATGGTCAATTTGCATATTACTCTTTTATTAGATAAGATATTTATATTTATTTACATTTCCTCTGGTATATCTAGGACTCAGAACACTGTAGTCCAAAGCCCAGAAGTTGGCTTCAGTTTCCAAAAGAGGGCCTCAGGAGAAGCCCAGGAAGCATGGGAATAAGGTCAACACTCAGAAAACAGGTAGCCCTCCCTAAGGTGGGTGGCCCTCATCAGTCAGCCTCAGGCCTGAAGAGAACAGAAAGGGGGTCCCTTCTGCAGGTAAGAGGGAAATCCGTGCCTGACTGCCTTGAGCTGGACATGGGTCTTTTTCTGCATCTGATTGGAACTATGTCATCGACTTCCTTCAATCTCCAGTTTGCCACCCACAGCTCCTGGGATTTCTCAGACTCTCAGCTTCCAAAAGCCAACTTGTTATAACATATATCAACCCCGTTGGTTCTGTTCTCTGGAGAACCCTATTTAAACATTTTATGATCTCATTGCTAAGACCTTTGGAAAAAGACAAAACTATAATGATGAAGAACAGATCAGTAGTTGAAAGAGATTAGAGGGTGGGGGAGGAGCATGTAAATCATGAGGAGGAAGTATTTTGCATTATGGACTTGCAGACCTTGATGGTAATGGTGGTTATACAAATCTACATATGTGTTAACATTCACAGAATTGCACACTAAAAACAAACAACGTTGCTGCATTTTAAAAGTAATGTTTTGAAAAAGCACTGTATAAATTTAAGGTATACAGCTTAATGATATCATGTATGTCAACTATAGCTCAATAAAACTGGGGAAAAGTTAAGTTTTAAAAAGAGGAGTGTCAGCCCACTATTTTTTCTAAAAACAGTCATGCTCACTTTCTAAAATAATAATTTCTTAAAATAATAAAGAAATAATGGAAGAAAGATAAAAACATGAAATTTAAAATCAACTCCAAATCTAACCATGTAGAAGTAGCCTAAGTAACATTGCATAAATATCATTCAAGGTATGTTTCTATAAACCTGCATGGATAGATGGATGAATGGATGGATGGGGAGAAGGATGGGTGGGGAGATGATGGGTGGGGATATAGATGGGTGGAGAGATGGATGGATGGGGAGATGAATGGAAGAGCAGAATAGAAATACTCTAGGGAGATTTTCTATGAGAGATGATTTTACAATATAAAATGTTAAATATTTTGTTAAATTTAGAAGAAACAAGCAGAAAAAATATACCAAAATGTTATTCAATGGCAAATAAATTATCCTACTCAAAAAAAATAGATCTTCCCAATATCCCCAAAGTTTAGAAAAAATTATGCATAACACTAAGACTCAGTAGCCATTTTTAACTTAGAGCTTTACAGTTCTGATTGACTCAGTTTTATGAATAAAGACTAGAATGCCTTTTAGTAACCTCTGCCATCTTCTAATTAGTTACTCATTCATTATAGTATATTTACTTTGCCAGGTTTACTGTATACATATTCTAAACTTAATTTCTGTAGTTGATGATTAATTTGGTATTTATATTTAAGTAAACACACACATATATTCCTATATATGTTGAACTTGTGCATACATACATAGATTCAATGTTTGCCAACAACCAATCATTTTGCCAGTCCTCTATTTGACATTCTTCATATAGATTAAAATTTGAAATAGCTGGATGGTATTGCAAGTATGTTTTTTTTTTTTTTTTTTTTTCTTAAGGGATGATTCAGAGGCCTTTCAGATTGAGAAAGCTGGCCCATTTCTTTGTCCTGGAACAACTTCTTGACTGGGTCTAATGTCTCAGCTGACATGTTCCTTCAAAACATCTCCGTTTTCTTACCACCACACCTGGTCTGCTTGCTGATGCCACAATCTTCCATTAAAGTGAGGAGGGATAGATTCTGAAGCAAACCTTTAAATGTAGAGTTTCCTCATACTCCTTTTAGAGGCCATGCCCTATTATAACAGATAATTCATTCAACAGACTTTTATTGAGTATGTACTACATGCCACAAAATCTACTAAGTCTTAGGTACACAAAGTTGGCACTGATCTTGGCCAGGCTCTCAATGAGACAGCATCATCTCATGAGGAGAACGTTCAAGTTAAAAGAAAATTACATTGTGAGGAATATTGCATTATAGGGCCTGCATTAGCAATGTCTGCAGCAGCTTGAAAAAAATAGTCTCCTATTTATAGTTCTTAACACCTTTTACTCTCCCACATGGAAAAAGGGAAGAAAGTCTGGTGGAGGCATAGTAAATGATAATGCCAATCAAGCAAATCAAATGTTTTCCAAAGGGTTTCTGAACCTGAGCACTATTGACATTTGGGGGATAGATGTTTCCTTGTTAAGAAGGCCTGTTCTGTGAACTATAGGATGTCTGGCTGCACCCCTAGCGTCTCATGCATTAGATGCCAGTAAAATCATCCCTTCCTCCCCCTTGTAAGAAACAAACGTGTGTGTGTGTGTGTGTATGTGTGTGTATGTGTGTGTGTGTGTGTGTGTGTGTGCAGCATTGCCCCCTGGGGTGCAAAACCACCTTCAGACAAGAACCACTACCTTAACCAATTAGCTTTTTGAATCTTTCTCTCATTGTCTTTTGTTTGTTTGTGTTTTATTTTGTTAATTGCCTTACAAGGTAGAGACATCTGGTGGTGAGTTCTTTTTCTGTTTTTGAGTCCCTTATTCATATCTCTTATTCCTTTGCAATGTTATGAGGCTGAGATTAACGAGTTGATTATCTTTCAGCATCCATTCAGCTGTCACTCTGAGAAATGGCAGTGTTCGGGGTTGAGAGTGAGGGTGACCAACTTTTCTGGTTATCAGCTGTGCTGTTTAGCTGATTGCTAGCACTCATGTCATCTCTGGAGCTGTGAGCAATTGCATGAACTTTTATATTTTTAATATCTTTATCACATGTCCCTGATTAAATACAACACAGTTGGTATTTTGATTGATGTGCCCCAGGGGGTTCATTGGTCTAAAATGTGGAGCTGAATGGGGTTCCTCACAAATTGTCGGATATTGCTCAATGGGAAGATCGAATGCAAACATTTGTATCTTCAACACGGACAAAATAATTACAATAAAATATAGCCTGCAGTATTCCATCTTGAATGTGTGGATTGAAAATAGAGAAACAAAACGAAATCGCTAAATGTTTAAATGAAGTGTACCATTTCAGCAAGCCGAACCACTCCAATCATATGTTTTAAAGGAGGTATTGTTTTAATTTGATTTTTTTCTCCTCATAAAAGTACTCAAATCCTTTGTGATCATTTGCAACTAGGTATATAAATCTGTAAGTGTGTCAGATTAGAAGTGACAAAAACATGCAAGTGAATTAATTTTGCTTTCATAAACTAGGGCCAGAAGAAAGTACACAAGAAATTCAGAGAATGAATTCATTCTGCAAACACTGTTGAGAGCATGGTTCTGCATTTTTTACAGATATTAACTCATTCCAGCCTCCTGTCGACCCCCTGAGGTCATTTTTATTGTTATTATTTTGTTACAAATGAGGAAAGAAAGGGACAGAGAGAGTCATTTTCTTGCTCAGTGTCACACAGCTAATGATTAGCCCATCCAGGTCCTGAGTCAGTCACTCTGGGCCCAGATGGGTCTTTGTTGTTAGTCACTTAACCACTTCAGGCTATTTCTCCACAAAAAGAAGCTAAAGTTCACATATCCATAATAAATTAACTGGAGATTATAATTCTTTATCTATAACATCTATATTTATATGTATATCTCTCTTGGGGAAAGTTAGAAAAGGTCATTTCTACTTCAGGGATGTCATCAAGAGTCATTTGCAAGCACTCATAAATGTCAAAGTATTGCCCATGGAAGTCCTTCTGCTAATGAGGAGATGCTGAGACTGGAGCTGAGGAAAAGACGAGGGTTCTTCCAATCTTTATCACCCAACAACACAATAGGTCTCCCATTCTCTGCCCTCTTGTACTTGTGTAGCAATTCACACACATATCATTGGACCTCCTGCAGTACCTAGCCGTACTTCAAATAGTGTGTCAATAAACGCCAGGGGGTGGAAATTAACTTAATTGCATAAATAATGTATTAAGACCCAAACCTTTTATTTGAGGTCATAGTAGATTTGCACACAGTTATAAGAGACAATACAAAGACATCTCCTGTGTGTTTGCTCTCTTCTCCTCTGGAAAGATCTTCCAGAACCACAGCACAGCATCACAATCAGGACGCTGACATTGACACTGACACCGAAGACAGAGAACACTTCCATCACACAGGGATAGGCCGTGTTGCCCATTCATAGCCACACCCCCTCCCTCCCACAGCCATAACCCTCTGTGTCTCCTGGCAACCACCAATATGTTTTATGTTCCTATAATTGTATCATTCATCTCAAGAATATTTTGTAAGTGAAGTCACACAATAGCCTTTTGGAATTGGCATTTTTCACTCAGCATGTTTCTCTGGAGATTGGTCTAGGTGATTGCATGTACCTATAACTCATTATTTTTATTGCTGAATAGTTTTCCCTGGACAAACCACAGTTCAACCATTCACCCACTTAAGGGCACCTTGTGTTATCTATAAACTGTTCCATAAACAGTTGTGTACAGGGTCTTATATGAGCATAGATTTTCTTTTCCCTGGAATAAATGCTCAGAGGTGTGATTGCTGGGTTGTAGCAGTCACATATTTAGCTCTTTAAGGAAGATACCTTAATATTTGTGTAATCCAGTTTATCTGCATCTGAGCCAGCATTTGCTTTTATCACCATTTTTTTAAGCCATTCTAACATTGTATAGTGACCTCACATTGTGGTTTTAATTTTTATTTTCTTAATGACTGAAATGCCAAACATATTTTTATGTATTTTTTTACATTAATATATGCTCTTTGGTGAAGAAGTGTATCTTTATGCCTTTACCCATTTTCTAAATTGATTTTATTTAATGTTGAGTTTTGCCCATTCATTATATATTTTTTATCCTTCAGAAGATAAGTAATTTGCAAATATTTTCTCCCAGTCTGTTGCTTGGCTCTTCATCCTCTTAACAGAGATTTTTCTGGAACAAAAGTTTTAAATTTAGATGAGGTCCAACTTATTGACTTCTTGAACAGTTAGATAATAGAATAGTTTTATTTTATAAGCCAGTTTATTTGCAAGAAAAATCAGCATACCTTATTATATATGTGTTAAGTTTGAGAAACATATGTGTATGTATGTGGGATTAGACTACTGAGGCATGGCCTTTAAAGCTAATTAAAGTGAAGTTTGAAAGTTGTCTAAACTGGAAAAGAAAGAAGAAGAAGGAAATGAAAGTGAAGTGAGAATCCATATTGAGTTCTTACTATGTCCCAAGTATTGTGCCAAGATTTTTTAAAATAGACTTTTCTATTTTAGAATAGTTTAATAGAAAATTTGCTAAGATAGTACAGAGTTCCATATATCCCACATCTATTTCCTCTACTGTTAACATCTTACTTTACTATGGTATAGTTGTCACAACCAATAAAGCAATATTGTTATATTATTAAGTAAGTTTCATACTTTATTTGAATTTCATTAGTATTTACCTAAGGTCCTTTTTTTTAATTCTTTCTCTTCTTGCCCTTCTCCTCTTTTTTATATCAGGATCCCATATTACACGTGGCCATAAAGTCCTCTTGGGCTCCTCTTGGCTGTGACAGACACTCCAACTTTCCCTCTTTTGATGACCTTGATAGTTTTTAGGACTAATCATCAGGTATTTTGTAGAATACCCTTCATTTGGGTTTGTTTGATGTTCTTCTTATAATTAGACTTGGGTTACAAACTTTGGGGGAGGAAGACCAAAGAGGCAAAGTGCCATTCTTACCCTACCATATCAAGTGTAACATATTATTTCTATACCTCATTTCTGTTGATGTTGACCTTGATCATCTGGCTGAAGTCAAGTTCATCAAAGTTCTCTGTCATAGAATTACTTTTCATTTCCTTGCTTTCTATACCATATTCTTTGCAAATAAGTCACTCCTGGCAGTTGGATGAAGTTAAGGGGTAGGGAGTTCTTTTCCACTTCCTTGGCAGGGGGTAAAGGGAGAGAGTATCTACATAAATTATTTGGAAATTCTCCTGTGTGTAAGCCAAGCATTTCCCCTTCAGTGTCTCATTTAATCCTCATCATAGCTGAATCATCTCCATTTAACATCAGAGAAAATGTAGCAGTGAGAGGTCCTCACCCTCACTCACAAATCAAGTAGGATTCATACTGTAGACTGGCATTCCAATTCCCATCATATTCTATTTCTGTGCCCAAGTGAATTATAACCAGCATGCTATAACTGGTCTTGTTTCTGTCAGATGAAGAATACCCCTCACCCCTGGAAATGGCAGGGGGTTTGGTCACTGTGCTTCTTCTTAACCCGAGGGTGGCATTTCCATTTTGGCATTTCACTTGAGTTCTTTAGGACCTTGCATGGCCCTTTATGAGATGAGCCCCACCCTGTAAGATCTAGCTGTATAGCTTGGTGATATAATTAATAAAGGGTAGGAAGTTACTCAAATGATTGATTTATTTAGTTTTTGCATTTATTTAAAGTTAGAGGTTTAAATAGGACAATAAACATCATAGCTCTGTTAAACAGCTAGATGCTTACTTTTTTGGACTTCTTGTTTTAATTGGCTGGAAATGCTCACCTGTCTATTTCACCTACTAGTTTGAGCCTCAGGTCTGAGACAGAATATACAGGACAATATGATGCATTTTTTTCACCAGGTGTCCAATCCATGACTGCAAGGTTCATTTTTTTTTAGCAAGGAGCCAGAGAATCACCCTTAATTCCCAGGCTCATTCTACTCTCCTGGCATGGTCCCTCACTCTCCCGAAACACCATTTGTGTTCACATTGAGGAACAAAATCTATCATGTGGAAAAAAGAGAAGCTGTAGATAAATGGCCCCATCACTATAGCTAAAGTGACATGTGATGTCGATTTTGGTTTGAAAAATGTGTAATCCCCTAAATTTATGGTCATATCAAGGATTCTTCTATTTTAATACCCAGAGTACAATTCTTATCTGATGATCATTAAGGGCTATTGTGTATACAACACTGCCTGTATAAAGCATTTTTTAATATTTCAAAGGACTCTTACACTCTTCTTTTTATTGGCTCAACACAGCAGCCCTATAAAACATGAGGCTCAGGGATTACCAAGAGCTTCTCACCCAGATCACCTGTAGATTTTAAAATGTTGCTGTGTCGCCCCACCTGCTGAGAGGGATTCTGTGGGACCTTGGCCATGCTATTTCTCTTCCAGGCAGGGTTCTCCCCTCTTTCACCTGATTCATTTGTCCTTCTTTGCCTCACTCTTGACATCTCAGGTCACTCTTTACTTACTCTAGGGATCTGTCCTTTTAATAAGTTGGCAGTCACTATTATAAGTACTCCTTTGAAATATTTGTTTTATTTTTCTCATGGTGATCATTTATATTTTCTCCCCTAATATCAAGAACATTTCACTTTTGCTTCCCAGTCCCTAATACAGTATCTGGCACATACTGGTACTAGATGCTTATCAAACACACGTTTAGTGAACATGTGCTGAGTTCCTAAATGCACAAATAACGCTTCTGATTCAGGACTTGGGCAGCTATTTTTTTTAACAGCTCCACCTGGGTGAGTCTTGGTTGAGACTGCCTATATTAGTCTATACATATGAGCAAATTAAGATGTTAAAAGGAGAAGAATTTGGATTGGTCTCACAGGGAGAGGCAGAGGAAGAGAGGTCGCTCAGAGGCAGGTGCCTCCGGTGGGATCAATGGCTGTGTTGTTCTCTGGTTCTATCCCATCCATGCAAAGCAGAACTCAGTCTTCATATCCTGTGTTGCTTTTTCCTATTCCCTGGGCAGAGGGAGGACTGCCTCTTCTCTGCTCTTGGAGAATCCTTTACCTGTCATCATTAAACCCTTTTCGCATTACATTAGGTGGATGAGCTCATCTAAAAACTTCACTAAACATGAGCTACAGGAGAATATGGACCAGGTACATCACCAGTTTCTGTATCCCCAGCATGTAGCACAGTGCCTGTATGAAATAATTCCCTAAGCAATATTTACTGGGTAGATGGAAAGACAAGTAAATGTCTATGGTTGGATGCTTATAGCACATTGCAAAAATGAAGAAGTAGTACTTTATTAGAAGTACATGCTTTGGATCTCTTTAGTGATCACTTCTTTTTGTGTATGAGAATAGAAATTTGTGGAAATAAAAACATAGTAGAAAACACACAATTTCCCCCCCTGTGGGCAACAGCATATATATGTGCCTGCATGTCAATTAGGAGGCCACATTGCCTGAGCAGGTGGCTGGGCCATGTGAACATACAGTATCAGAAAATGAGGAGCTGAGACCGTTTTGCCCGGTAAGAATGTGATGGTCCCATTACAATTTTACAACCTGGCTTTTAGAGGCCACGCTGGCCATATATGCAAACCACTGCCAGGGTTGTGTGGCTCACACTCTCCCAAGTGTCCATGAGGTCATGTTAGGTTCTACATCAGGTGAGCAGGTGAATACCTTCTTGGAGGTTTTCTTACAACACGCCCAGATGGCCACATACGCCACAGTTGAAGCCAATCATGAGGATTACAGATAGTTCGCATTCAAAGAGCACGCATTGATAGGAGCTTGGTTAATTCTCCCAATACACCTAGGAAGCAGGTCAGTGTCACTGTGCTGTGAAGAAGATGCTGTGGTTCAGGGAATTTAAGGATCTTGTCCAGGTCAATAGCTAGAAAGGGAGCTGGATGAGAATGAAGCCAGTCAGATTCCCAAACCTGCTGACCTTAGCTGCTGCATTAACCTGCCTCTCTAAATACAGACCAATAAATTAGCAATGAAAAATATGAGAGAAAAAAAGAGCTCAAAATTACATCAGATGCATAGAAAATATTAAAGATTCTTTACATTTAAGTTACCCAGTAAGTAACGAGTGAATAACATGTTAAATAACAGACAGAATTAAAACCAAGTCCACTACTTTTTGGGTCCAAGTATTTCTCTCATTAATACAGACCTCATACAAGAATGTCCCCAGCATGCTTACTTCTCCTGTACACATCCAGTTACCCAGATATGTAGAGCAATAATGCAGACAAGGGCAATGTTAAAATTCTGATTTTTTTTTTTACCCCAAATCATGCATGGGATTCCAAATGTTTGCCTTGCCTCCACAAATCAGCTCATGCTGCAGTTATGATCACTGAAATACTGTGTCAAACCGACACAGCCATAATAAACATGTTAACAGCCAAATTTATAGACCAGCAAAGAGGGCCAGTATTCCAATTATCGGTGAACCAAAAAAACCATCTCCAATAAAAAAAAGATATAGTGAAAGGTGGCTGATGGTGAGGGCAGGGGCTGAGAGATGGGATAACCTCCTTAGTGGCCTCCCCTTCACCCTATTACACAGACTAGGCTGAGACTTTCACTGATGCCCAAGGGTCAACAAACAGTGAGGTACAAGCCCAACCTGATCTGCTCTTGAGATAGACTTAGTTCACAGTGCCCTGCGTTTGAACCTTCGAGGACAAACACTATAAAACAAGCTCCCTTTACCCTTTCTTTCTCCTCAGAAGTTGTGATACAAATTTAAGAACCTTTATTGGCTAAATCCTTGGCCCTTTGATCCCAGGGATCTTTCCTTTGTGGCAAGATATAAAAGATAAACAATGAAAACACCTCCCGGCCGTTCCCTGGCCTCAACTTCAAGATTAAGGTTGTGCCCCAGATAGCCCCTTAAAACCATCTTATTGATCAAGCTCTGAGATATTCACAAAACCGTTTCTGAGCCTATTGACACTCGGAAGTAATTTTACTTCATGGGGTGATGGTTCTCTAAGTACAATACCTTGTGTGACAAGGTGGCTGGGTTTCTCGGTCCCTAGGACAGTGGTCGGCAAACTCATTAGTCAACAGAGCCAAATATCAACAGTACAACAATTGAAATTTCTTTGGAGAGCCAAATTTTTTAAACTTAAACTTCTTCTAATGCCACTTCTTCAAAATAGACTCGCCCGGGCAGTGGTATTTTGTGGAAGAGCCACACTCAAGGGGCCAAAGAGCCACATGTGGCTCGCGAGCCGCAGTTTGCCAACCACTGCTTTAGGAGACTATTTATTTTCAGGTTTAAGGCATACTTCCTGAAATGCAGTGAACAATCCCAAGTCTCCCCTCTGAATGCTCTGGCTCCCTCTCTGCCCTCTGCAGGAACCTCTGGAAATCCCATCTATTTCACAAAGACCTCCCAGCCTGTTCTCTTACAATATGAGGGCTGGAGGGGCAGATATTTTATTATAATATGAAGGAACTTTGTGAGCATTTTATAAAAGATTAGGGGCTTGGTGCATGAAATTTGTGCACTGGGGAGGGGTCCCTCAGCCCAGCCTGCCCCCTCTCATATACTGGGAGCCCTCAGGGGATGTCCTACTGATGGCTTAGGCCCACTCCCCATTGGAAGAGGACCTAAGCCACAGTCTGACCTCCCTTTGCAGGAGGCAACCGGGCTGATCAGGGGAAGATGCCAGCCCAATCACTCCACTGCTGCAGCCACTGCCAGTCACCACAGCCGCCAAGGTATTTTCATCAACATGGACTCCAGTCCCTTCACCATGAAAAAATAACAACTTTCTTTAGGCATTTTCAAGATGTGTCTTTCATAGGATATGACATTTCTTTCTTTATTTTTCTTTTTATCTTCACCTGAGGATATGTTTCCATTGATTTTTCCCCCTTTCCTCTAATCCCAGGTTCGGCCCCTGCCCAAGCCTAAAGCCTCCACCCCAGGCTTTAGGCTTGGGAAGGGGCCCCCCCTTTCCTCATATCGCAGGCTTGGCCCCTTCCCCCGGCTGGGAGTTACCTGGGTGCCGAGGAGGTTCCTGGGACCCAGGTATGTATGCAAATTAACCACCATCTTTGTTGGGTTAATTTACATACTTACTCTGATTGGCTGTGGGCGTAGCAGCGGTACGGTCAATTTACATGTTTCTCTATTATTAGGTAAGATAGGACTGCCCTAGCTGGTTTGACTCAGTGGATAGAGTGTCAGCCTGCAGATCAAAGGGTCCCAGGTTTGATTCTGATCAAGGGCACCTACCTCGGTTACAGGCTCTTCCCCCAGCCCAGGCCCTGGTCAGGGCTTGTGCAGGAGGCAACCAATTGATGTGTTTCTCTCACATCAATGTTCCTCTCTGTCTTTCCATCTCTCTTCCACTCTCCTTCCAATCAATGGAAAAATATCCTCAGGTGAGAATTAACAACAACAAAAAAGATAGGACTTAATTCTCACACCAGTTTCTAGTAATTGGCATTGCAGGGTTGTTACAGTGCTGTGTGTTGTCAGGGTCCCAGAACTCTCTTTCTGTTCATTTACTATCTTACCCAATGGTTCTTTTGACCCATGGTTGCTTCGGTGCCAGGCAAGCCTGAAGAAGATGGAATAACAAGGGTAAAGGCTCTATTCCATGTGATACCTTTAAGAAGACTTTCCAAATTACACCTTCCCTCCTTCTTTTATCCTGTTTGTCAGAGTTTAGTCACATGCCATAGGTAACACAACAGAGGTTGACATATGTAGATCCTACAGTCAGCCACATATTCTGATGATATTTTGGGGGATATATTACTGGGAAGAAGGGGAGAATAGATTTAGGAGCAGCTAGCATGAGACAAACATACATATTCACACACACAGACTGTCTCCGAGAAAATATAGGATATCAGCCTTCTACCCAACCTGTGAAGCAGGAAAGGAAAACAAAAATGAATGAAGTCAGTATGAGAAGAGAATCCCAGATGCGGACAGAAACGATGATCCTTGGGCTACTTCCCAACTTTCTCTTGGTTTCCAGCTATCCTCCTACTCTTGGTTCCTTCAGATGTCCCTGTTGCCACATAGAAAAGTCTCCAATGGGTTTTGTTTGTGTTTATTTTATTTTATTGTGTGTGTGTGTGTGTGTGTGTGTGTGTGTATGGGTGTTTTGCTTGAAATCAGAAAACTTCACTGTACACAGTCTTTATTACCTGAGATATGCTGATTATTTCTTTTCTAATGCTAAAGAAAACTAATATTGCCTTCTGACCTCAAGAAGAGGACTGCTTGTCTTATTCATATGAGGAGGGGAAGAGGTGAAGCTGTGGAGATCCTCACTCAGCCTTTGAACAACCTGTCTGAACAGTCCTGGTCTGTGTCCCAGGAGAAATACTTGTGCTCTCGGGCAGTCACCGTGGACTGGCTGGGCTTCAGATAGATCCCATCAGGAAGGTCTGGCAAGAATGCTGCCTCAAATCGCTAGTTGGGCTGGGTAAATAGGAGAATTATACAAGTGCTATATATTTTTTGAAAATCATAAGTTGAATGTAAGTTCATAATGACCTAATATAGAAGAGAAATCCAGGTCTGAGATTGTTATTTCCAACTTTTGTTAACTGTAATCTTCTTTGTACAAGTACCACCCTACTCATTACTTAATGTCTTTAGACTTAAATTGATTAGGCCATTTAATGAGAAGCACATATTTTTCTTATTCCTGTAGTTTCACCATCTATCAGAATAGTATGTCATTAAGTAGGTGTTGAATAGTTAAAAAAATTCTTGACTTTATATGATTATTGAATTAGGATAGATATTAAGTGAATTAAAAATACATTATCAAGGGATAATTGTGAAAGGATTCTAAGAAATTAAACTAAAAATAAGTTAAAATGTTAGTTTTATAGTTACTAAATTTGTATTTGGTACTAGGCAATACAGTTCTAATAGAAACCAAAACAAGGTGTGTACACAAGGAAATTTATCATTACATTTCTTCCCTACTCTCCAACCAGTAAATTTTGTAGTTCTAATCCTATATGTTTATATAATATTGTTCTTAAAGGTAAACCTAAACAAGATTTTTAATAGCTATCTTTATGATGGACATTAAAAATTTCTTATTTTTAGTCATGAGAAACCATGGACATATATACACAATATATTTATATGTTCAATTTTTATGATTTACATAGCCTGTTCATGTTCTCATTTACCAAACCCTTTCATTCAGCAAATATTTGAGGGCATTCTGGGTGCCAGACTTTTGGTATATCAAATAGAATAAGACAAGACAATCTACACCCACCAAAGACACACCATTTCATGGGGAAGTCAAGCATAAAAATAAATAACAGGTGATGTAGTGTTAAAGACACTATGATAGAATTGGCTCATAAATCCTTGATATAAAGAATAAGAGATGTCCATTTATTTTATTTTGTCTGAAGGTAAAAAGCTTGGCCAAACCTAGATGGTTATGTGTTTAATGAATGATTTTTAGTGGTGACAACAGAGAGCACTCCTCACTTGACTTGGAAAGCACAAGGATAGAGGACTCTTATTCTGGAGCTCTCAGTATCATCACTGCAGAAAGCATTTTCCCAGCAAGAGCAAGATTCAATTGAAGAAAATTACTGTTCCGTGAACTGTTGCTCAAACTTGACCCACAATCTTGCATCCGGGATAGACTCGCTTCAATGTCAGGCAGAGAGCTTCTTACACACAAGAGGAAAAAATAAACCTTTGGCACAGTGAGTTTTCTCTGTGTGAACCCTAGATGAGAATTTGACTGTATTTTAAAATTTCTTTGCATGATCGGAACTAGTAGATCCATACCACTGAAAATGTGTGCTAGTCACTGTGCCATAAAGGTTAATCACTATCCCCATGCATTGAATCAAAATACGTCTTGCAGTTTCTGTGCCATGTTTGTCCTTAGATTGTGCTATGACCCAGGGTGCCTCCTTCTCTACCATCCCAAACCCAGCATTCATTCAAGCCCAGTTGCAAGGCCATCTCCTCTTCTTGTCCTTTCCTGATTTTCTAAGGAAGAATTGCAAAGTGTCACCATACCTCATCATTGACTTTCTTATAAAGCAACTAGAGGCCCAGTGCACAAATTCGTGCATGGGTGGGGTCCCTCGGGGTGGCCTGTGGGGATCGGGCCAAAACCTGCAGTCCAATGTCACCTGCAGCTCCTACCTGCCTCTCCCACTTATCCCGGCCCCACTATAGGCTTGTGCCCAATCAGTCCCAATTGGGAGAGGCTCACGCTGCCGCAGCAGCACTCACCAACCATGAACCCTGCATCTGGCACCCTCCTGAGGGGAGTGACCTGCAGGATAAGGTCAAAACTGGCTCTCTGACATCCCCCAAGGGGTCCCAGATTGCGAGAGGGCACAGGCCAGGCCAAGGGACCCTACCAGTGAACCATTGGGGCTGGGGAGGAACTGAGGGAGGGCGCCAGGGTGTGTCTAGCCCATCTCGCTTAGTCCTGATTGGCCGGACCCCAGCAGCAAGCTAACCTACTGGTTGGAGCATCTCCCCGCTGGTGGTCAGTGCATGTCATAGTGAGCGGCCTTAGCATATCATTAGCATATTATACTTTGATTGGTTGAACAATAGACCCATCACTGGACAACTGGACACTTAGCATATTAGGCTTTTATTATATAGGATTATAGAGGATATTCTACCATTAATGTAAAATTCATTAATTCTCTCAACTATAAAAACACCCTTATTGAGTAACTACCATATTCTACTCTGGAAGCATATAGTGGTGACCAAAACAGGCAGTGTTGTGAGCCTCACAGAGCTAATATTTTAGACCACCAAAACATATCAATGAAATAAACAGGAAACTTAGTTCATTGTCACAAATGGAGCGAAGCAAACAGAAGAGTGTCCCTCAGGATCTCCCCCAGGAGATTCATTCCAGGAACACCTGGGATATCAAAATCCATATGTGCTCAAGTCCCTTATATGATTAAACTAGAGGCCTGCTGCACAAAATTGTGTGCACTGCGGGGGACTCCCACCACCGCCACTGTGCTCACCAGCTGTGAGCCCGGCTTCCTGCTAATCAGCGCTCCCCTGTGGAAGCACACTGACCACCAGGGGGAAGCTCCTTCATTGAGTGCCTGCCCCCTGGTGGTCAGTGTGTGTCATAGCAACTGGTTGTTCCACTGTTTGGTTGATTTGCATATTAGGGTTTTATTATATAGGATGGCATAGGATTTGCATAGAACCTATGCACATCCTCTGATATATTTCTAGATTACTTGTAATAATGCCTAATACAATGTCAATGTTATGTAAATAGTTGGTGTACTATATTGTTTAGGGAATATACAAAAAAAGTGTCTGTTCATGTTCAGTACAGGCACAACTGTGGTAGGCCTAACCACACAGTACAGAGCAGCAAACAACCTATTTTTTTCTGAATATCTGAATATTTTGTATCCATGTTGATTGAACCCTCAGATGCAGAACTCATGGATATGAAGGGCTGACTTTGATGTGATTAAATGTAATGGGAATCATTGGGTAGGTGGAGAATGGGGTCAGGGTAGTGGCTGATTTATAAAAGAAAGTCAAGAATGGCCTTGCTGTGGAGCTAAAATGGATTATGGTTCACTCACACTGACCTCCCCTACTGAACTGTTACAATTTTTATATCCCAAGAACACCTAACACAAAACTTAGCCAATAGAAGGGTCTCAATAACAATTGCTGAACTGAAGCCTGTGAGATTGCCCATTTTCTCAGTGGGCTATAGAACTGTGGATGAGCAACCATAGAGGCCTGGGAATGCCTTCTCTTTGGGCTACAGCACTGATTATTTATTGATTTGTATGGTGTATTGAGATGTGGGAGATAATGAGTCAGGACACTTCTCTTCCCCACTGAGTTCTACATAGACTGAAAAGTGAAGAGAAGAGTCAGACAGATGGAAAGCAACATGTTAGCCTTTGGACTGGGCTTTTACAACAGCGTGCTGTAGTTTGGAGAGCTGTAATCCCATCTGCGGCCACGGTCAAGTACTGAAATGCTGCCTGAGGTCCATCATACGAAGAGGTGGGCTCCAAGAGCAGGGCTATACTTACCCAGGTGTTCAGAATCACTTCTCACCTCCTCAGGCACACACAAGCTGACCCTTCATCCAAGGGTGCTTACAGTACAGAAGCAGAAACATAAGCAAACACACAGGCATGTCCAGGAAAGAAGAAAGAAGAGGCTCAATGACCAGGCATGCTCAGATCTGAACAGCACCAGTCCAACGAGTGTGGCATTGGGTAACAGACCAGGTGCTGGATCCCCACTACTAAATAGCAGAAGTTCCTGCTCAGGGTCAAAGTAATAACACAGGGAAAGGGCACAAATGCTTCCCCTACTGATTATTTAGCAGCACCGATCACTAATGGCTTCTGATAAAGTCCCCGTTATCTTGTTCACTCCCGGGGTTTTCAAAAGATATATTTTCCCTAGCTTTATATTTGTACTCTATGGGGCCGAGGGCAAAGGGGGGCAGATGGATGGAAAAGGGGATTTGTTTAATTCTGTGTTATTTTTTTATTTTTCAAAGAGTGAAATTTATTATTTAAAAAAATTGTAAAACAATCTCAAAATGCTGTAAACATAAAAAATCAGGAGCTCTGTTTCAACAGGGGTGGGAAGACTCAATATCTTCCCATTCAGCCTCCCTTCTTTCCTGGGCAGAGGCCTTTAGGACCCTGTTAAGAATTTATGACACTATGAGAAACTCCTAATGTCATAGATATAGGTGGTTTGTGAAGATCATTCACCTATTTTTTTAAAAATCTCAGAAAATTCTAGCTCAAGTGAGCGGTAAGTCCTCAATGCAGAGCTTAAACTCAAGTCTTCCTGTGTTCACACCTCTGCTCACTCCACTCACAGGCTCCCTGCCTTTACAAGCTCAGAGTGCAGCCACCGCTCCCACAGCCTGAACATGCCGTGTGGTTGCGGCCTCTGCCCGTGATGATAAAACTGCACTTCTTTCTCCTTTTCCTGCTTAAGAAGCTCCCATATATGATCAAGGCTTCTGAACTATTACCTTCTGTGACCTTCCCGAATTTCCATTTTATGTTTCATGCTCCCTAGCACTCCTGATGCATTGCTTTCTGTGTCCCTAAACTCACTGCCCTTCCAATGGAGCACTCACCATCTGAGAGGGGAATTTCCAATGTGTTTCACTCTTTCTTTGAAAAGGAACGGGCTCTACCACTGCCTCACATACTCTCCCGAACTCTTTTCACACAGTGCTCTTTCCCGTCATTCAGGTCCAGCAGCTCTTCCTTCTTTGACTATAACATTGCTCAACACTCATTAATGGTGCCTGTTTCATCGTCTTAATAGCATTTATTATTTTCTGGAAAGCATTCATTAAGTTATAAACTTTGCTTGCCTTGTTCACTGGGGCATCCCCAGCACCAAGAATAATTCCCATCACATAGTAAGTACTTAATGAGATTTGTGAATAAATATATGAGATTCATAATCACCTTTTCATACACTGATTGATAGAAGAAAATTAATGGGTATTTGATGACTGACTGATTGAAGGATGGCTTAATGACTTCTTTGTCTGGATTAAAAACAGAGCAGCAGGACTCAGAACTGGATGGGGTACATTAATAATGGGGGTTTCAGGGTCAAAAGTTTCCTTGTGGTGATAAAAGAAGCCCAAGCACCTTTACCAGTGAGCCACCTGTCCAGTGAATCACTTATTCCCTCCCTAGAGCATGCCTGCAAAACAATGGTCTTTTAAAATCAATTATCGAGCAACTGTCAATGTCTCAAACACAATGTCTTAAATCCCTGTGACAGAATTTACACTGAATGTGTATCTGGCATCAGAAAATAAAACAGAGTAGGCTGTTAAGGAAATTGTCATTTCCATCATCCATTTTTGTAGTTGTTGTTAGATGCGTTTAGTTTAAGGTCTCCTGATAAGTCTAACAGTTTTATCTTTTACTTGGCACGTGTTTGTTCTCCATGTAAGACTGAGGTAGAATGCAAACTGAGGCCTGGTGATAACATGCTGGTCTTCCCAAGACACATTCATTTTTCCTCCTTCATGTTTTTCTGAGATACAGTCATTGACTTAGTCATTCTGCCAAAGCACATGCCTTCATTTTTGGTTGAAAAACTGTGACATATGTTTTCACAACACCTCGCCATGACCTGTACCTTGCCAGAATAAGGTTTTTAGTTTAGATGTTTCTAAAGGAAGAAACATCAATAGCCATTGTCTAGGTCAGGGTGACACAACAGTGATAATGATCTCCAAAAGAACTTACAGAGGAAACCCACTGGTGACTAATAATTTAGGTTAAGAGAGGCTGGATATAGTTTGTAGGTTGAATGATTCTCAAATAAAATAAATTCAGTAGAAATAATCTCACTGTGGAATCACTAAATTCATTCCTTATAAACAACAACAACTTAATGTCCACCTTCCTTTTATTTTCCTTTCTTTTTTTTCAGTCTGGTGGGCAGTGGTGGTCCATCTGTGGATGGCATTGGAGTGGAATGAAAAAATAGACCAGTGATGTTTCTCACATCCAAGAAGGGAGGAACAGATATAAAAGGAGAAAAAGCTAGAATGAAGTTTGTACTGTTGGATTGGAATTGGACACATGGATGTAAAATCTCCATCTTGAGATGCTAAGATTATTGGCATCCCAGAAGCAATGAGCACAACTAGTGTCCAGACCTTGTTTTCTAAATACCATTTCTATATTGAAAGGAACCAGATCTCAGAAAATGGCAGATTCCCAGGCCTACGTCAGAAAAATAATAAGATAGCCTTGAGCCGGAAAGTAATAAAATGTTCAAAGAATGATGCAGACAAGGTGAAAGGATGCACAGAGAGCTTGAAGAGGCTCCCAAATCAGAGATAATTTGAGCCTCAAAATAAAGACAGCAAGGATTATAGCCCACTAAATTAAATGAATCCACAAGTCCATATTAATATGAACAAAAGTTTGAATAATTTGGGGGGTGTTTTTCTATACAATTAAATGAAACTAATAAGTATAAAAGAAATAATACAATTAGAAAATCTCCATTTCATAGTACTAATCATACAAATAATTAATTCACACAAGAACTATCAGTGGTGCTAAAATCAGAGGAAGAATGGGATTTTACTTAGTCTCAAATTATTTCTCCACAAAATATTATTAATGACATGGGAGGGTACTTTATAGGGACAACAGTACCAGGCAGATCCCATCGTAATCAGGTGATCAGAGTCAGCACTAGCCATGAAACAAATCTAGAAGAACAAAAAACATCATGTCTGTGATAATCTGGCAAAAACAAAACAAAATAACAACAACGAAAATCCCTGGCCTAATCATGAAGAAATACTAGAGAAACCAATTATGTGGGCGGGCGTGCGCGCGCACACACACACGCTCGCGCACACACACACACACACACACACACACACACCAAACACAAAAAAAGCTGGCCTGTAAACTTTGAAAATGAATGTCAAGGGGAGATTAGGGGCCTGTCCCAGAGCTTGGAGGAGATCAGAGAGCTTGATCCTGGACCACATTCTTTTCCTTCAAAGGACATCAATGGGCTGATTAGAGAAACTTGAGAGGCCTCCAGGCTAAGGATATATGGGAGCTCTGTATACTATTCTTTCCACTCAACTGTAAATTTGAAATCCTTTCTGTCTCTTTTACAGTTTTATGTAAGATACCTATTTTCTCCTGTTGTTCTCATCCTTTATACAAGAAATAGTTATTGGATATATTATAATCAGTCATTAACATCATAGTTCTAATCTAAGTGAACATTATATCTGTTAGTCTGTCATAAGGCATGCTGTATCTGCATGACCTCCCCTTCCCGTCCTATTTTATTCAGCTCCATCCTGGCTTGTCTCTTTTCTGCACGACCGTTCATGTAACAGTGTCTTTGCAGATGCTGTTCTTTTAGCCTGGAATATTCCTTCCCTGTCTTTTCACATGGCTGTTTTGCCCCTGTATGTCAGTTCCTTCAGTTCTCAGATCGCATCTTACCTTTTCAGAGCTCTTCTCTAACTACCCCATCTAATAAAAATAGCCACCTTCTACCCCATCACCCCATGTAGGACTCATAGAAATTGATTGATTGTGTTTATTTACTTATTTATTCTCCTTTAAGTTCTACAGGTTCTACAAGTGCTTCTATCTTTCTCATTTTCAGCTGTATCTTCAGAGCCTAGCAGGCAGGAGATGCTTGGCAACTATTTGTTGAATGCAAGTCTGTACCAGTATGCTTGAGATCCCATGCCCTCTCTTTCACCTGCTTCATTCAACTCTTTAGCACCTAATCTCAAGTTTAGTGCATGGTTGTTGAAAGAAAAAAATGAATGAATGAATGAATGAATGATTAATGAATGAAAACATAAATGAAAGAAGGTGAGCCCGGAATGAAGAGGCAGTATTTAAATAGAATAAATCATTGCCATTGATTATTTGATTAATGTAAATCAATCAGTAACTGGCAATTTTAGATATTTCATGACAACATTTTAGGGCAAATGCTGCCCTTATTTTACTCCAATTCTTCCATGTGAGTGATAAACTGCCCTTATTGGAGGAGAAAGAATGTAGAGGAAATGTTCCTCATCTTTCATTTACCTTAAAGTTCCAGCAAGAAAAAATATCATAACTTTCAAGTTCTGAAAACCTCAATGTCTTCACTTTAAAATGAGGCCAGAATGATGAGAATATCTGATCAGAAAGGCTGAGAATGTATTTTTTATTTTGTTTGGTACTCCTACAGTATAGAGTAAATGCCCAGGGCTTAACAGAACATATTTTAACAAAAGAAAGGAAAGCAATTTTGTAAGGCATTAGAAATTCTAGATAGCTATCTTCTTCAGAATTTGAAATATTCATGCTCTTTAGAAAATATGTCAGAAGACATGTATAGTAGATTAAACAGTCACTCAATCATTATTCATTGAGAACTTACTGAGTTGAAGATGACACGCAGGCACTTGGGAGCATGCCCAACCCCAGGAATTCCTTATGCAAACTTGTGTGTATGTGTGTTTAACTTGTTTGAAATGGGTTTCTGTCATTGACTAATTTGAAGACATCATAAGACATTCTTGGTAATGAACTGATTTCATGGGTGGGGCATAAGGCATCATTGTCTGATAGATAAAAATACTGATAGATAAAAATAATGACAGTTTTCCATCAAGTGTTTACTTAGAAACTAAGATTCACAACAGGTGAAAGGGTCTTAAACTCAGCATCACAGAGGTAAACTTGGTCACCTGAGCAGGTGTTTGGAGCTCACAATACAGAGGGTGGGAATGTTATAGACAGAGCATTATAAACATCCCCATATCTCTGTAGGTCTTTAGGTCTTATTCTTTTTTAATCTTCACAATCTTTACAGCAGGGATGCAGAACAGAAAGGGATATCAGAAAGGTCAGTGTTTGCCCTGGCCAGTTTGGTTCAGATGATAGATAGAGCATCGGCCCTCAGACTGAAGGATGCTGGATTCGATTCCAGTCAAGGCCAGGTACCTCAGTTGCAGGCTCATCCCCGGTCCTGGGTTGGGATGCGTGCAGAGGCAACCAATCGATGTGTCTCTCTCACATTGATGTTTCTGTCTCTCCCTGTCCCTTTAACTCTTTCTAAAAGTCAATGGAAAAATATCTGTGGGTGGGGATTAACAATACCCAAAAAGAAAGGTTAACGTTTTTAGTCAGGTTTGCTTATTGTGTAAGGAACATTTCCCGAGTTTTATTTCAAGCTGATCAGTTTACAGGTCTGGCTCTGATACCATAGAGCCCTCTCATTGACTTATACTACCCAGAGAATCTCTATGTAGTAAAATGCTGACTGTATTTGGATTCACCTGGGTATTATTTTCTGAATGTTTGTCATAACTGAGAACCCAGCCAGGTCCTGCAAGTCAGATGGAAGGTTACACATACCAATGTTACTAGGTAGAGAGAGTGTCAAGTTCTCCATTGGCAAAGACAGTTGAGATTACTGAATTAAAAGAAAAAAAGGGCAGGTGCCTGAGTCCCATTCTTCATTTACATTGCACCCTCCATAGGTGGGTGTTAAAGTAAAAAAAAATCAATGAAACCTGTAAAGAATTTTTGTGAGTTTATTTGAGCCAAACTGTTGACATATGCCTGGAAGGAGAACCTCAGTGGATTGAGATAATGCTCCGGAGAATGGCGGGTTACATCTGTATTTATACATTGCAATCAAAGGAAAGGGATGTAGGTGGGTTATATGAAATCCATTGGTGATAGACAAGAGAGGTGGGAGAAAGCAAAGCGAGGAACCCCCTGGGATTGGATAAAAAGTAAAATGATGGACACATACTTAGGTGGGTGCAGGAACAATTAACATAACAATGAAGGAATTGGTGGTATCTGGCCTGGCGCCCAGCACATTAGGTTGTGCGCCAAGGGGTCCAGAAAAAGGGAAGTTACAAGTTACCCAGACATTTCAAGGATATGTTATCATAGATGCAAAAAGACAGATAGGCTCAGTTAAGGTAACGGTTGACCTTATCAGTGAAGATACCGGCCTAGGATGTAACTACCCATCATAACTGCTTTTAGTTAAAGTTTAATTTCAGGCCATCCTTTGTGGTTACTTTAGGTCTCTGAGTTTGCCAGACCACCATGTAGGCCTTCCCTGAACTAGGTAGGCCAGCATATGGCCCCTTTTGTCCACCTGGGGCTTAGACATACGGACTTTTCAGAACTTTATGGCTAATTCTACACAAGCACTTCAGTGTGAGGACCTCTGGTATTGAGTTAGCTACACTTGCTGAGTCATAAAAGACCTGGTTTGTTGGTGAGGGGAGTGTCAGGGTCACTAACGGTGGATTCTCTTGTGATCCACTCTAAAATTGCTGAATCCAAGTATCTGAGGCAAGACTTGAGGGTCCATATTCTTAAAGGACACACTCCCGCGAGTCTCAGGAGTGAGCAAGTCCCAAGGATGAAATAAGTAAAGTGAAAAGATAACGAACTCAGGAGTCAGCCTGGGTTCAATAAGAATTATAGGCAAAGCTTAGGCAGCGCTTCCTGTGTGCCAGGCATTGTTCCACGCACTTTGCACGTGTTCGCTCTTTACTTTTACTTCTCATAGCAGTCCTATGAGCTCCATTTCACAGATGAGGGGACTGAGGCCTGGAGAGGCTGAGAACTTGCCCAAAGTATCACAGCCAGCAAATAGCCCTGCTGGCATTCTATTCCAGACCATTTGTTACAGAGTTGCAAGCTGTCAATCATGATGTTGAATGGCTTCTGCTAGTCATTGTATGTCTGAGTATAGGCCATTCACTGCAGAGTTCTGGCATCTATTTCTTCTTTCATTCACACCCAATTTGCAGAAGTTGTCCAGGATTAAATGTGAAAATGATTAGTACATACTAATGATAATAACAGCTAAAATATTGCTTGCAGTAGCCAGAAATCTCCTGGTATCCTTCTGTATTTTCTCATTTAATCCTATATAATAAAATAGTAATATGGTAATTGACGGTCACTCCGTGACACCCACAGCCAATCAGGAGGGAATATGCAAATTAGTGGGACAAAGATAGCGGCAGCCATGGAGCCAGCTAGAGTGGGTGGGAGGCTTGGGTCGCCCCCAGCGATGGAGGAAGCCAAGCTTCCCGCCCACCTGGGCCGGCCACTGAGGGAGGGGCCTGCAAACGGCCCTCAGCCCCTCACCCAGACTGGCCACGCCACCATGGGGGAAAGGGTCCCCCCTGGGGGGCATGGCCAGCCTGAAAACAGACCTCAGCCCCTTACCCAGGCTGGCCATGCTCCCATGGGGTGAGGGTCCCCACTGGGGGGCATGGCCAGCCTGCAAACAGCCATCAGTCCCTCACCCAGGCTGGCCAGGCCCGCCAGCAGGGACCGCCACCCTGAAGGGGGTGTGGCCAGTCTGAAAACAGCCCTCAGCCCCTCACCCAGGCTGGCCAGGCACTCCAGCTGGGAAACCCACCCTTAAGGAGGTGTGGCCAGCCTGAAAACTGCCCTCGGACCCTTACCCAGGCTGGCCACGCCCCCATGGGGTGAGGGTCCCTGCTGGGGAGTGTGGCCAGCCTGAAAACAGCCATCAGCCCCTCACCCAAGCTGGCCACACCCCCCCTGCAGGGACCCTCACCCCATGGGGGCGTGGCTGGTCTGCAAACTGTCCCAGCCCCTCGTCCAAGCTGGCACTGTCCCCAGTGGGGACTCCCACCCCAATGGGGGCATGGCCAGCCTGCAAACCACCACAGGCCCCTCTCCCAGGCTGCCCCATCCCCCAAGGTCACCCCCACCCTGATCTGGGACACCCTTCAGGGCAAACCAGCTGGCCCCCTCCCATGCACCGGGCCTCTATCTATACTAATAAAAGGGTAATATGCTAATTAGACTGGGAGACCTTCTGGACATTCTTCTGGACAAAGCGATGGTGGCAGGGCTGAGGTAGAGGTGGTTAGGGGCTAAGAGAGGAGGGCAGTTGTGGGTGATCAGGCCAGTGGGGGGGTCATTGGGGGTGATCAGGCTAGTGGGGGGCAGTTGGGGCAATCAGGCCTGCAGGGGGGGCAGTTGGGAGTGAGCAGGTTGGCAGGGAAGGCAGGTGGGGAGGGCAGGTGGGGGCGAGCAGGCCGGCAGGTGGGGGCAGTTGGGGGCGAGCAGGCTGGCAGGGGGGTAGTTGAGAGCGAGCAGGCCGGAGGGGGGGCCAGTTAGGGGCAAGCAGGCTGGCAGGCAGAGTGGTTAGGGGCAATCAGGCAGGCAGGCAGGTGAGCGGTTAGGAGGCAGCAGTCCCGGATTTCAAGAGGGATGTCCGACTGCCTATGGGATCGGGCCTCAACTGACAGTTGGACATCCCCTGAGTGGTCCCAGATTGGAGAGGGTGCAGGCTGGGCTGAGGGACACTCCTTCCCCCACCCCCCCCCCACCCCGCCACTAGTTTGTAATATCACTTCACAAGGTAGATACCCTACTTTTAAAGATTAGGAAACTGAGGCATGGAGAGGTCAACATGTCCAAGTTACACAGCTAGCAAGCAGTAGACTGGTTTAGTGTGGTTCAGACACTGTTAGAAGAACTGTATGTATTACTGAAGCAACTTTTTAAGCGTCAAAGCCACAGAGGTCTAAGAGCTCAGATTGTCACTCCTCACCCTGGGCTACATTTCCTCACAACTCCTAGCATTTCATTTCCAGCCTGCACCTGAGTGTAGCTACAGGCTGCCCCACTATCTGCATGGCACTCTCTTTATCTGCTTTAACAGCCAACTTTCACACATATTTTACCTTAAAAAAATTGGAAGAATGAGTTTGACTTTTGATAGTGGAAGGTGGTTGTATGAGCTTTAAATGAGACACTGGAGCTGATGCTGGACGTGGAGAGATGCCGGAGCCTGAGGGTACCAGCGATGCCTGTCTGAGTTTGCTTCATTTTATGAAATGTGAAATCACTCCCTTCACACCAACAGCAGGGATATTCTTGGTGTGTGGTTTGTTTTTTAAGTTAAGTGGGAAGTGCACTGTATTTGGAACTGCCGCTGTGCAGCGATCACAGTTAGAACACACACCCCTTTCGTTTCACCCTAAGCTAGAGACCAGCCACGACTTCCCCAGGGCCAGGGTGGGGAGTCAGGAGCCCTGCCCCGCTGACCTGCAGTGGCCACCACAGGTCTCTGCTACAGTGTCCCCACCTGTAAAATGAGCTGTTTGAACTGTTGTTTCCTGAGGCCTGTGGCTGTGGGGAAGGTCATGATCCACCTAAGATCCCAAATTCACTGAGCTCTCCAACTTCATGTGCGTGTCTAACTTACATTATAATCACTACATTACTATTCTCAGAAATTTATTTCTAAATTAATCAAGAACTAAGAAGTAGTTTTTCATATATATTTAATTTTAGGTAATATATATTTGAAAATACACTGAGTGACCAGATTATTATGATCTCTGAATGCATAATAATCTGGCCACTCAGTGTATATCCTATATGCTAATATGCAAATTGTCCCCTCTACCAGGAGTTCAACCAGCAGACAGGCTGGCCAACTGCCCATGTCCCCTCCCCCTGGCCAGGCTGGCTGGATCCCACCCATGCACAAATTCATGCACCGGGCCTCTAATATATATACCTTACCTAATAATAGACAAACATGTAAATTGACCATACTTCCGCTATGCCCATAGCCAATCAGAGTGAGTATGCAAATTAACCCTACAAAGATTGTGGTTAATTTGCATATATAGGCACCCAGCGCCTGGGTCCCGGGAACATCCTGGGACCCAGGTCACTCTGAGGTAGGCTCCGCGTGGGCCCTGAGCAGCCTGGGAAGGGCCTGAGCCAGGGGGTTCCTGGGCAGGGCCAAGCCTGTGATCAGAGCTGAGGGGGCAGGGGCAGAGCCAGCTATCGGAGGGAGCTGGGGGTCCCCTGCCCAGGCCTAAAGCTTTGGCCAGAGGCTTTAGGCCTGGGCTGGGCCCACCCAGCAATTGGTGTGAACTACAGAGGAAACACCTTTTCTGACTGCTCATTGGCTAAGCGTCCTGTATGCTTAGTAATATTCTTAGTAACTTGGGTAATAAGAATCCAAAAAGGTTATCTAGGGTTTTTCTACCACTCTCCTGGAGAAAAAAACAAAGGTCCCCTGCTGGAGGGCTAAGAAATGTCATATCCTGCCCTAACCAGTTTGGCTCAGTGGATAATGCCTCGGACTGCCGACCGCAGGGTCTGGGTTCAATTCTGATCAAGGGCATGTCTAGGTTGCAGGCTCCTCCCTGGCAGGGCCCAGGTCAGGGCTCATGCAGGAGGCAACCAATCAAAGTGTTCCTCTCACTTTGATGTTTCTCTCTGTCTTTCCCTTTCTCTTCCACATTCTCTAAAAGTCAATGGAAACATATCCTCAGGTGAGGATAAAAAGAAAAATAAAGAAATAAATGTCATATCCTATGAAAGTCACATCTTGAAAATGCCTAAAGAAAGTTGTCATTTTTTCATGGTGAAGGGACTGGAGTCCATGTTGATGAAAACACCTTGGTGGCTGTGGTGACTGGCAGTGGCTGCAGCAGCAGGGTGATGGGGCTGGTGCCTTCCTCTGATCAGCCCGGTCGCCTCCCACAAAGGGAGGCCAGACTGCGGCTTAGGCCCGCTCCTTGTGGGGAGCGTGCCTAAGCCATCAGTAGGACATCCCCTGAGGGCTCCCAGTAGATGAGAGGGGGCAGGTTGGGCTGAGGGACCCCCCACCCCCAGTGCACAAATTTTGTGCACTGGGCCCCTAGTGTGTGTGTGTGTGTGTGTGTGTGTATATATATATATATATATATATATATATATATATATATATACACACTGAGTGGCCAGATTATTATGCGTTCAGAGTTCATAATAGTCTGGCCACTCAGTGTATATGTTTAATTAAACCCACAAAATATCATTATGTACATTATATATGTTTTACATGTAATATTTTGTTCACTTAATTGTGATTTTTGTTGAAATGATCTTATCAAAGCTTTTCTGGGAACCTTTGAATCAGATAATATGTTACTTATTTACTTTAGAATAAATCATTACTCCCCCTTAATGGGAACTTGACTAGAAATTAAGTTCCTGGAAGCATGTTTTTTACCTTTTTCTTATGAGTTAAATTCCTACATGTGTTTGTCATATGGTTATGACTTTGGTTCACTGGAGAAATTTAATGATTAACACTAAGTGAGCAATCATTTCTGCTTTCATTCTTGCCTTTTCAGATGTTTTCTTTCTTTCATGTCAACTTCCTGATGGAGATGGTGCTTTAGCACTGTGCACATTGATGATGCCCAAGCACTCCTGTCTTTGAGATTTAAAACCTTGTACAACCCCGAAGACCCCAGATCCAGTTTCGCCTACACATGCACTAGGAGTTATTAAGGAGGCAGCCTTCTGAAAATAGAGCATGATGAACGCTCACCTACAGCTATGCTTTAGCTTTTCAGAACTTCAGATCAAACATTTTGACCTGATCCCTTTTATCTAACGAAGGTAGGAAAACATGGAAACAGTGCCTTACAAATGGCTGGGGAGGTAGAACTGGGATCACTGTTGTCAAGAGAATGAGCTTTATCTTTGTTAAAATGGTCTCCTCAGATGTGAAGAGTAAAATAATACAGTCAGGGGTGTCCAGGTAACACCATGTGGCTGGTAGCACTTTCATCTTCAAACTATTGGTGGCAGGTGACAGTGTTTCAGTAAGAGTTCAACCCCAGAAGCAGGACTGTAGGTCGGATATATACATATATGGACTCATTACAGCTGTGACCAGTGCATTTGGGGAGACTGGGTGTGGAGCCTCCCACGGCTGTTGCCTGCATTTCTGTTGCTGGAGTTGGTATCTTTGGGACAGAAAGTTGGGGTTTGTAACGGAGCGCATCCCCTGGAGATAGACCACCGAGACCAATTGGATCAAACAGGGAAAAAGTTTATTGCAGATTCAAATCTGGGCCCCACCATAGCTGACACAGCAGCAGGCAAGTGCCGTGGCGAGAGCGCCGTTGAAAGGGGCAGTCCCTTCCTTTATACCCCTTCCCTCTATAACCGTTGGCCTGGCATTCCCTGATTGGCCCCTTTGAATGACCCGTGAATGTGGGACCCCTTTGTCCTGGACTTTTCCTAATATGGTTCGCTCGCGCAGTGAGGAAGTTCTACACCGGACCTTTCCCTATATGGGTTGTTTGTTACAGAGACAGCTCTGTAATGCCTCTGGCAGGTAGGGGAGTGGTGGTCAGGCAGAAACTATTTCTTTTATTTATGGAACGGGGAGTTCTATAGTGCCTGCGGGGGGTGACCTTTCCAAGTGCTTGTTTTAAATTTTTCTACTCTGACTCTAGACCCCGAGGTCTAGTCCCTTCCTGCCCTCCACAGGGTTGGGTGAGGTAAGACTGATGTAAAGTGGGGGGCAGTGAGGACAAGCTGGAACCCACAAGGATGGGCAGAAACCCTCATTAATTCTGACTACCTCTGCCCACAATGAGTAGGTGTGCTATAGAAGCTGGACCCTTCGTCATGGAGCTGAGCACACACCTGGCCCAGGGGTCGAGCAGGTGAGGGAGGAACCAGGGAAATGAATCATTAGCTGACCCAGCTGTTGCAGCTTCACTTCCCCCTCCAAACCCCACACAAGGTCTCTGTGACCCTCCCTGACCACACACTCAAGAGAAAAGGATTCTGGGAAACGTAGTTCAGCCTGGTCTTGTTGGCCAATATAAGCATCCTATTGCCCAACTTTTACATTGGGAAATTTCCAAGAAACTCAAACATTAAATCAACTTGAGATAAGGCATACATTTCCTTTAATAAAGTCAATTTTGTTTCCCCCAACCTCAAAAATAGTACAACTATCTATCCTCACACCACTTAATTAGAATAAGATAATTAAGTCCCAATATATTATATCACCGGATGGTGTCATCATCTAGCTTAAGTTGTTAAGAGGGGTGCCATTTTCCTATATACTGAGATCAAATGCCTCTGAGCCCTCATCCCACTCACTGACTTGGAGAAGCTCTGTTCCTTGAGGTCTCACTCCCAGGGTCTAGGGCCTGGGCATCTAACAGTGATCACAGAAAGGAAGGGCAGACTCCATTCTCCACAGCTGCTTCAAGGCCTCTGTGTCCTTGTGCCCAATCGAGAAGGCCAGCATCTAGTAAGTAGGTAAAAGGGACCACACGTGGCACCCTCTCCTCTCAACCACCCTCAGGTTCCTGAGAGCAAGGTGGGGAGGGGACCGGCAGAGCTCACCCACCATCTGTCTGGACATGAGAACTGGTGGCTGGTGCTGGTTGGGGACACCGCCTCAATCCCCTTTTCATCACAGTGAGCACCCTTCAGGCACTGAGTTGTCTCCTGCCAGCAGCCGCGGTCATAGCTCAGGTCCTTCAAACACAGCTCAAAACATGGACACTCCATGGGAAGGAGTCCGGACCATTACCCTTTCATCCCCAGAAAGCGGGGCTCCATATGTAAGTGTGTCCACTTTCACCCAAACTATAAGGTGGGGAAACTTAGATAAATGGACACTACTACTTATAAAAATGGAAACAAGCAAGTAATTTTAAGTTAAAATTCCCTTATTTACATACATACAAGATAAATGGACACTACTACTTATAAAAATGGAAACAAGCAAGTAATTTTAAGTTAAAATTCCCTTATTTACATACATACATACTTACAAACACACACATACTCACACACATACATACACACATATATACACACATACATTCATAAATGCATTCATAATTAAACACATATTTATGTGTACACACTTGCACATATACATACTTATATACACACACATACACGCTAATTAAAGTTCCATTTCACTGGCCATCGCACTTCAATTCATGACAGGAAAAGAACAAAAGCATCACTTGAGAAGGATATTTTGTTAGTAATTTTAGCTGAGTGTTTTGTAGTTAAGGTTACTGCAAGCAAGAAAGATGACAGTGGGATGAAAATTACTCATCACATGCATGAATTATAACATACCTTTCTGTTTGCATGTATATAACACACCCTCACCTATCACTATTGAATCTGGCATTTAACCTGGCAACAACAGATAGAGAGAAGCATCACCCTGAGAAGGCTCTCTTGGTGTGAATCTTGATTCATTCTGGGGGAATTAAGGGTCATAAATTGTTAGCATAGTACTAGGCTGCACTAAAGATTTGAAAGATGGAAGAATAATGATTAAATCATCAGTGCATTGTCATGGGAAAGACATGAAGGCATCTTGTAGAATTAGAATTCAGATGACATGGAGGAGGTAGACACTGAATGAAAAAAATTGAAATAAGATTTCTCCTTGGAAAATCTTTACTCATTTTGGGGGCTATTCCTAGCACATTAAGGATTAACATAGCCTCTCAGGAAAGTAGAGAAGAATAGTTTCTTTTAATTTCAGGTTTGTCTATTCAACTGACAGAAAATAGGAGATGTGATTAGAAAAATTACTATAGTCTTCTCTCTCCTCTTATTTTACAGGCTGCATGAAGACTGCAGGGCAATCTTTTTTGCATTTAAATTTTTCCTATTTTTGATCAAATCATGTTTTGTAGCAGTTCATATCCAATTCTATTCCTTTTATCTTCTTATGTCTCAGCAAAAAATATTTGTAGCAACTTAATATCTTGAAAATAAGTTCAGAAAGTGTTGCTGTAACTCAGAAGTAGTTATTGTATTTTTTAACAGTTTAATTTTCTACCTTTGGGGCCCCTGAAGAAGAATTCTCCCAGCACTTACAAATACAGTGTTTGTATCATCATTGGCAACTCAAGAAGGAAAAATGGTGCAAGCAAACATTAGAAGTGGTTGTTTTTTAAAAAAATATATTTTTATTGATTTCAGGGAGGAAGGGAGAGGGAGAGAGAGATAGAAACATCAGTGATGAGAGAGAATCATTGATCAACTAGCTCATGAACGCCCCCCCCCCACCACCACCACTGGGAATCGAGCCAGCAACCTGGGCATGTGCCCTTGACCGGAATCAAACCTGGGACCCTTCAATCCTCAGGCCAATGCTCTATCTACTGAGCTAAACTGGCCAGGGCAGAAGTGATTTTAATGTACCAGAATCATAATCAAATGATTATGACTGTTCTTCACACACACTTGTGAAAATTTATTTGAAATTGTAATTGAATTTAGGAGAAATCTAACAAGTTTCCCTTCTTTGTTTAAGTAAAACCATCACTGGTAAATCATAGCTCTTCAAGCTATAATTCTTCAGTAATCTTTGGATCTTGAAACCATAACAATCTATACCATAATGGTTCTGAGATATAGTAACTTATTAAGTTCGGGAGATTCAATAGTCAGAGTGAATAGATGCAGAGACATAGAAACATCGAACAGTCCGTCAATCTTCAAAGGGAAGGCAGGGGAGGGTGAGGTCTAAGATATCAACCAAAGGACTTCTATGCATGCATATAAGCATAACCAATGGACACAGACACAAGGGGGGTGAGGGCATATACTGCGGATTGGGGGTGACCAATAGGGAAAAAGGGAGACATATGTAATACTTTAAACCAGGCATCCTCAAACTACGGCCTGCGGGCCACATGCGGCCCACCGAGGACATTTATCCGGCCCGCCGGGTGCCGCTGCCTGTCCTGCTTAGCAGCCGACTCATCCCGGGCCCGCAGTGCGCATAGGAATTTGTTCATTGTTGTTTTTTTTTAAACTATAGTCCAGCCCTCCAACAGTCTGAGGGACAGTGAACTGACCCCCTGTTTAAAAAGTTTGAGGACCCCTGCTTTAAACAATAAAGAATTTTAAAATATCCTATCTAATAAAAGAGTAATATGCAAATTGACCATCACTCCAACACACAAGATGGCTGCCCCCATGTGGTCAAAGATGGCTGCCCCCATGTGGACATAAGATGGCTGCCACAAGATGGCCAGCAGGGGAAGGCAGTTGGGAGGGACCAGGCCTGCAAGGGAGGGCAGTTGGGGGTAATCAAGCCTGTAGGGGGGGGCAGTTGGGAGAGACCAGGCCGGCAGAAGAGGGAAGTTGAGGCTACCAGGCCTGTAGGAAAGGGCAGTTGGGGGAGAACCCAGGCCTGCAGGGGAGAGCAGTTGGGGGGGACCAGGTCTGCAGGGGAGGGCAGTTAGGGGCAAACAGGCTGTCAGGGGGGTGGTTAGAGGGTGATCAGGCTGGCAGGCAGAAGTGGTTAGGGGCAATCAGGAAGGCAGGCAGGCAAGCAGTTGGGAGCCAGCAGTCCTGGATTGTGAGAGGGATGTCCGACTGCCCGTTTAGGCCTGATCCTACCGGGATCAGGCCTAAACGGGCAGTCGGACATCCCTCGAGGGGTCCCAGATTGGAGAGGGTGCAGGCTGGGCTGAGGGACACACACCCCGTGCACGAATTTCATGCACCGGGCCTCTAGTAAATAAATAAAATACTCTAAAAAAATTGTCAGAGTGATTCACCAGTGAGAGAGAAAAATCAAATCAAAATGATGACTTTGGTTAGTGTCCCACCAATGACTCCAGGAACTTGCAGCTAAAAGTAGCAAGAAGTTGGAGTGAGTGGGGGAGATATCCTCCTTCATCCCCCAAACTACAGCATTTAGTAGTAAGAGATTTTTTATTTTATCCACTAGAAACTGGATGTGGTAAGGAACATACTTGGCTGTGAATATGTGTGCAGTCAACAAAATGCACAAAGTGCATTCATTTCCCAAGTTGAACAAATTTTTATTAAGAACTTACTCTGTACCAGGTACTATGCAAAGGGAATCCAAGGAAGACGGTGGTGCTTACATGATTCATGGTGAAGACAGATGTGTAAATGATGAGCTGTAATGTTCTGCAGAAATATGGTGAGGATGGAGCCATGATGGGCAATGGAATGTCATCTCGTCACTGAGGAAAGGCACCTAACTCAGAACAGGATTTCAAGCAAAGCTTCCAGGAGGAAGGAATGTCTACACTGAAACTTTAAAGAAGAAGGGGAGGTAGATGGCAAGTGAGGTCTGTTCCAGACATAAGGAACTGCAAGATATGAAAGAAATCCCAATGCATTGGAAGAAGTGGACGATATTTATGGTGAAGGCTTAAGCAGTGAGGGTGAGAAATGCTGCAAAAATTCAACAAGGGAGGTCCATGGTGACAGGAAAACAAAGAACCTGGTAAGCCCTCCAAATGGAGTTTGGGCTTCATTGAGGAGTTTAAGCAATAAGAAGAATCAAGAACAACTAATATCTCTATAGTGCTTACATAGTATGCTTTCCATGCATTAACTCATTTAATCTGATAACAACCCCATGAGGTAGGTATTATTATTAGTATCTCCATTTTACAGAGAAGAAAACTGATGTATATAGGGTTAAGTAAATTTCTCAAGGTCATAAATGATGGAGTCTGGTTCCACAGTCCATGCCTTAAACCATTGGTTCTCAACCTTTCTAATGCTACAACCCTTTAATATAGTTCCTCATGTTGTGGTGACCCCCAACCATAAAATTATTTTCGTTGCTGCTTCATAACTGTAATTTTGCTACTGTTATGAATCATAATGTAAATATCTGTGTTTGCCAATGGTCTTAGGCTCTACAGCAGTGGTTCTCAACAGCTAGCAGGGTCGCCTAAGACCATCAGAAAACACAGATATTTACATTATGATTCATAACAGTAGCAAAATTACAGTTATGAAGTAGCAACGAAAATAATTTTATGGTTGGGGGTCACCACAACATGAGGAACTGTATTAAAGGGTCGTGGCATTAGAAAGGTTGAGAACCACTGCCTTAAACCCTATCCCACTCCAGGAATAGGGAGTGGCAGTGCAGATTTTAATTTTTGAATATTCACTTCCTTTTAAAGCATGGAGTCTGGATTGGAGGAGTGGACAATAAAAAAGTTGGAACCCTTTTAGAAAGCTAGTGGTTGAATCCTGAGACTAGATGCCAGAGACTGTACAATATTAGTGGCAAAGCAATGAAAAAAAATGGATGAATATTTGAGAAATATGTAGGATGTGATGTAAGTGTGTCCTAGTGATTAGTTGGATGCATAAAATGAATAGTCAAATGTGGTGTCTGGTTGGCCACTAGAGGCTGGTGGTGGCCTTCAGTGAAAAGTAGAACAGAGAGGATAGAACTGTCCTTCCTTTCTTCCTTCCTTCCTTCCTTCCTTCCTTCCTTCCTTCCTTCCTTTCTTCTTTCCATCACCCTCCTTCCCTCTTTCTTTCCTTAGTTTATTTTTATACTTTCTTCATCAATTTATGCCATTTGATTTGCAGACAGTTGACTGAGTTCAGTTTGGGGCTTGTTGAATTCTAGACATCAGTGGCATAGTTGGACGCAAGAATTTGGAGCACAAAGGAGACACATGGGCTGGGAGTGGGATTTGAAAAGCACAACTTATTTTCTAACTTAGCCCATGGACCTGAATGAGATCACCTGGGGAGAGCAGACGGAGGGAAAACAGAAACTAGACAGGAACCTACGTTCCACAGCCCAGTGTGGAAAACTGAAGTACAACGTTGAGCTCCATGATTCACAGCTTCTATTTTATCAGCAGGGTTTTTTAACTAATTGAACTGACATTGAGAAGACAAAGCCAAGGTAAAACATCACAGGGCTAACTGGACCCAACAACTTTGGCTCCTTCGTATATATTTTATTCTCCTTTCCATGTTTGAGAAGAATATTTTTGTGAGGAGGAATAAAAGGTTAACAGGTTAGTAATATCCAATAATTCTTAATCTCAGAATATCAATAAGTGAGTTGTAATAAAATACAACATGTGGCTAACTGTGCACATACATAGGGTATGGGGTCAAATAAGCCAGTTAGAGAAAAATAAGTACCACATGATCTCACCCATATGTGGAATCTAATGAACCAAATAAAGTGATGATCAAAAATAGGCCCTAAGTCTTAGAAGCATGAACAGACTCTTGAAACTCAGAGGTAAGGCAGGGGAGGGTGTGTAGGAAGACATCAACCAATGAACTTGTGTGCATAACTCCTGGACACTGACAATAGGGTGGTGAGAGCCTGAGCGGGAGTGGGGGGTGGGGGGTGGGGGTGGGGGGGAGTGGGGGATGGGAGCGTGCTGGAAGAAGTTAATGGGAGGGAAAGGAGGATCTAAGTAGTACTTTCAACAATAAAGATGAAAAATAAATAAATAAATAAATAAATAAGCAAATGACAAGTGCATGTAGATCAATGTCTGGCATATTGTGCTTTGCATGACATAAATATTAACTATTAAAAAATGACTTCAGCCCTAACCGGTTTGGCTCAGTGGATAGATCCTGCGGACTCAAGGGTCCCAGGTTCGATTCCGGTCAAGGGCATGTACCTTGTTTGTGGGCACATATCCAGTAGGGAGTGTGCAGGAGGCAGCTGATCGATGTTTCTCTCTCATTGATGTTTCTAACTCTCTCTCCCTCTTCCTTCCTCCCTGTAAAAAATCAATAAAATATATATTTTTTTAAAAAACGACTTCAGTTTGAATCCCAACGTCACCTCCTAACATCTGAGTGACTGTACAGGTAATGTGACCTCCCTGAGCCACAGTTAATCTATGAACTGGAATGGGAATACTCCCAGTTCCAATGTAAGGATAAAGCAAGTAATGTCTGTAAAATGCTCAGTGATTCATGATTGTTTGTTGGTTTCCTTTTATTTCTTTTTGTTTTAATGTTACCAATATTTTATTAATTCTACCTTTCCTGGTATTTTAAGAGAATAATTTTCCAGTCATCATTTGGGGAAAAACAAGGGCCTATCTATCCTCTAAGGAATGCCCCAAGGAGTTGTTTAGGGTCCTAGTTTGAACCCAGAAAACCAATAAATGTGTAATTGCCTGGCCTTATAAAGAAAAGCATCACCTTTATCACTTTGGATGTGGGATTCAGGGGAAGCAATGCTTAGTACTCTTGGAAGGAGGGAGGCATGCGGGAAAGGGCCGCCCAGTGACTAAGGTTAGTCAGCCAGCAGACAATACAGTCTCCAAGGTTAGCCTCAGGTGCTGACATTTAGTAAGGAGGGGAAAACACTCAGGCACTTTTATAAAACATCTCTCAATATTTGATTTTGAGCATTCAATGTACTAGTCTATTTCAGGTTCAAGAGGGCGAAACAAAGGAATCTGGCATCTTAAGAAAGCTTTTGCTGCAAAGATATGGCATTCGACAACAGTCTCTCATTTAGTGCATAGAACACAGAACCTCATGAATTTATAAAACTAACCCTCTGTTTCTCAAAGAGTCAAGAACACATCTCCCCTTTATTCAATGACCACAGGCCTTGGAAAACAACAATCTATGCATATTTAAAACACTCCTAACTTTGATTAGCTCACTTAGTTTGTAGCATTTAATCACAAGTAGGTTTTTGGGGCCGGCTCTAAGTCATTGATTCACTCTCTATATTGCCTAGTGGTTAAGGACCTCAGTTTCCCCATTTGCAAAATGAGGGGGTGGGGTGGCCAATATTTCAAATGCATAGGATTATTGGACAATGAAGTGCTGAGGTTATCACATGGACCTTAGTGTCATTATGATAAATACAAGTTTTAAAAAAACATATTTTGGCACATTTAAGGGTAAACTTTGTTTATAAAATTTTATTTAGGTGAATAAACTCTCATGCATGTAATATTTTTTGAGTAAATATTTACTCAGAATATTCTGTTAATATATATCGATTAATATTTCTGTGGAATCCATCATTGCTATAAATCTGTATATTTAACCTTCCTTGGAGAACATAGTAATATAGAATAAATGGAATGAACACCCACAGCAGGTTGCTCTATATTTCTATGCCAAACATGAATGGGAGTGATAACTAACCTTGGATGTAGCAGAATACATGAATTCTAAAGACATCTGAAATCCAGGATTAACTATAAAATGAAAGTATGCCCACATCCTCTCTAGGGACAGCTTTACTGAATTTCAGGATTGTCCATAAAATGTTTTCTTTGGAATTAAATAATAATGTCTTCAGTATTTTCCTATCCATTTTTTAGATGCAAATTGACACAGAGTGAAATACAAAAGTCTTAAGTGTATAATTCTAAGAGGTTCTGGACTCATTTCTAACATGTAGGGGTGAGGAGCCCCCCAGCCCCACCCCCACCCTCGCTCCCACCCCACCCTGACCTGCAACAATTCTCTGGACATCAGCTGGATATCCTATAATTCAGCTCAATTCTGACACCCACTACCCAGAGACAGCATCAGATCCCCGATCATGGGCTCAGTCCTACAAGACTGTCCCCACCACACTTCAAACACCAATGGAAACTCCAGGTTATCATATGCTTCTGACCAACTAGCTGAACATTAGAGATTCTGATGACCTCACCATGACTTTGCTAGATTGGCTCACAGAACCCAGAGAAACATTTTACTTACTAGATCACCAGAGAAAGGAGATAGCGGGGCAGCCGATGGAGAAATGCACAGGAAAATATGTGGAATGTGCCTGCTTTCACATGGAGCACCCCATTCTCCCCAAATCTCCATGTGTTCACCAACCTGGAAGCTCTCTGAAGCCCATGCTTTGGGTTTTTGTGGAGGTTTCACTACATAAGCATGACTGATGAACTCTGTGGCCACAGTGACTGAATCAACCCCCAGCCTCTCTCCCCTCCCCGGAGGTCTAATCACAGGCTTGGTTCTATTAATTGGGGGGTAGGGGTAGAATAAGTCTGATACATGTTACCCATTATTCTGTTATGATTGAATTGAAAATCCCTTATCCACTCTTCTGTATGGAATACAATGTTTATAATTGAATTGTCAAACATTTTATAATAAAAATAACAATATCAGAACAATTTAATTACAATTAAACAGTAATTGTGCTGTTTATGGGCAAATTACTGTGTGCTTATACACATTCTCTAGTCCAATACTGATAATAGCCCAGGAGGTAAATCTTATTAAGTTCTCTGTAGAGAGGAGAACCCAGAGATTTCATTCAGAGAGAACAGACATGTTGCTTAAGAAAGATAGCTTGGAAATGGAATTGTCTAAATTTGAGTTATCTTAGCCCCCAAAACATACTTGTTTTAACACCATCCAATGCTATTGTTTATTATCTTTGTCACCAAAGGTCTTTGCATTTCTCTCCTGCTAAACTCTGTGGTGAAGATTATTCAGCACATTTTAATGGATACCTACTATGCATAAGACCATGTTGACTTATGGCCTTTTTTCCAAAAATGATCTTTGAACTCTTGCTGTCTCCTTCACTCTGGGTACATTAATTCTGTTCAGACACAGATTTTGCAGCAAAACGTCTGCCCAAATTCTGACTTTGACAGCACAACTTTCATTTTTCATTTCTAAGCCTTGACTTAAAGATAACATGAAATATGTATGGGTACTTTACTCAACTTAGCCATGGCTCTGTATAAGTAGATGTGTTCTACTGAAATACATTGTTTCACTCTGATAGATACCAAATCTATACACAAGCTGCAACCTCCCTTTCATCCTAAACCTTCTTGTTCATAAAATGTTCAAATGTAATGACCAAAACCACGGTTTATTTCAAAGGGCCTTTAAAACATTGTCATCTAATCCTATATAATAAAAGCATAATATGCTAAGTGTCTGACCCCTATCATGCACACTGACTACCAGGGGGCAGACGCTCTGACTGGTAGGACTGGTAGGTTAGCTTGCTGCTGGGGTCTGGCCAATGGGGATTGGGTGAGAGGGCCAGACACGCCCTGGAGCCCTCCTGCCAGTCCCTCCCTGGCCAGCTGGACCCCATCAGCCCTAATTGGGACTGGGTGAGACAGCCCCAATTGGCCCTGCTCACAAATCCATGCACTGGGCCTCTAGTTGAGAATAAATATGAAAAGACATTTCATCTATGAGCTACAGATTACTGGAAATCAGCAGGTAAATGGTGTGGCTAAGTAATTCGTTAAATACTTACTGAGCAACTGTTTTTTTCTTTTTCTCAACTTACCAAATATTTGTCGATTGCCTACTATATGTAAAAACCTGGCCCCACATTGGGAAAAACAGTGAGGAAAAGTTAAATATGGTCCCAGCATTCTCCCCAATAGCTTAGATCTTGCAAGTACCATATGCAAAACTCTCTGCTGTGACAGTGTGTCAGGTTGATGATGGTGGTGGTGGTTAATAATGTTAACATTATTAACATTAACATGATTATTAGGTTTCAGACTCTGAGTTAAGAGCATAGCTTAGGAAAGCCTCGTTGCAGAGACTGGGAAAGTGAAGCTTCAGTGTGAGTAACTTGCCCAAGGCCTTGCTCTTTTACAGGACAGAGCTGAGGTGAATCATCAGATTTCAGATCTGTCCTCTAAACCACCGTGCTTTACAACCTCCACACAGGATGCACGTATGAGCCCGGCTGGCCACTGAATGGGAATAAATGAGACATACTTTTTGTCATTGTCCTTTTTTTACTTAATATTTCATGAGCACCTAACCATATTGATAAATATAATAAACATTAAATTCTCGCATTTAAACAGCTGAACAGTATTCTATTTTATGAATGGAGCATAGTTTGTGTTGGAAATTTCAGTTATTTATTTGCTAGGTGGCAGGCAGTGTTCTAAGGGCCAAGGTTAAGGTCTGAATCAAACAAACTGCCTGCCCACCAAGTGCTCACGTTTTAGTGGGGAAGTGTTTCCAGTCCATGTTTCTTACCAAGGCCACTGCACTGATTCTCAACTGGGGTGGCTCACAAAGGCACTTACAGTACAGTCTCCCTGCATAGCAGCTATAACACGTGGAGTCACTTTGCTAAGATCTCTGTTCCCTATTACAAACTTTGTCAACCTTTTGAGGTCCAGAGGCTGCCAGTTAGAACCTACTCCTTAACCAAAGCAAGATCCTATCTAATAAAAGAGTAATATGCAAATTAACCATCACTCCACTACACCCACCAGCCACGCCCACCAGCAATCAGGAGCGAATATGCAAATAAACCCAACCAAGATGGCTACGGCCACAGAGAGCAGAAGGGAGGCTTGGGTTTCCCCAGCAATGGAGGAAGCCAAGCTTTCCACCTGCCCTTGCCGGCCTAGGCCTCCACTCAAGGCCACAAAGTTTCAATGATAGAAGATACATAAGTCCAAACAGAAATGGCGGCAGCCACAGAGCTGGAAAGAGCAGGAGGCTAGGGTTGCCCCTGGTGATGGAGGAAGCCAAGCTTTCCGCACACCCTGGCCAGCCCAGGCCTCTGCTTAAGGCTACAAAGTTTCAATTATAGAAGATACATAAATCCCCCCAAAAATGGCTGCTGCCACTGAACAAGTAGAAGGCTTGGCTCTGCTCCAGGCTACAAAGTTTCAATTGTAGAAGATAAATAAACCCCAGATACCAGGGCCTCCGCTTGGGTCACCGGGGGCGTGACCAACCTGCAAACCACTACAGGCCCCTTGCCCAGGCCGCCTCACGCCCCAAGGGAACCCCCACCCTGATCCGGGACACCCTTCAGGGCAAACCAGCTGCCCCCCACCCATGCACCAGGCCTCTATCCTATCTAATAAAAGAGTAATATGCAGATTGACCATCACTCCAACACACAAGATGGCTGCCCCCATGTGGTCAAAGATCCTGCCCCCATGTGGACACAAGATGGCCACCACAGGATGGCCAGCAAGGGAGGGTAGTTGGGAGGGACCAGGCCTGGAAGGGAGGGCAGTTGGGGGCGATCAAGCCTGCAGGGGAGGGCAGTCAGGGGTGACCAAGCCAGCAGAGGAGGGAAGTTGGGGGAAACCAGGCCTGCAAAGAAAGGCAGTTGGGAGGGACCCAGGCCTGCAGGTGAGAGCAGTTGGGGGGGACCAGGCCTGCAGGGGAGGGCAGTTGGGGGTGACCAGGCCTGCAGGGGAGGGCAGTTAGGGGAAAACAGGCTGGCAGGGGAGCAGTTAGGCATCAATTAGGCTGGCAGGGGAGTGGTTAGGGGGTGATCAGTCTGGCAGGCAGAAGCGGTTAGGGGCAATCAGGAAGGCAGGCAGACGAGCAGTTGGGAGCCAGCAGTCCTGGATTGTGAGAGGGATCCCAGATTGGAGAGGGTGCAGGCTGGGCTGAGGGACACTTCCCCCGTGCGCGAATTTCATGCACCGGGCCTCTAGTTATTAAATAATAAAATTGCAGGCACCAAAGAATCCACAGGGAAAGGTGAGCAGACAGAGGGATGGATGGGGTCTCCAGTTCTCTGAGTCTTCATCCTTTAATTTCTCTTTAGTTCCCTGGACTGTGACCCTCAGCGGGACTCTGCTCAAAGACTATGGTGGGCTAAGTCTAGTTTCATTACAGGAAAACTAACTCAAGTTCTTTTTCTCCTTATTGTTGTGGCTTTTGGAAAAATTTCTTCAGGAAAAGACAAGTATTGATCTGACTGAAAAAAATCAATGTTTTACATTTATATTTTATGAAGAAAAGTAAGTTATTTCATACATACTTTGAAAATATATTTTGTTTGACTTTGAAAAGGGATAGATACCTTACAGGGGACAGAGTGAATATGACACGGGTGGCCATCTATCTGCATGTATATCTTATGACTATGAATTTGATGTCTGAAGTGAAACTATATCCATATTTATACATGGCTTGGTAGACTTTTATACCCAAATTCCACCCTAAAAATTCCTTTTTGTAGGGTAAAAAGAAAACATTAATACAAGCAAAACAAAATTTTATTACAATTTCAAAATTTAAACCTTAGAGAAATTAATCATTTCTGTTGATTTTGCCTTCACAGCTGATAATTTTTTTAATTGGCTTTATTGACTTTAAAACATTTTATCACACACAACATAGACATGCGTGAGTTATTAAAGGTGATTATTATGAAACTAGAGGCCCGATGCATGAAATTTGTGCACTTGGGGGAGTCCCTCAGTCCGGCCTGCACCCTCTCCTAGTCTGGGAGCCCTCAGGGGTACAGGGAGATGTCCGACTGACAGGGAGTGGCTCTAAGCCAGCAGTTGGGTATCCTTAGTGCTGCCATGGAGGTGGGAGAGGCTCCCACCACCACTGCTGCACTTGCCAGCCATTAGCCTGGCTGCTGGCTGAGCAGTGCTCCCCCTGTGGGAGTGCACCGACCACCAGGCGGCAGCTCCTGCATTGAGCATCTGCCCCCATGTGATCAGTGTATGTCATAGCAACCGGTTGTTCCACCGTTCGGTCCATTTGCATATTAGCCTTTTATTATATAGGATAGGAACTTGCCATCAAAATTTAATAATGAGCTATATTTGGGGAAGAGAGGAGCTGCTATATTATGTTCTTTTGTGTAACATAAAACACATTTTTAAATGATAAATGATCCCACTTATTATTGGCTTGAATATATAGGCTTCATAAAAATGCAGACAGACAATTTCACTATCTTATTAGGTGAAACAGTCATGTAATATTATCTATTTTCCTCTTCACTTTGTGCAGTAAAATCACTGTGATGAATTCCTTGATTTCAGAGAGAGGAAGGGAGAGGGAAAGAGAGATAGAAACATCAATGATG
Source organism: Plecotus auritus (assembly GCF_963455305.1). Taxonomy (NCBI): domain Eukaryota; kingdom Metazoa; phylum Chordata; class Mammalia; order Chiroptera; family Vespertilionidae; genus Plecotus; species Plecotus auritus. The sequence goes on along the minus strand of NC_137782.1, from coordinate 91,872,817 downwards.
AGAGAGAATCATCAATTGGCTGCTTCCTGCATGCCCCCTATTGGGGTCAAGCCTGCAACTCAGGCATGTGTCCTGATCTGAAATTGAATTGTAATCTCCTGGTTCATGGGTCAACAGTCAACCACTGAGCCACACACACTACCTGGGCTTTGATGGATTCTTATATGCAACAAACAACAATACAGTATTTCTGATTTTTCAAACCCAAAATATATATTGTGTGCAATAAAGATTTCTAATACTCAACTATAGTAAATAAATTCCATTTCTTAGAAAAATAGAAAAAATTATATAGTGCATTTACAGCTAATTAAACATTACATGCTTATCCTCAAAAATTAAATATATTTTGAATATTAGCACTTGACACATTGCTTGGTATTATGGACTACTAGAGGCCCAATGCATGACATTCTTACACTGGGGGGGGAGGTCCCTCAGCCCAGGATGCACCATCTTACAGTCCGGGACCCCTTGGGGGATGTCCGCCTGCCACGGAGGAGAGAGAGGCTCCTGCCACTGCTGCTGCACTCACCAGCCATGAGCCTGGCTTCTGGCTGAGCAGCACTCCCCCTGTGGGAGCACACTGACCACCAGGGGGCAGATCCTGTGTTGAGCATCTGTCCTCTGGTGGTCAGTGTGCATCACAGCGACCAGTCATTTTGCCATTCGGTCTATTTGCATATTAGTCTGTTATTATATAGGATGATCTTGGCAAGTTATTTATATTCTCTAAGAATAATTTTTTTCCAAATGTGCAAGAATATAAAATAGGAAATATAATATCAATTTGTCAAGTTTATTACAAGTTTACATAAACTAGAAAATGTGAAATGGCTTAGCACAGTGACTTGTATAGAAGGGTGCAGAGATATTAATAACACATTTTTAAAAAGAAGTCATAGATTGTTTGAGTTAAAGTTACATATGTTAACATTAATTAATCTTGGAAATGATTTGTTGTGCCCTTAGAAGGACAAGGCAGGGAGAGGATATGATTGGAGAGGACAACCCAATCACATGAATGGAGCATCATTTGAGGATGTGGTCGATGTGGGTAATGAAGTGGGTTGGTAGGGTCCATAAGTACTTGCTGTATTATTCTTTGTCATTGGTTGCATGCTTGTATTAAAGAATATAGAAATTAAATATAAAATTGAGCCTACTCCCAACTTAGTGATCATCAGAAAATGTGTTTGATATTGGCCATTTTTTATATCTTTGTTTCCATACTGCACAAGCCTTGCTCACTCTGTGTATTTCTGTAGCACCAGTGGATGAAGCTTGGGATAACCTTCATATATTGCTCCCTGTGTGTATTTACACTGATTTTCCTATACCCAACAAGATGCTTTTTTATGCTGACTACCATTCTAAGTCCTCCCTCACTAATCCCTGTAACCATGAGCTTATCTATTAGTTTACCTTTGGTAGCCCCACACCCAGAAGAAACAGTGTGTATATTTAATATAGCTAGAGAGAACAGTGAGATTTGTTGTCAGTTGCCCAACTATTGATTAGGTGTTTCTGGCATTCCAAGATCATAAGTTATCTCCAATTCACATATACTTGAAACATTTACTAGACCTTGGTCGTGAGTTTCAGAAAGGTATGCTTTAGGTTTGCTACATTACTGGTTTAAAAAGCTAGATTTTTGCACAATTCAAGTATAATGGTCATAATATAAGAAAGGCTTGACTTCAATTTAGTGTCTCTAATCTGTATTATATTTTCTAAACAGAATCTTAAATAAACATCTTACCAATTGACAGTAGTAGCTGTTGCCTTCTAATTTGAAAGTGAATTTTAATTTAACCTTCGTGTTGTTAAAGAAAAGCAGTGCTATTCACTCAATAATTAAACCTAATTGGTTTAAGAATTTAAATGCTGCCTTGGTACCAAACATTTCAAATTGTGTATATTTCACAACTGTAAATGGACTCCTGAGATGACAACTACAAGCTCTATCTTATCAGCTTGTGACATACACTCATGTAAGCAGGAAAATTTAGAAACCCAGTTGCTGATAGTTGCTGACATTTGAAAATAAAATTTAAAACCAAAGGTAAAATAATGTGATTTCTATTCTGATTTCTGAACTGCATATTACATTGGCTTTTTTTCATATCAGAGATTAACTACATTGTTTTATATTTATCTTAATCAGCAGCATCATTAAATATGTACCAATAATTCTGATACCAAAAGCACAAGCAACAAAAGCAAAATCAGGTGAGTGTGACTATATCAAACTAAAAAGCTTGTGCACAGCACAGGAGAAACAATCAACCACAGAATGAGGGAAAATATTTGCAAAATATATATCTGATAAAGGATTAATAGTCAAAATATATGAGGAACTCCTACAACTCAATAACAAAAGAATCAAATAGCCTTTAAAAATGGACAAAGGACTTGATGGACATTTCTTCAAAGAATAAATACAAATGGGCAGCAGGTACATGCTCAGCCTTCCTAATCATTGGACAAATACAAATCAATAGCAAAATGAAACATTACCTTACACTGTTAGAATGACTACTCTCAAAGCAAACCAAAGCATAACACATGTTGGTGAGAATGTGGAGAAATTGGAACTTTTGTGCACTGTTGGTGGAAATGTAAATGAAAAACAATATGATAGCTCCTCAAAAAAATTAACAATACAATTACCATATGATCCAGTAATCCTGCTTCTTGGTATATATTCACAAGAACTTAAATCAGGATCTCGAAGAAATATACTCATTCCCATGTTCATTGCAGTATTGCTCATAATAACCAAGATACAAAAACCACCTGAAAATGTTCATCAATGGATGAATGAATAAAGAAAATGTGGTCTACATTACAATGGAATATTACTCAGCCTTTTAAAAAAGAAGGAGCCCTAGCCAGTTTTGCTCAGTGGGTAGAGCATTGGCCTGCAGACTAAAGGGTCCCAGGTTCAGTTCCAGTCAAGGGAACATGCCCGGTTTGCAGGCTCCATCCCCAGTAGGGAGCATGCAGGAGGCAGCAGAACCATGATTTTCTCTCATCATTGATGCTTTTCTCTCTCTCTCCCTCTCCCTTCTTCCCTAAAATCAATAAAAATATATTTTTAAAAATAAAATAAAAAAGAAGGAAATCCTGCCACATACAACAACATGGATGAATCTGGAGAATGTTATGCTAAGTGAAATAAGCTAGACACAGAAGGAAAATATTGTATGATTCTACTTCTTTGGAATTTAAAATAGTCAAACTTATAGAAACAGAGTAGAATAGTGGCTGCCAGGACTGGGGGAGGGGTGAATGGGGAGGAGCTGTTTGAAAGGTATCAAGTTTTAGTTATGCAAGATGCAGAAGTTCCATAGATCTGCCATACAACACCGAGCCTACAAAAAACAATATTCTAGCATGTACTTAAAAATTTCTTAAGAGGGTAGATCTCATGTTAAGTGTTGGCAAATAAAAACATTAAAAAATTTACCAATCATAATATCTACCATTTATTAAACATCTCTCATGTTTCAAATATTCTGTCAGACTCTTTCATGCATTAATGATGAGCCTCACAATGATCTATTTTAAAACAAGAAAGTGATGATGTACTATAGAATTGTACACTCAAAACCTACATAATTTTGAAAAAAAATGTCACCCCAATAGATTCAATTAAAAAAAGAAAAAGAAATGGGAAAAAATAAGATAAGTACAAATAAAACTCAAGATAACTACTAAAAAATAAAATAAAATGAGAAAGTAAATTCCCAGAAAGTGTGATAAATGTTGCTTTTGACTAATACTCTTTTGCCCACCCCTCCAATTTTTATACCATCTCTCTTTTCTATAACAGAGATTTTGGACACGTTCCCTCCAAGGCAACTAGAGAGAGTAAATGAGAAGAATGACCTGATCTGCTGTGACTGTGGGAAATCTCCCTGCCATGTGGAGAATGGAGTACAGTGGGGTAAGATATAGGCAAGGGAACCAGTTAGGATCCACTGAAATGGACCACAACAGAAAAGATGGGTGTTTCAACTGCATCAGTGACAGTAAAAATGGATGAAATAGAGGGATTTGAGAAATATTAATGCAAAAGTTTGCACACTGCTAATCTTCCACTTACCCTTGCCATTTTAAACCACTTTGCCGGGCCATTTTAATTTCAAAGACCTCATTCATTTTTTCACAGCAGTGAGCCAAATTCTATGGGAAGGTGAAGAACATAAATGTGGCTTGCTTAGAATCTGCCTTTACTGGAATAAGAAATTTCTTTAAGAAGTCAATTCTACAAGCTCTATAATGGAATCTATTTTTACCCGTAAAACATAAAAATACTAATATATCCTATCTTGATATTTCAATACAGAGGCACCACGTCTGCATTGAGCCTCTGTGTGTAGTTTTCTTAGTAACTTTGCAAATGGGAAGCCTCCAGCTGCTCCCTCGCTCCTCCATGTGTTAGAACCACCTTTGGGGTTGTCTTGGACATCTTTGGATCTGATACCTTCTGGCTCTTGCTGTCTCTGTTGCCTGCAGGGTGGAAGATAAGGCTTTCTCCAATCAGCACGGGCTTGCACAGGGGAGTTCACAGGGTCCTGCTCATGCCGGGCAGCATCGGAACACTTGGTATCATTACACAAGTTATGCAAACATTTCAGGTGTTTCTCATGCTGTTGGCTCACAGCCTTCACTTTGAAAAATGCTGCATTAAAGGTGAAAGTGAATCAAGGGAATTTAGATAGATTAAAGTCTTCTTATATCAACCTGCACCTGCTGTAGGGCTCTGTGACTTGGAATTGCTTTCAAAAATCTGTGTGTTTGTTTATGGACATTCTTTCACTGAGGGAGGAAGTCTATAAATTTCATTACATTCTTCAAAGGTCTGCCCACAACTCCACCCCCAGTGCTAATAAGCTCTGTAAACGTTGTTTGTTTTGGAAACCACTTGTCCAATTCCCTCATCCCCAAGCTAGACCTGGATATCTCATTCTAATATAACGGCTGTGGTTCCCACCTTTGCTGAGTCCTCTCCAAAACTACTGAGTGCCACAAAGCATGTCAACATCTGGGCTTCCCAGCCCTTGATATTTACCTAGATTATAGGACTCATCACATTCCATCTTGACTATTTGCTTGAGTGTCTGTTTCCCGGTCTAAATATGTGGCAGCTGACAGCAGGGACCATGCCACTACTTCATTCTAGATGCTTCACATAACCACCACCTAACACATGTCAGGTACATAAAATGAAGCACATTCCTAATAACTGAATGAATGCATATGTGCACATATGCTGAGCACTGAGAAAGAGATGAAGAACAGAGGAAATGCATTTCTCTTTCTTCTTACTGAAAGCTGTAATTACGAACACTTTGGTATTGAAGATCATCCAATATAAAAAGATTTCAGTGACCAAACTAAGGTCCTCATGCCTGTGGATATTCAGCCAGAATCCTGGCACCTCCAGCTCCAGTGGTTTGTGGTCCAGTTGTTCAAGGTGGCAGGTAAAGCAAGGCCCTTATAACAAATAGGATGCAATTTCATTATAGCTCAACTCAACTGGAGAGGCTTGTCCCTGCAATGGCATAACTAACCCCACCTCACATGGAGAGAAACAGTTACACCTTAGTGCTCTTGCTTCAGTCCTGTCAGTCAGGGACTTGGGTTTGAGGAATGATTGCTCCTTATCACTCTCCATGCCTCCAACAGGTCTGTGAGCCATGCCCCCACCACAGGGCCTGCCTAGATTTCCCTCAAAACACATTTATTTTCAGCTACAGAAGAAATTTACTTTGCTCCAAACAGAGAGCTGTTTCTGGCCAGAGGCTTTTCGCGCACGTGGAAGAGCTATAAACCACTCTTCATCCCCTTCAGCTCAGAATCTAGGATTTTCAATCACTCGGCCTCGGTATCCAAAGACTTCAGCTTGGCATATGCAGTAGCTTCAAATATGTTTGTAGTCACCAAATAATAAGGCTGTGCATGTGGCTGACAAGAATAGACTTTAGTCGTGTTGCTTCTATTGTGTGTCCGAGGTTGCATTCCTGTCCCTGGAAAGGACAAAGATACCATCTTGGAAGGGTTGGGGCCCCATGTGTGAAGATAGCTGTTCTTCCTACTGTTGGGAGACAAATGGCTGTAATTGTTGCTCTGTGTGTCACAGATATTTTTGCTGAAAGACTGTGGTTGTAGAATTCTGTGATGGAAGCAACAGGTAAATGGACCACCTGAGAAAAGCTAGAGGTAGCTGAGAGAGTTAAAGGTGGCCCTCCGTCAAGGAAATACTTAGGTTTTGCAAAAGGAAGAGCAAACAGTAATTAAATTAGAGAAACCAGTGATTATTGGCCTTTTGTGTTCATTCATTTGTTATTTTTTTGTTTGTATATTTATTTGCAGTAGAGTTGGCTAAAATACTTTCAATTATTCGTGGGTCTGTTTTTTCCTTCTAATTTTTGTTGGACTGGTTTTCTTGTTTGTTGTTATTAGCCAACAAGTTACATGGGGGAAATTTTCTCAGGGTTAAGAATCTGGGAGTGCCCATCTATAAGGTTCCTATTCTTTTGATTATTCATTAATTAATTATTTTAAAAAAATCAACACATATTTACTGTGTTATGGGGTCTCTTCTAATACTGAGGATTATAGATAAGACCAAGGTAGTCATGACTTCACTTCCAAAGATATCACATTCTAGTGAGCAGAGACAAAAACATGCAAATGATTATTGTAATTACTAGGAAGAAAATAAATCAGGATATGTGATTGTAATTAGAGTTGGGAGGGAACTTCAGACTGGATACTCAGTGAAGGTTTGTTTCTCTTAGAAGAGATGAGATCTGCACAATAAAGAGACAGCCATGTAATGACCTAAGGGAAAAGCTTTAATGTCAGAGGAAATCATGCTATTGTTTACTTCTCTCTTTTCCCCACAAAAAAAAAGAGCCTAATCCTCAGTATAAATGAAGATAGTGAAGGAGACACATTCCTATGTACAGAATGTTTGGGAGACAAGAACATTTAATCTTCCTTAAGGAGAGGTGGGATGCAATGGTTATAGTACATAGTATGTACTCAAGACAGATTTTGAATATTGAAGTAAGCAATCCTATCTAATAAAGAGGGAATATACTAATTGACCATCACACCCTCACAAAGACGGTGGTGCCCACAGCCAATAAGGAGGGAATATGCTAATTGACTGCCACGCCCTCAAAGATGGCAGTGCCCACAGCCACAAGATGGCGGCGCCCAGTCCCCTCAACCCCTCTGGAGTAGCAGGCACACAGCACGGCCTGGCCCACCCCCAGGCAGGTCCGGCCACTCCTCGTGCCTGCCTCTAGAGTTCCCCAGTCCCCTCAGCCCCCCAGCCACCCAGGGCCAGCCCAAGATGCAGGCAAGCCTCGAATGTTGGCTGCCCAGCCACCTAGGGCCAGCCCAAGGTGCAGGCAAGCCTTGGATGTTGGCTGCTCAGCCTCACAGGGCCAGCCCAAGGTGCAGGCAAGCCTTGGATGTTGGCTGCCCAGCCTCACAGGGCCAGCCCGAGGCACAGGCAAGCCTTGGATGGTGGCTACCCAGCCACCTAGGGCCGCCCCAAGGCTCAGGTAACCAGAGCCAGCTGAGGCTTGCACTGCTGGCAGTGGCAGCAGTAGAGGTGTGATGGGGCATCGCCTTCCCTTGATTGCTGGGTCTCCCAGACTGTGAGAGGGGGCAGGCCGGGCTGAGGGAACCCCCTCCACTGCATTAATTTTCATTCACTGGGCCTCTAATATATTATATAAAAAGATCATGAAAGACAGAAGGGGCCTCCATAGCCTCAAAGAATAAGGCAGAGGTAAGAAATTTTCTTCCTCAGCTTGGGTATCTCTACTTAAGAGACATTTCCTCTTCCTTTCCTTGGTTGTAAAGTATCTCTTCATCAATACTCAGTATTTTCCTTTCTTTCAGTCCAGTCAGAGTTCTGTGTGGTTCAGAAGCCTGAGATTCTCCTGTGTAAGATCAAATTCAGTATTTGCAGCAGGAGTTGGACCTCAGACTCTTCCATCTCAGGCAACTAAAGGCAAAGGAAAAATCACATCTTGTCATGTAGCCCTGTCAAGTCAAAGTTTACCAAATGTATTTCCATAGAAGAGAGTCTTCACAACAAATTAACCCTGGGAAGATACAAACATCACTGTCCTTGTCCACAGTGTATATAGGGGCTACAGGAACATTCAAGGGCCTGGCACTAGAATGCTGATCAACAGCTACATACCCGGCCAAGTCATCGTCCCACCACTTCCCCAGTCAATATGTGACTTGCCTTCAGTGTTGTAGATGATGACTTGGCATAAAGAACACCTACATCTCTTAGAAACTAATGTTTCAGATCCTTGACTGTCTGCAATGGCAGACTGATGGAGATGACTTGCCTTAAGATAGCTTGAAGCCTTATTTCAAGTTCTCACACTTAAGGACCATCATGATCTTCTGCTTGGTTCTGGCCATGGCATATGCACCTATCAGTTAAATAAATCAGAATCCTCTGGCAACCATATGATGTTGATTAACAGCCTTTCCCTTCTCTCTCTCCCTGGCAACTCTCACTAGATGACTACTTTGTGGCATCTCTGAGAGCCATGAGATTTATGCATAGTGTCCCCAAGGTTCCAATCACTTGCATTGTCATCCAGCTGACTGGACACATATGTCAGCCGCATATGATCATAGACATTGGCTATGGGCTACAGCATACCCATTCCTTTTGCCATTCTTTCTTTAAATATTTACTTTTATCTTCTTCATGTTGGACACTGTGCTAGACATCATAAATACTGAGATGAACAAGTTCCTATTTTCAAAGAATACATAGTCTAATGGGAGAGAAGAATACATAAATAGGCATTTATAACAGCTGATTAAGTAAATAAATGGGTAGGTAGTGGAGGAGATGGAAGATTTATGAATAGGTTCATTGAAATTACATTATTTACAATAAAATCCATTCTTCCCTTTGCATTGCCACTCCATGGTCAATTTTCTATTTCAATCAGATTCTATTCATTTCTTTACACACCACATTTCAAGAGCTGTTAATGTAAAATGTAAGTATGGAAATAAATACCTCTTAGTTTAATTGTACCTATTTTCTTGCCACTTCCATGTAAGTGGGGATGATCTTCTTTGTACTTAACTGTTTCAATTTCAGAAATGATCTTTGTGATATGCTTTCTGTGGGTTCACTGTACATCTATAATGATTATTTCCACTCATCCTTTTTAGCCTTAAGGGATCCAACAGAGATCTCATTAAGAACATTTTATCCTGGTCTTCACTATTAAAGTTTTTTCTTGTTTTCCTAAGGTTCGCAATCCTCATGACTTTACCTTCTGTAATTTGACCCCAGCCAGTCTCAATGTGTCTTTGTACTTTTCTCATGTATTCAATATTCTTTTCTAGTCAAACCGAATGACATACCTATTCCTAGTACTATTCCACCTTCCTATTCTATACAACTTGTCTTTTCCCCTTACCAAAATATTCTCTGTTCTCCTCCATACTTAACTTGTTTATTCATCTTTCAATAATATTCACCCTTTTGCTTAATTATTCCTGGACAGCCACAATCATAAAAAAATTCACATTATCCTTCTATGAACGTCCATGTCACTTATTTGTAGTTCTTATATATCATAGTCTACTTAGTATGACATTCACTTATATGTTTGACGTGTACATAACTAGACTAAATGCACCTTGAGGGCAGGAAAATAGTCTTGGTCATTGTTATGTCTGACACATAACGATGATCAATGGATGCTTGTTGAGTGTTAATGCCTAGCGCATTTTACATAGTTAATGACTATATCCTGAATTTGAGATGGGTGAATGAATGGTTCAATGAAGAAAAGTCACAAAAGTAAATGGTGTACAGAAATGTATTAATTGACAAGGAAAGAAAATGACCTTGTGGAGAGTGGTAGCTGAGCCTTCCTGCCCCACCCCCCGAACTTCTGTTTCTGAAGTCGCATCTCCTCTTTGCATGTATACCATCTTAATGCTGGCTCATGGTGGCACTATTCCAGTTCAAATTCAGAATCATAAATATCCCTTTAGCATCAAGACAAGGTGGGGTCCCATCATCAAACTTTTCTGAGAGATTCTATTATGATGAAATTTCGAGTAGTCATATCCATACGCACTTGTGGGTGATATTTGTGTGATTCACAATCACATTCATATTAATTGAGAAGTAATTAAAACATTTCAAAATTTTTAAAAAATGATTAATTCCTTCATCACATATATAGTGTCTATTATATACTAGTCACTATTCTAGGCAGTGAAAGAGACCCAATCCTGTGCATATGTGGAACTTTTGTTTAGAACAATAAATTCTCAACACTTTTCCTTCTATAACATTTTTCCTGCAAAAATGGGAAAAGTAAGAAGTTCATTATTATATTACCAAAGAGCAGATGCTAGATACTTAATGCTTGGTGCTATAATATTACCATTTGAAATCACTCCCAAAAGAATAAAAGAGTATTAGATATAAATCTAAGAAACACATACAGGCGCTGCATGCTGAAAACTACAATATGCTAATGAAAGAAATCAATGTTAAATGGAGAAATTCTGTGTTCATAGAATGAAAGATTTGACATAGTAAAGATGTCAATTCTCTCCATATTGATCTACAGATTTAGTACAATCATTATTAAAATCCCAGGAGGATTTGTTATATATATAGACAAATCTAAAACTTCTATGGAAAGGAAAAGGAATTAGAATAGCAACAATGATTTTGAAAAATAAGAAGAAAGTAGAAATCAGTATATATAACTTTTAAGACTGAATAGCTTCAGAAATTAAGACACCCTGGTATTGGCAAGAGATTTGACACACAAATCAATAAAATAGGGAAGTCAGAAGTAATCCTACATAAGTATGATTTTTGACAAAGGGGCATAATAAATTCAACGGAGAGAGCAAAGTCTTTTGAACAAATGCTGCTTGAACAATGGGGCATTTTTAGATTAAAAAAAATCTTCAACTAAAATTCATACCTAAAAAATAAACTTGAATAAATTATAACTTTAAATATAAAAGGTAAAATGATTAAACTTCTAGAGGAAAACTCAGGAGAAAGTCTATATGACCTGGAATTAGGCAAAGAGTGCTTAAAAATGACATCAATGTCATGATTTATAAAAGGGAAATTATGGACCTCATCACTATGCAAAACTTCTCTTATACAAAAGACTTTGTTACAAGGATGAATAGGAAGGCTACCAACTGAGAGACAATATTTACAAGTCACACATCCAGAATATATAAAAAAATATCTAGACTAAGCAGCAAGAAAACAAACACTCCATTTAGAAAAAGGGCAACAGCCTTGAATGGACACTTTACCAAAGATGATACACTGATAGAAAATAAGCAAATGGAAAAATATACATGTTTATAATTTATAATACTTAATTTCATGTGTGAACTTATTTGAACTAAGGTTTTCCCAGATAGCTGGTAAAATATTATTTCTGGGTGTGGCTGTCAGTGTACATTTTTATGATACATTGTCTGTATATGCATTGTGTGCCCACCATCCAAAGTCAAATCTTCCCACCATGACTCTATTTACCCTTTACTATGCCCCCACTCCTACCCTCTGGTAACCACCATGCTGTTTTCTATTAGTTTTTGTTCATTTGTTTTTCTTGTTTTTTCATTTGTTGCTTTCAGTTTTATATCCCACATATAAGTGAAATCATGGTTCTTACATTTTTCTGTTTTACTTATTTTGCTTAGCATGATATTCTCAAGACCCCTCCATGTTGTCCCCAAATGGCAGTATTTCATCTTTTCTTATGGCTGAATAGCATTCCATTGTATGTATATCCCACTGTATGTCTTTATCCAGTCCTTTATTGAAGGACACTTCAGTTATTTTCATGCCTTGGTCACCATGAATAATGATTCAGCATTAAGTATAGTTGCTACCAGAATTTTGCATAAAAGTTATTTAAATGTAATCAAAATAAAAATAGTTTATATATTTTAAATAAAAATTACTGGAATGTTTTAAAAATATTTTAGTGAAAAGAAGCTCTTTTGCTTAATTCTTTACTTTCTCCTTCTTAGCTGTCTTTCTTTTTAAAAGAGCTAGTTTGTCCAGGGTGGGGGGCAAGAGCTGGGAGGAGATGGGCAAAGGGGGAGAAAATGAGGACATCTGTAATAGTGTCAACAATAAAAATAAAGTGAAAAAGAAAAGAACTAGTTCTTCCATTATTCTTGCAAGGAGGAGGACACAATTGGAAAATTGAATCAGAAATGCTCTCATTTTCTCTGGCACCTCACCATGTGTAAAAGGTATGTTAACCTCTCATCTTCCCCCAGTTACACACAGATTGTAATTAGCTAACTGAGAGCATTAAGACCATTTTAAAGAAATTGAAGTTCAGGTCCTTTGCTGATACTATACTATATTTCTAATACATGTTTGCAGGGATTTATAGTAATATAAAAGGAGCCTATTACAGCTTAGTTGGCATCACACTGCTTTTCTGATTAGGACTCAGTCCAGAAGTCTAGAGCCATAGGTAAACAGAGCCAACGCATCTCAAAGAGGCACCAGCAGGTGGGAAGAGGAAGTCAGAAATGAGAGACATGGGCTCCTATGATTCCAGGCTGGGAAGTTTTAAGCTGCATGTCAGGAGGTGTGGAATGGAGAGGAGGAGTGTTTGACCCTGAGCCCAGCGAGGCAGTGCCCAGGGCTCCACCTCTGCTTATTTGCCACCTGGGTCTACATTGTTCACCTGTTGTACTGTAGCTTCTCTGTTCTGGGCAGATTTACAAGTTCATCAATGTTGACATCATTTCCATGCACATGTGTCACCCTGGGCTTGTTGAGGATGCCTGCTATGGTAGTGGCACAATCTAAGACAATGAAACACACAAGAGCTTGGACATAGGAAACTCACAGATTGGGTGTGAATCCTAGAAGAGAAAACTTAACCAGAGAGATGTCAAAGCAGTGTCTTTAAAAGAGTGGCCTGTGAATCCCTGCTTGATGATTTCTTTCTGTACTGGTCACAAAGGAGGAACTCTGGGCCTCATTCCAGAGATATAGAAGCAGAATTTGAGACTGAGGGGAAAGCAACCCAATTTTTAACTCTCATGTAGAATAATTCCTCAGCACCCTAACACTGTGCATTACTGATTTAAAGAACTAATTTCTTACTTTCTCAAAGGTATAATTCCATTTATGAAAATTTATTATGTTTTCATCTTTAAGCAATCAAGAGATGTAAGCACAAGTACCTGCCATTGTTTGGCAATGCCATATAATAAAACCCTAATATGCAAATTGATCGAAGGGCAGAACGACTAGTCACTATGATGCGCACCAACCACCAGGGGGCAGATGCTCAACACAGGACCTAATCTGGCAGTTGGACATCCCAGGAGGGGTCCCAGACTGTGAGATGGTGCAGGCTGGGCTGAGGAAACACCCCCCCCCCCCCCCAGTGCAAGAATGTCGTGCACTGGGCCTCTAGTCTAATAATACTAGTAATTAGGAGAACTTGGAAGGACTCAGTACTTTCTCTACAGTCTCATGGCTTTAACTGTCATTATCAAGTAACAACCCAAACCTCCCTTTGTGTATCTAATAGCTATCTCAAATTTAACAGATCTCAAACTAAATTTAATAGCCTTGTGTTTCCACACTGTTCCTTGGTAGTCTTCACATTACATCCAAAGGAGTTATACTCATTACCTAGGGCCACCATCACAAAATACCACAAACTAGGTGGCTTTAGAAAACACACAGAAATTTATTCTCTCCTGGGTCTGGAGTCTAAAACTCCAAAATCCAGGTGTTGGCAGGGCCACTGTCTCTCTGAGAACTCTAAGGAAGATCCCTCCTTGCTTTTTCAGCTTCTAGTGATTGCCAGAAATCCTTGGTCTTCATTGGCTTATAGACATCCATCCCAACCCCCGCCTTATTCTTCACCTGGCCTTTTCTGCATTCAGTTTCCCTCTCCTTCCAAGGGCACCTGTCATATTAGATTAGGGCCCACTTTGCTCTAGCATGACCTCATCTTAACCCAATCTCACCTGCAAAGACTCTATTTCCAAATATTGGGGATTAGGACTTGAGCAATTCAACACTCAACAGTGATTCATTTAATATAGAAGAAAAAAAGTCAGTTATCTGCCTCTGATGGTACTATGTTTTTGATCTTTGTAAGGACAAATCTTCAGCTCTGACATTGGTCTACATCATCTGGCTCCTGGCCACCTCTTCAAACTCATCCTTTTCATTCTCAGCTCTGCTCCAGCCATATGGACTCTCTTTCTCAAACATTTCAAGACCCTTTGCCCTTGGTTCTCTCTCCTACCTGGAATTCGCTCCTTCCAGACACCTGCAAGGCCCACAACTCCGCCATGTCATTGAGGATTATCTCTCTTTCCATTTCAACAAAAACTGGGTTTTCACATGGCTCTGTCCCCAGTACAGACAGAGCCTGGCAAATGTTATTCATTTAAAAATCAACCTTCACTTAATCGCAAAGGAACCTTGAAAGTTGAATACTATTCTACCCCTTTAAAAGAGAAAGCTGAGACTCAGAAACCTTCAACAACTTTCCAAAGATTCCACAGCCCACAAGTGACAGAGTCATGTTCCCTCCCAAGTTTACTCGTCCCTCCAAAGCTTTTTCCAAATATAAGATACCTTGTGATAAAGAAGCTGAGCAAGTAAGAACAAAAAGTAAGAGGGGAAATGTCATTTAAAGAACTTAAAACAAGAATGCAAAAAACACAAATTCTGCAGGTGTTAGGAAAATTCCTTTAACTCACTGGTTCCTGTTCACTCATATGTCAAATGGGCTAAGAATATACATGTTTATTTAATACAAGTTATTGGCAGGAATAAAAGAAAAAGTGGACATTAGAATCAGGATATATTCAGAATCTCAAAAAAAAAAAAAAAAACCTCTCCACAAATTATTTAATAATTACAAACAGGAAGAAAAACAGCTTTACAGTGGAGGAACCTGGTAGACACTCTCTTAACCTTGACACCATCTTAAGCAATGTCAGCATCAACCAACATCATGGGTATCTTTTTTTTAAAATATATTTTTATTGATTTCAGAGAGGAAAGAGGAGAGAGAGAGAGATAGAAACATCAATGATGAGAGAGAATCAGTGATTGGCTGCCTCCTGCATGCCCCACACTGGGGATTAAAACTGCAATCCAGGCATATGCCCTGACTGGGAATCGAACCTGGGACCCTTCAGTCCGCAGGCTGACACTCTATTCACCAAACCAAACCAGCTAGGGAATCATGGGTATCTTAACACAAGGCAGTAAAATAGACAAAAGGAAGTGGACAAAAAGTTTATACTCTGAATCTAATCATGCAAAAATCTGGAAAAACCAAAATTAAAAGAAATCTTACAAAATATTCTTCATAAACATCAAGGCCAGAAATGACAAAGAAATACAATTCAATTAAAAAGTCCAAAAAAGCACAGACAACTAAAGTCAATGCATGATGCTGGATGTAACCTGAGCATAGGAGAAAATAGTTTAAAAATAACATCATTGAGCCTGACGGGTATGGCTCAGTCGTTGAGCACCGAGCCATAAGCCAGGAGATCTGGGTTTGATGCCCAATCAGGGCATGTACTCAGGTTTTAAACTCAATCCCCAGTATGAGATGTGCAGGAGGCAGCTGATCAATGATTATCTCTCATCATTGATGTTCCTATCTTTCTCTCCCTTCCTCTCTGAAATCAATAAAATCTATAGTTTTTAAAAATCATTGAAGTAATTTTTAAAAGACTAAACAAATTGTTGATAACATAATAGCATTGTTTCAATGTTAAATTTCTTGATTTTGATCATTATAGCTATGTAAGAAATGTCTTTATTTACAGGACAAACCTACTGTAGAATCCAGATAAAAGGGCAAAATGTCTTCAACGTACCCTGCAAAGAGAATAATAGGGTTAGTGGGGCAAAATATAAACAATTGATGAATCTGGGAAAAGGTTTAGAAAATTGTTTGCACTATTCTTGTGACTTTATGTAAGTCTGAAATTAATAATAATAACATCCCCAAGAAAATAATCATGTTTTACAAACTCATTTTGAACTAGTTTCAATATAAAAAGGGAACATTCTCTTAATTGACAAATTTCTCCAATATAGTGGGCAAAATTCCAGTAAGACAGGCAAGACTCCTCCAATAATATGGAAAGCCAGGAAGTATATTCTGCTTATCACATTGACTTTGATGAGCTTAACATATTACAATGCTTGGAAATTATGTAAAAAATTCTAATAAGTGTCTATGTAAACACTTATTGAAATCAATACATAGGCTGGGATTTCTGATGTGTTCTTAATTAAATCAAGATATAATAACTATTAATGGACTGTTAGCTAATCAAAAAGCAAATACAGACAAATCAGTTAAATATGGTGTCAAAGAAAGGAAATGGTCCTTGTGAATGAACAGTGACAGGAATCAGAAGGTTGGGAGGGCAAAATGTAGCAGCAGTCTCCCAGAACTCACAGGGCTGTGGAGAGGAGTGTGCAGATGAACCTATGTGAATGACAGCCTTCTCAGCAGGCATGCCGCTATTACTGGAATGCATTACTGAGCAATAATAGTTGCATGTCACAGCATGTCCTTATGTAACTAATTCCCCTGAGTCTGATTTCATGCCTAATATCCCACTGGTTTTAATGTATCTTCCTGTGCAAGAAGCTGGTCAGGGTAGCCCACATTTTCTAGTCAAGAAGAAGTTACATTTCTTAGAGACAATTAATAAGCTAGAGTTCTAGTTTATGTATTAATCCCTATGAGTTGGGTTGGCACAAGCCATTATCCCAGAGACCAAATGTCTCCTGCTATAAAAACAGACAAGGTGTTTAGATCTGCAAATCTAATGATCAGATTCTGGGCCACAGTGACTTCTTCAAGTGCAAAGTCACCACCTTGAGACTCTAATTAGGCAGCAAGGCAATCTCCTCCTATTTGTGTCATCCAGTGGGAAACTCTGTGGGTATTTTTGGTTCTATCTAGATTCTGGTAACAACAACCAGGTTTTCCTTTGGGAAACTCCTCATCTCCCATGTTTATTTTGCAGCTTGGATGGGGATAACATAATACCTAATTTCAAACCTAGCCAATTCCATTATCCCCTCAACTTGGTTAAATGAATAGACAACTACCCCAGTGCAGGCCAGTGAGCATCGTCTCTCTAACTTCCATTATAATCACTGGGGCAGACACACTCTCCTTCCCCCTGGGGCTGCCTGGAGCAGCTGATAGCTATCTTGCCACAACTTGACAACAGACAGTTGGAGAGAAAAGCCTGCAAATGGAAAACATGGCTGGAAGAGGGTAAGCCACAAACTCATGACAATATCATTTATACACCTGGATCCAGCCATGCCAAGGTTGATCAACTGTGTGAGCCAATAAAATGCCTTCTTGGCCAAGGTTTAAAAGGACTTAAGGTTGCAAAAGTTGTGGCTATGGATGTACATAGATTACAGAGATTGTATTTATTCTGAGAAGAAGTCCATGGGTGCTTCTGCTAATGGGGCCTGCTGGAATCTGAGTGACCTCATGGCCTTTTTTTTCTAGCAATGGACTCCATGAGTACTTAGTTATAGATGCAAATCACTGGGACCATCCAAGGAGTGGAAGAAGACATGACAAATTCCAAGAAAGGATAACAAGCAGATTCATGTCTTGGGTCAGTACTGACTGATCCATTTGGCCGCCAGGACCATTTTATTGAGTGAGAATGGGTCACATGCTGTGCTTAACCTCAGTGAGGACAGGTATGCTGAACTATCACCAATATCTGCCATGGACCAGGCAGGAGGGAATGGGTCCCCCTGATCCACATGGGACGCATCTGTCCTAGAGGTTCCTGGGGCTTGTTGCATAAGCAGTTCTTCACTGTAGGGCTCCCAAAGTACATGCTGCACCATCATGTAGAGAAAGGGTTGAAATAGTATCAAAGAATATGGGCAGAGGTTGAGTGAGCCCACATGCCTGCAGAATTTGACAGACTAGATATAGACAGGCTGTGTATGGAACACTCATGACAACCTTATGCCTGGTTCAGAGAAGAGAAGCAGCCAGCCTTGCCTGAAAACACTGCCATGAGGGAGGGTTGTCTTTACTCCCCCAGGTGTGTACAGGTCAGCACTGTTCCTCTAGGCAGCATCTTGCCTGTCTCCTTTATCTTCATAACCTCAGCGTCTATATCGTGTCTATCAATAAATATAGGGATATTGATGCTGAATGAATTATTCTTTGAATAAATGAAGCAGCAAATTAATAATGGCAGGGAACACATAGCACAGTGCATAGTGTGAAATAAAAATCTACCTGTGTAGATCAGTTTGAGAATAAAATATAGGTGTCAGAAGTGATGGTGTCATTAAATAATTTATGGAAATCTCTAAAAGATCTTTTGTGAATCCTGGTGAGCTTCTGACTTCCCCAGATTGGGCAGGAAGGAGCTGGTGTCTGCCACACAATGCTGGGTGTCTCACCTTGCCCTGGGCATTGCTACTACGGCTCTGGGACATTTAGTGCTCAGAAAATAGACTTTTCTCTCTGTGACTGAACCCAACCCCAGAGGCCCTCTTCCCTATCCTTTCTTGATCAAAATAAAAACTAGCTGTAGCAGTAGTTTCTGAATCAGAATACATTTTCTCAGCTGTCTTCTAAAGAGGCTTAGAAAGCTGTGCCTTCAGAATTCCACCAAACAATCAGGAGTCCTTAGCTGTGTCGCCTTCTGATGTGGCTGGCAGAAGAGAGAGTGGCTGCGCCTTTGTTGCTGCTTTGATTGCCTGGCTTTCGAGATGTGGTTTGTCCGACTTGAGCAGCAATAACTGATTTACACACTTTCCCTTTATTTTCATACAGAATTGTTAGTATGAATAGGCAGATATTGTAAAGGAAAGAGCATTTGTGCTATGGTTCCCAAACTCTGGGAATACTCAGGCAGTGCCACATGGATGCCAGGTGAAGCGAGTTCTGCCTGTGAAGAGCACAGCCGGCTTTGCCAGTTGCAGGGACAGATGTGTTCCTATGCGCACAAGAAGCAGTGGTTTTAAGCCATGAAAACATTCAGTGCCTTTCGGGAGCTGATGTTTTCTTGTCCCCTTTGGAGGATTCTCTGTCTATACAAACTGGAGTACAGCTAAACAAGACATCTGTGGTGACTGTGTTTGAAGTCACAAAGGAAGGTGTAGCTCAGGTATTTTCATGAGCAAGATTTCCAACATTCTGGGGCACAGCTGCCAACTGCCAAGGAGAGTCAATAAAAAATGATTCAATGAGCCCTGACCGGTTTGGCTCAGTGGATAGAGCATCGGCCTGCGGACTGAAAGGTCCCAGGTTCGATTCCTGTCAAGGGCATGTACCTTGATTGCGGGCACATCCCCAGTGGGAGGTGTGCAGGAGGCAGCTGATCGATGTTTCTCTCTCATTGATGTTTCTAGCTCTCTATCCCTCTCCCTTCCTCTCTGTAAAAAATCAATAAAATATATTTAAAAAAATGATTCAATGGTACTTTTTTTTCAAAGCACATTATGTGCCTACTATTTCCCATCACCACCTCATAACACTGTGGGTGTAAGTGGGGTAGATGGTACCCCCAATAATTTGAAAAGAGACTCAAGAAATGAGTTTAACTCAAGGACATTTTGAGTACAATAGAGTAAATATTGAATATATTCACCTTGATTCAGTGTCTGACAAAAGATATCATAAAGCATGGTAAATAAGAAGATAGACACTTTCAGCTTGCAATGATGAAAATGAACACAAAAGTTATAGTTCATAAAAAATATTGAATGGTCTATATAGAGGAATGGGATGTGTTACTTCAGCAGCCCAAGCAAAGACATTATCTAATGAAGTATAAACCAAATTAAGAGCAATTTCAAGCTTGTATGTGGGTTAGATCGTTGTCACTCCAATTGTAGTCCATGAACCATCAGAAATGCTATCATCTGGGAGCATGTTGAAATGCAGAGATTCAGCCCCACCCCATCATTACTGAATCAGATTCTGCATTTTAGCAAGATACCAAAGTGACCCACCTGCCCATCAGATTTAAGAAGCACTGGGTTAGAAAAATGTACAGTGCTTGTTATCCCAAGAGAACATTTTGGATTACAAAACATGTACCACTAAGATAGGTTGGGTTTAATTCCATGCTGATGGGTATAAAGGTTTGTACAAAGGGAATATGGGGTGATTGATAGCACCAACTCTTTACATTTAAGAGTGGTGCTGTTGAGGCATAGACTGAGGGATCAATGCCTCTAAGTTGTTGCACTCCAGAAAACTCCCGGAGTGAGATGCAACTCTAAAGAAAAGGCATTAGGAAACCCTGAACTGTTTGAAATTAGTCTTTCTATCACCTGGCTAGGAAGGGGCCTCAAAACAGAATTAAATTTAGGTGTAGGAGAGAATACAGAAAGCTACATCCCTTCGCCATTGTGAATTGCAGCGGATAGTTTTACCTGCCAAACACACATGAAGAAAGGGCCCAAAGGTGTCCGAAGTGGATTGTAAGTTGATCAGCGTTAGACTATAAAACAGCTGCTCTGGGCTGCATCGTGACTTGGCTTCTATTAATCTCACCTGACATGTTTAGGAAAATCAAGAAAGTCTACTCTAGCCTCTACTAACAAATGCAACAGATGACAACAAACAAGCAAACAAAAACAACCTTCTTTGTTTGCTTCAGCTGAAGCCTCTGTAGTATGTGCTAGGCCAGGGTATTGATTAAAAAGTCTCCTGAAAGACTTCAGATCTCAGACTGCAGGAAACCTTCTCTTTGACTGTTAGGTGTGACCTTCCCTCAATGCAAACTGACAAGTTAACTGTTCCCAGGTAGATTTACTATGACAAATGCCAGTTGTAAAATGGTATTATTATGCACAGTGGGGAGCTGTTTCAAGTGGTAGTGAGTCATTTTGTTCAGACTGCCTGCCTGGGGCAGGTTAGCAATAGGTTTAACTGGAGAAAAACGGACTGTCTGGGAGGATTAGGACAGTGCTTTCTGCTTTGTATATATGAACCCAAGGCTGAATCACATCATTTTATAAATGACTATTTTATTTTCTGGAAAGACTTGTGGGTAAATGGTTGATGACCACAGTTTGAGTCAAATGCCTTGTTTTGTCCTTTAGTCCTTTGAATTATGTGAACATTATCATGTTTGTGAGGTTAAAAATGTACTTAGGAAAATAAAAATCTCCGATAAGCGCTGAAAATTCAAGTTCACAGACTACATTTATTGTTCCACGAGGCTGGACGAGCTGAGTTCTGGTTTCTTATTATCTGGACATGTGCTTGATCTGTTACCTCAGGTTTTTGAGGGTGGAAGGCCATTTACTGATCTCTCTGACCACAGTGGAGACAGATTGGATTTCTTGACATTCTTTTTCATTCTGTCTTCTCTTTAATTAAAAGTGTAGCCACTCAGAAACATATCCAGCAATGTGTTTATTACAAATTGTTTTTCACATGAAATTTTCACTAAATATCACTGTTCATATATGTTCATAGTTGGTCAATAAAGCAAACCAAACCAGACTTAAAACATTTTATCAAAATAAAGTATGTTGGCTGCTATGTCTTATACAAAGTTCAAATACTTTTGTATCAGTAAGAGCAGAAAAAATTGAAATAAATTATCAGTTTAATATACTTAAACATGACATTATGGTAACTGATTTGGGGTTTCTATGTTTTTCACAATTAAAATTCATAAAAATTATACATATTTACTAATATCCATATTATTTTCCAAAATTACAGTAAATTGATTAACTCAATGAAAACCAGCTTAATTTGCTTAGTCAGTAGAGATAAGAGTACTTATGAAATTACATATAATTATTTCTCAACTCAATCTGTAAATAACTTCCTCCTTGACTACTTTCTGCAATATTAATTGACAAGTAACTATTCTAAGTTGAATTTATTATATCAATTCAGCCCCACCCCATCATTACTGAATCAGATATTTAGCATTTTAATAGCTGTAGAAGAGATTTCTGTGGGTAAACTTATTAAATAGATACTTCACTAAAAAGACACATGAATGGCTGATAAGTATTTGAAAAAGTATTCAACATCAATAGTCATTCAGGACAAAAAATGCAATGAAATACCATTTTGTGCCTAACAGAATGACTAAAATTAAAAAGACTAATAACATCAAGTATTGGTAAGGATGTAAAATAATCAGAACATTCCCAACTTTGGGGTGGAAATGTAAAGCAATATATAATCATTATGGAAAAAAAAATTTGGCAGTTTCTTATAAAACTAATTATATGCCTATCCTGTGGAACAACAATTCAACTGGGTATTTCCCCAAGAGAAATGAAAATATATGTTCACAAATAGATATGTACAGAAATGCTTACAGCAACTTTATCCAGAATAGCTCCAAATTGGAAACAGCTCAGATCTCCACCAATAGGAAAATGAATTGAAAAATTTGTGGTTTACATACATAATGAAACACTACTCATAAATACAAAATAATTAACTACTGATACACTTAGTAAATCTTAAAACCTCACCAATGAATCTCAAAAGCATCATTTTGAGCAAAAGAAGCCTTCCATGAAAGAATATATATCATATGATAACATTTATAAAGTTTAATAAAATCATAGTATAGGCAAAAACAATCTATGGTGTAAAAAAACACAAAACAGGGTTTATTTTGGAGGTGGAGATGTTTTTTTTCTAGTTTGTTAATTCTCACCTGAGGATATTTTTCCATTGGTTTTTAGAGAGAGTGGAAAGGAGGAAGGAACAGAGGGAAAGAGAAACATCAATATGAGAGAGACACATAGATGGTTTGCCTCTTGTACATGCCCAAACAAGGGCCAGAGATTGAACCTGCAAACCAAGGTACATGCCCTTGATCAGGAATCAAACCCAAGACCCCTCAGTGTGTGGGCATACGTTTAACCATCTAGCAACACCAGACAGGGCAGGAGGTAGAGATTTTGACAAATGCATACACCTGGCAACCTAAACCTTAATAAGATACACTAGTAGAATATTATCAACACCCAGAAATGAAAAAAATGGGTACCATATCTCATAGAACTAGTACTCAAGAGATTAGTAATTTTTAAATTGAATCCAAACACTTCTCACCTCCTCCACCTGGGTACTTATCATCCCCCTTACCTGTATACTTCTCATCTTCACCACTGGGTTATTTCTCATCACCTCCACTTGGGTACTTCTCATCTCCATCACCTGGGTACTTCTCATCCCCTCCACCTGGGTATTTCTCATCCCCACCACTGGGTACTTCTCATACCCTCCACCTGGGTACTTCTCATCCACTCCACCTGGGTAATTCTCATCCCCTCCACCTGGGTACTTCTCATCTCCTCCACCTGGGTACTTCTCATCCCCTCCACCTGGGTATTTCTCATCCCCTCCACCTGGGTACCTCTCATTCCATCCACCAGGGTACTTCTCATCTCCATTACCTGGATACTTCTCATCTTCTCCACCTGGATATTTCTCATCTCCTCCACCTGGGTACTTCTCATCCCCTCCACCTGGGTACTTCTCATCCCCTCCACCTGGGTACTTCTCATACCCTCCACCTGGGTACTTCTCATCCCCTCCACCTGGGTACTTCTCATCCCCTCCACCTGGGTACTTCTCATCCCCTCCACCTGGGTACTTCTCATCTCCTCCACCTGGGTACTTCTCATCCCCTCCACCTGGGTACTTCTCATCCCCTCCACCTGGGTACTTCTCATCTCCTCCACCTGGATATTTCTCATCTCCTCCACCTGGGTACTTCTCATCCCCTCCACCTGGGTACTTCTCATCCCCTCCACCTGGGTACTTCTCATACCCTCCACCTGGGTACTTCTCATCCACTCCACCTGGGTAATTCTCATCCCCTCCACCTGGGTACTTCTCATCTCCTCCACCTGGGTACTTCTCATCCCCTCCACCTGGGTATTTCTCATCCCCTCCACCTGGGTACCTCTCATTCCATCCACCAGGGTACTTCTCATCTCCATTACCTGGATACTTCTCATCTTCTCCACCTGGATATTTCTCATCTCCTCCACCTGGGTACTTCTCATCCCCTCCACCTGGGTACTTCTCATCCCCTCCACCTGGGTACTTCTCATACCCTCCACCTGGGTAATTCTCATCCCCTCCACCTGGGTACTTCTCATCTCCTCCACCTGGATATTTCTCATCTCCTCCACCTGGGTACTTCTCATCCCCTCCACCTGGGTACTTCTCATCCCCTCCACCTGGGTACTTCTCATCCCCTCCACCTGGGTACTTCTCATCTCCTCCACCTGGGTACTTCTCATCCCCTCCACCTGGGTACTTCTCATCCCCTCCACCTGGGTACTTCTCATCTCCTCCACCTGGATATTTCTCATCTCCTCCACCTGGGTACTTCTCATCCCCTCCACCTGGGTACTTCTCATCCCCTCCACCTGGGTACTTCTCATACCCTCCACCTGGGTAATTCTCATCCCCTCCACCTGGGTACTTCTCATCTCCTCCACCTGGATATTTCTCATCTCCTCCACCTGGGTACTTCTCATCCCCTCCACCTGGGTACTTCTCATCTCCTCCACCTGGGTACTTCTCATCCCCTCCACCTGGGTACTTCTCATACCCTCCACCTGGGTACTTCTCATCCCCTCCACCTGGGTACTTCTCATACCCTCCACCTGGGTACTTCTCATCCCCTCCACCTGGGTACTTCTCATCTCCTCCACCTGGGTATTTCTCATCTCCTCCACCTGGGTACTTCTCATCTCCTCCTCCTGGGTACTTCTCATCACCTCCACCTGGGTACTTCTCATCCCCTCCACCTTGGTACTTCTCATACCCTCCACCTGGGTAATTCTCATCCCCTCCACCTGGGTACTTCTCATCTCCTCCACCTGGATATTTCTCATCTCCTCCACCTGGGTACTTCTCATCCCCTCCACTTGGGTACTTCTCATCCCCTCCACCTGGGTACTTCTCATCCCCTCCACCTGGGTACTTCTCATCCCCTCCACCTGGGTACTTCTCATCTCCTCCTCCTGGGTACTTCTCATCTCCTCCACCTGGGTACTTCTCATCTCCTCCACCTTGGTACTTCTCATCCCCTCCACCTGGATCCTTCTCATCCCCTCCACCTGGGTATTTCTCATCCCCACCACCTGGGTACTTCTCATACCCTCCACCTGGGTACTTCTCATCCACTCCACCTGGGTACTTCTCATCCCTTCCACCTGGGTACTTCTCATCCCCACCACCTGGGTACTTCTCATCCCCTCCACCTGGGTACTTCTCATCCCCTCCACCTGGGTACTTCTCATCCCCACCACCTGGGTACTTCTCATACCCTCCACCTGGGTACTTCTCATCCCCCTCTGTAAGGTTTAATCAGAGATGTAAGACTTAACCCGACCGAAACCAATAAGTTGACCAAGACAAGCAGGTTAAAAGCGAAAAATCGCGTTTATTGAAAGCTCTCGGGTGAGGTCCCGTGGTCCGAGAGCACAGGCCGGGGGAGTCACACTTTATTCACCGGTGGGCTTCACCGGTGGGCTTAGAGAAAATGAATTCAAATTCTAAGCAAGGCTACAAGCAGAACTTCCCTTTTTATTAAAGAGCCAGCCCTATGTGCACTTAGTGGTTATCTCGCTGCTGGCCTTGAAAACAACACAGTTCTATCCAATTAAAAAATGCACCTGGCATGGCATTGAAATTATGGGCATAACTAGTCTCTGGCCTACAAGGTCAGACAGCTTAAGTTTATTTTCCTTATTATTCAAGCAGGCTAAAGCAGGCTAGAAAGCAAAGTTTGTAAAGTTCCTGCTTTCCCAGCCCCAGACCTTACACCCTCCACCTGGGTAATTCTCATACCCTCAACCTGGGTACTTCTCATCCCCCCCCACCCGGGTACTTCTCATCTCCACCATCATATTGCACCAGGCAACTACATAAGCATGTAACTGGTATCCTTACTTTCCACAACCAGAGTGAGGCTTTAAGGTACAACTGTTCACATTACTTCCCTCCTCTAAGTCCTTCCTGGGTTTTCCACTATTGATGGAATAAAAGCCCACCTTGTTATTATGTCTGCAGGCTCTGAGTATCTGATCCATGGATGACTCTGGGAACTCACCTTTCACCACCCCCTTCTTGGTCACTGCCTCAGCCACAGTGACCTTCCTGCTCTTCCATGAATCCTCTCAGGGCATCAGGAATGTTCTCTGTATCTGGATTGATTCTTTTATTCTAGTCTCATCTCAAAGACTTTCATCATTACCATATTTAAAATAGTGCCCACCCTTCTCCACCAGGCACACACTCTCTCTTCTTACTCTTTTATTTTCCTTTCATATAGCCCATATCACTATCTGACATATTTATTTAGTTTTTATTTTGATTGTTTGTTTGCTCTCTATTTATTAGAATGAAAGTTTATGAGAGCTGAAATCTTAGGGGAGAAAAAAAAAGGAGAATAGTTTCAGTACCTAATGAGCTTTCTGGTATTTTTTGCATCAGCGAATAAATAAATAAGTGTGGCTGTATCCCCATATGTGTTATATCAGAATTCATTACAAAGACCTAAAATAGATTCCCAGATTTAAAGCTCAGGAGAATTTACCTTAAAATATCTTTTGGGCCTGATGATTTAGGCAACGTTTGAAAGCACTGCAATAGTGGAATGCCCTCCTGGACGCTAAACATTACTGCAGTATTCAGACACTGATGTATCTAAGATAGTTCTGTGTTCCTACAGTTACATATGTGATTTTGTTCATCCTGCAGTAACCTGTGGTTATAGTTCTTGACTCCCATACCTGATTATTGATTCTTCTACTTATATTTTGTTATCACATTGTCTTTTGATAAATTCCATCTCTTTCTCCATCATAGATAATTCATCTTGTGACTATTCACTTACCCTGGATGCATCTTCCTATGCAATGTTACTGGACTGGATTTCTCCACCTCCACACCCTCATCTTCTGCTCCAAGATAGGCTCAGTGAGGGGAAAGTCAGAGAAGAAAAGCAAGCAAACATTGTTTTCCACCTGAAACCCTCTCCTTGGAGCCAAAAGAGCCTTATGCTCTTTCCAGGAAAGGAAATGTGGTTGGTGTAAAAGCTGCAGGTTTGGCCTGGTTTTAACCATCTTGGGAAGAATGTAGTGGAGAAAGGGGTCTGCCCAGTCTTTTCCTTAGCTGCACAGCATAGAATTCTGGGGAATTGCTTATTAGCAAACACACAAACTTTTCAAACAGTTAAAGTAGGTTTGGCTGCTTTGAGAAACTCAAATTAAATGTTCAATATTTTATGAAAGCTTTGAGTCCTAATGTTTACTTCATCTGATATGCTCTCCCTGCAAAGAAAAACGAGATGTTTGGGAAGATAAGAACAGTGCAGCAATGACTTGGGGATTTCTCCATTGGGCACCTCATTACCGATGGGCCATGGCATAGGACGGATGAGACCTTTCCTCTGTGAGGTGAGTGTCCAGGTGAAATCTGCCACAACAGGACTGCCAGATATGTGCGGGCAGATCTAGCAAATACAAATATAGGATACATGATTAAATTTGAATTTCAGATAAACACTAAACAATTTTTTACTATAACCATGTGCCATGCAATATTTGGGACCTATTTATACGAAAAAGAGTATTTGGTGTTTGTCTGAAAGTCAAATTTAAGTGGGAATACTGGCTATTTTACAAGATGAATGCTACAATTGTTCCCTCTGGCCATGCTACAACCAAGGATTTTGAGCCCATCTCAAGGAGTTAGGGAAGTCAAATAAAATAAAAACAGGGAAAGATTGCATACTAGGCACCAACTGCTTTCATTGACATGAATTCCAGTGATATTAATATCTGAGGAACTGGGTTATTAGCCATCCAATAGCAAGTGCTATTAGTAAATGCTTTGTAAATAGCTTAATGTCTTATAAGTAGATTTTGATGGCCCCCCTGATATCAATTTTATATATTTGGGGCACACACATTAACTTTTAAAACACTCAGTAACATTCTACTTTAAGATTTTTATGGTTTTATTTCCCCAACCAGAATAACCATTTTGTTTTATGATGTTTAGAAATTTCAGGATCCTGAAGCCATTGTCAGAATGTCATATCAATATCAAATGGATTACTGAGTGGTGCTGGAAACTTAAACGACTTAGACAACAACATTATATAGTTATTAGTAGGTACTCAAGAGATTATAGAAACTCCAAGTGGAAAATTTACTGGTTATAATTAAGTTAAAATATAAGATGCATCACCATTCAAGTCTCTGCTCAAATGTCTGGTCTATTTCCAATCATGGGGTAACAAGGACAGGACTTGACCTTCTTCTGGAAAATGAGAAAAAATGTAGGGAACCGCCATTTAAAGACACTGGACAATAGGTGGGGTCGGCCTGCAATCCATGAGAGAGGTAATGAAGAAGGGGAGATCTACAGTTGTCTTAACTTTCTATCTGGAGGATATTTTCTGAACACATGAACACAGACATTGAATGGAGGGAGAACCAAACAGAAATTAATTATAAATCCTTTTACATATGAAGACATTGATAGAACATAAGTAAAAGGATTAAAAAATAGAGCACATATACACTAATCAAAAAGAAAAGAAGACCTGTATTAATATCAGACAATGTGGGGGCCAGAATATAGACTATTACCAGAGATTTTTAAAACAAAGTAATTTTTTCACAGTGATAGGACTTATATTAC
Organism: Plecotus auritus; assembly: GCF_963455305.1. Lineage (NCBI taxonomy): Eukaryota > Metazoa > Chordata > Mammalia > Chiroptera > Vespertilionidae > Plecotus > Plecotus auritus. The sequence continues at coordinate 91,843,988 of NC_137782.1, read as the reverse complement.
TAGAGGCCTGGTGCATGAACCATGCACCAGTTGGGTTCCTAGGCCTGGTCTGCGGGATCAGGCCAATACTGGCTCTCTGACATCCCCTGAGTGGTCCCAGATTGCTAGAGGGTGCAGGCTAGGCCAAGGGACCCCACTGGTGCATAACTGGGCCTGGGGAGGGACCGTGGGAGGGCTCCAGGGAGTGTCTGGCCCCATCTTGCCCCGTCCCAATTGGGGCCGGCTGGCCAGGGAGGGACGCAGGAGGTTGGCCAGCCGGGAAGGGACTGCAGGAGGATTCCAGGGCATGTCCATCCCATCTCGCTCAGTCCCAAATGGCCGGACCCCAGCATCAAGCTAACCTACTGGTTGGAGCATCTGCCCCTTGGTGGTCAGTGTACATCATAGCAAGTGGTTGAGCAGCCTTAGCATCTCATTAGCATATTATGCTTTGATTGGTTGAATGGTCGACCGGATACTTAGCATACTAGGCTTTTATTATATAGGATGTGCCATGGTAAACACTTTTCATAACAAACATCTCATTCTTTGCAGACACCTTATTGGGGAAGTATTATTTTTATTTTCCTTTAACAGATAAGAAAAATAAGGTTCTAAACAGTTAAGCAAATTGACCAAAGGGAGACAAACAAATTGAAACCCAAATCTCCATCATCTGTCATCTGTCACCTGGCCTACTGCTGTAGCCACCAAATTGTTTTCCTTTGCATCTGCTCTTGCTTTCTGCAATGCACAAGTAGTAAGAGAGAGCTTTTAAATTGCACGTCTGATCTTTTCCCTCCCCTGTTTAAAGTCTGCCAGGGCTTTCTATTCTCTAATGATCCTTCACCAGGCCTCCCTCCCCCAATTCATGGGAGCCCACTCTTCCTTTTGTGCCCTGACTTGGAGCCAGTCTGCCTCTCTCTCTCAGGCCCTCCAGGAAAGCTTGTTCTCCTTAGCATCAGCATCTTCATCCATGCTGTTCCCTCTGAGTGTAATGCTCTTCCCTCCCCCCCTCACAGGAAGCATTCCACATGCCTCCTTAACTCCTTCATACTTCAGGTCTCAGCTCCAATCTGGCTTCCTCAAACAATTTTCCTGGTCCCCAGGCTAGATTAGGTCATCCAAATTATATTCTCACACTTAACTGTCCTTTTTTGTTGTTGTTACAATTATGTGTGTGTGCATTTGATTATTTAATTAATGTCATTCTTTTTCCAGCTAGACTATAAGCTCATAGTGGACAGAGATTATTGATCTGTTGCTCAGTTTTTATTTCCAATGTTCAGAATAGTGTTCTATATATAAATATTTGTTAAATAAATGAATAAGTAAGGAAAGGGGAAAAGACAATGGAGAAAGAAGGATAAAAAAAAGGAGAACATGTGAAATATGTGAATGAAAGAACCACCAAACTCAAGTAAGTATTTATAGACTAATTCCATTAGAGGATAATCATTTGATTTATATGAATATTTTTATAAGCACTGCCTCTAGCATACCTTAAACACACTTGGATTGCCTGGCCAGTGTTGTTCAGTGGTTGAGTATGGGCCCAGGAACCAAGAGGCCATGGCTCAATTCTTGGTCAGGGTACATGCCTAGGTTTCAGGCTCAATCTCCAGTAAAGGGTATGCAGGGGGCAACCGATCGATGATGTTTCTCTCTCATCAACGTTTCTATTTCTCTAAAAAATCAATAACAACATATATATTTAAAAAAACACACACACACTAGGATTTATATAGACCTTTCTAGATGCCAATATGACATATGAAATGCTTTCATATGCTTAATTAATATCACCAAAACATAGCAATTATTTTCACTTTGACATTTCTGAATTTGAAAGCAAAATCTTACAAACTAGTTATTTTTATTTAAAAACTGTCTGGTTTTAGGATTGAAAAATAGAGTGGTGAGATTAGACTTTTAAAATTATGTATTTTATTTAATTTTAATATGTTTTGCTCTTCTAAGCCTTTCGGCTTTAGAATGTGACTTCTACAGAATCTTTCCAGCTCTCTCTGGACCAGCTTCACTTGTTTCGATCTGCCAAGGTGAATTTCACATAATGCCATCACTGGTCATAAATGCATTCAGTGGCAAGTGATAGCAGGAAATCGGGGTAATAGAATTTCGAAATCTATTGCCTGGTAATTAGGAAGCCTCTAACATGTGTTAGTATGGCCCCACCCAAGGTAACCTTAAATACTATATGTTTACTGTAATAGCTCTGAGGATATATCTGTGTGACAAACGGTATGAAAATGATATAAACAGTCCAACAGGTGACTTGCCTGATATTTGTAAGGAACATGGCTGTTCTAGGGCTGAAAGAGGCAGGGCCTGTGCAGGGAAGACAGGGCTGTAGAGGAGACAGAGCACATTGGAGAAGCCAGTGTTCTTTTCTTTTGTAAACACCCATCCCATTATCCCACATGGATCCAAGGAGTTTCTAATGGTTGGACCCAGACTCCCTTCTCATAAAGGTAGACAAAGAGTCCAAGCAAGACCCACAGGACATCTGAGTATTTCTGGAGTGGAAAGGGATGGAGAGTTGGTGGCCGCACTGAAAATAAATGGACATGATCCACTGCTGAGGTCCCCTGATTTTACCAGTTATTTTCCCTCATGGTGCCTGCTTCCTCAGCACTTCAATTTTGTGAGCTATCAGTAGCTTTCTGATAAATGCCTTTATGCGGTCCCCTTTTCAGGAAAGTAAGGTTAAATTAGTCAGCTGGATTCTGCTGCTCAGAAAAAAACTCAACTGAAACACAGGCCTGGATCAAACCTTAATCTGCTACTTCCTAGATCTACAACCTGTTGGGGCTCTCCTTTCTTAATTTCTAAACTAGGGTTAATTCCCTCTCATGTGGCCGGTGTGGCTTATTTGGTTGCGCATCTTCCCATGCCCCTAAAGGTTGCCAGTTTGATTCCCAATCAGGGCACATGCCCGAGTTGTGGGCTCAGTCCCTGGTAGGGAGCTTGCCTCTTCATGTTCACATCGATATTTCTCTTTCCTTCTCTCTTCCTCTCTCTCTAAACATCAATTTGAAAATAAACACTTCTCTTTCTCCCTTTTTAAAAACAGCTTTATTGGCATATAATTTACATACCACAAAACTCATCTATTTAATGTGTACTATTCAATGCTTTTTTAGTATATTTACAGAGTTGTGTAACCATCACCATAATCTAATTTAGAATACCCAAAAAGTAATTGTGTGCTCACTAACAATCAGTCCCTATCCTCCCTCCATGTCTGCTCCCACCCCAATCCCTACTAGCCCTAGGTAACTACTAACCTATTTTCTGTCTCTATAAATTTGCCTAATCTGGATATCACATAAATGGAATCATACTATATGTGGTCTTTTTTTTTCCCACTTAACTTAGTGTTTTGGCAGTTCATCTATATTGTAGCATGTACTGATCTTTTTTATCGATAGTGTTCAGCTGCATGACAGTATCTCATTTGTTTATTCATTCATCAGTTGATGGGCATTAGGGTTGCTTCCACATTTTGTTGTTATGGATAATCCTGCCGTGAACATTCTTATACAAGATACTGCATGGACATATAGTTTTGTTTCTCTTGGATAGAAACCTAGGAGTGGAATTTCTAGGTCATA